>NC_069503.1:1089880717-1090189646 GCF_027579735.1 Bombina bombina
GGGCACAGCTGAGATAAGTTCTGTATTTTCTTGCAAGGCTTGGGTAGATATGTTTAAAAATCAGACTTTTTGCAAAGCAGGGGCACAGCTGAGATAAGTTCTGTATTTTCTTGCAAGGCTTGGGTAGATATGTTTAAAAATCAGACTTTTTGCAAAGCAGGGGCACAGCTGAGATAAGTTCTGTATTTTCTTGCAAGGCTTGGGTAGATATGTTTAAAAATCAGACTTTTTGCAAAGCAGGGGCACAGCTGAGATAAGTTCTGTATTTTCTTGCAAGGCTTGGGTAGATATGTTTAAAAATCAGACTTTTTGCAAAGCAGGGGCACAGCTGAGATAAGTTCTGTATTTTCTTGCAAGGCTTGGGTAGATATGTTTAAAAATCAGACTTTTTGCAAAGCAGGGGCACAGCTGAGATAAGTTCTGTATTTTCTTGCAAGGCTTGGGTAGATATGTTTAAAAATCAGACTTTTTGCAAAGCAGGGGCACAGCTGAGATAAGTTCTGTATTTTCTTGCAAGGCTTGGGTAGATATGTTTAAAAATCAGACTTTTTGCAAAGCAGGGGCACAGCTGAGATAAGTTCTGTATTTTCTTGCAAGGCTTGGGTAGATATGTTTAAAAATCAGACTTTTTGCAAAGCAGGGGCACAGCTGAGATAAGTTCTGTATTTTCTTGCAAGGCTTGGGTAGATATGTTTAAAAATCAGACTTTTTGCAAAGCAGGGGCACAGCTGAGATAAGTTCTGTATTTTCTTGCAAGGCTTGGGTAGATATGTTTAAAAATCAGACTTTTTGCAAAGCAGGGGCACAGCTGAGATAAGTTCTGTATTTTCTTGCAAGGCTTGGGTAGATATGTTTAAAAATCAGACTTTTTGCAAAGCAGGGGCACAGCTGAGATAAGTTCTGTATTTTCTTGCAAGGCTTGGGTAGATATGTTTAAAAATCAGACTTTTTGCAAAGCAGGGGCACAGCTGAGATAAGTTCTGTATTTTCTTGCAAGGCTTGGGTAGATATGTTTAAAAATCAGACTTTTTGCAAAGCAGGGGCACAGCTGAGATAAGTTCTGTATTTTCTTGCAAGGCTTGGGTAGATATGTTTAAAAATCAGACTTTTTGCAAAGCAGGGGCACAGCTGAGATAAGTTCTGTATTTTCTTGCAAGGCTTGGGTAGATATGTTTAAAAATCAGACTTTTTGCAAAGCAGGGGCACAGCTGAGATAAGTTCTGTATTTTCTTGCAAGGCTTGGGTAGATATGTTTAAAAATCAGACTTTTTGCAAAGCAGGGGCACAGCTGAGATAAGTTCTGTATTTTCTTGCAAGGCTTGGGTAGATATGTTTAAAAATCAGACTTTTTGCAAAGCAGGGGCACAGCTGAGATAAGTTCTGTATTTTCTTGCAAGGCTTGGGTAGATATGTTTAAAAATCAGACTTTTTGCAAAGCAGGGGCACAGCTGAGATAAGTTCTGTATTTTCTTGCAAGGCTTGGGTAGATATGTTTAAAAATCAGACTTTTTGCAAAGCAGGGGCACAGCTGAGATAAGTTCTGTATTTTCTTGCAAGGCTTGGGTAGATATGTTTAAAAATCAGACTTTTTGCAAAGCAGGGGCACAGCTGAGATAAGTTCTGTATTTTCTTGCAAGGCTTGGGTAGATATGTTTAAAAATCAGACTTTTTGCAAAGCAGGGGCACAGCTGAGATAAGTTCTGTATTTTCTTGCAAGGCTTGGGTAGATATGTTTAAAAATCAGACTTTTTGCAAAGCAGGGGCACAGCTGAGATAAGTTCTGTATTTTCTTGCAAGGCTTGGGTAGATATGTTAAAAAATCAGACTTTTTGCAAAGCAGGGGCACAGCTGAGATAAGTTCTGTATTTTCTTGCAAGGCTTGGGTAGATATGTTTAAAAATCAGACTTTTTGCAAAGCAGGGGCACAGCTGAGATAAGTTCTGTATTTTCTTGCAAGGCTTGGGTAGATATGTTTAAAAATCAGACTTTTTGCAAAGCAGGGGCACAGCTGAGATAAGTTCTGTATTTTCTTGCAAGGCTTGGGTAGATATGTTTAAAAATCAGACTTTTTGCAAAGCAGGGGCACAGCTGAGATAAGTTCTGTATTTTCTTGCAAGGCTTGGGTAGATATGTTTAAAAATCAGACTTTTTGCAAAGCAGGGGCACAGCTGAGATAAGTTCTGTATTTTCTTGCAAGGCTTGGGTAGATATGTTTAAAAATCAGACTTTTTGCAAAGCAGGGGCACAGCTGAGATAAGTTCTGTATTTTCTTGCAAGGCTTGGGTAGATATGTTTAAAAATCAGACTTTTTGCAAAGCAGGGGCACAGCTGAGATAAGTTCTGTATTTTCTTGCAAGGCTTGGGTAGATATGTTTAAAAATCAGACTTTTTGCAAAGCAGGGGCACAGCTGAGATAAGTTCTGTATTTTCTTGCAAGGCTTGGGTAGATATGTTTAAAAATCAGACTTTTTGCAAAGCAGGGGCACAGCTGAGATAAGTTCTGTATTTTCTTGCAAGGCTTGGGTAGATATGTTTAAAAATCAGACTTTTTGCAAAGCAGGGGCACAGCTGAGATAAGTTCTGTATTTTCTTGCAAGGCTTGGGTAGATATGTTTAAAAATCAGACTTTTTGCAAAGCAGGGGCACAGCTGAGATAAGTTCTGTATTTTCTTGCAAGGCTTGGGTAGATATGTTTAAAAATCAGACTTTTTGCAAAGCAGGGGCACAGCTGAGATAAGTTCTGTATTTTCTTGCAAGGCTTGGGTAGATATGTTTAAAAATCAGACTTTTTGCAAAGCAGGGGCACAGCTGAGATAAGTTCTGTATTTTCTTGCAAGGCTTGGGTAGATATGTTTAAAAATCAGACTTTTTGCAAAGCAGGGGCACAGCTGAGATAAGTTCTGTATTTTCTTGCAAGGCTTGGGTAGATATGTTTAAAAATCAGACTTTTTGCAAAGCAGGGGCACAGCTGAGATAAGTTCTGTATTTTCTTGCAAGGCTTGGGTAGATATGTTTAAAAATCAGACTTTTTGCAAAGCAGGGGCACAGCTGAGATAAGTTCTGTATTTTCTTGCAAGGCTTGGGTAGATATGTTTAAAAATCAGACTTTTTGCAAAGCAGGGGCACAGCTGAGATAAGTTCTGTATTTTCTTGCAAGGCTTGGGTAGATATGTTTAAAAATCTGACTTTTTGCAAAGCAGGGGCACAGCTGAGATAAGTTCTGTATTTTCTTGCAAGGCTTGGGTAGATATGTTTAAAAATCAGACTTTTTGCAAAGCAGGGGCACAGCTGAGATAAGTTCTGTATTTTCTTGCAAGGCTTGGGTAGATATGTTTAAAAATCAGACTTTTTGCAAAGCAGGGGCACAGCTGAGATAAGTTCTGTATTTTCTTGCAAGGCTTGGGTAGATATGTTTAAAAATCAGACTTTTTGCAAAGCAGGGGCACAGCTGAGATAAGTTCTGTATTTTCTTGCAAGGCTTGGGTAGATATGTTTAAAAATCAGACTTTTTGCAAAGCAGGGGCACAGCTGAGATAAGTTCTGTATTTTCTTGCAAGGCTTGGGTAGATATGTTTAAAAATCAGACTTTTTGCAAAGCAGGGGCACAGCTGAGATAAGTTCTGTATTTTCTTGCAAGGCTTGGGTAGATATGTTTAAAAATGTATGGAATATATATATATATATTTTTTGTTTTAGGATGCTATGTTCTTTTATTATTATGTATGAAGTATTTAAATATGGAATGTTTTTGGACTATGTATTCTTTTATGTGCAAACAATATTTTTTATGTGTATTGTTATTTTTATTAGTGAACTTTCAGTTCAATTATTGAAGAAAATAATATGGACCTTTTGCGGCTCTTTAAACCACAAGGTATGTCAACCTATAACAGGGAAGAAGCAATAGTGGGAATGATTTAAAAAGGGCTTGGATGAGCAATGTGGGCATTGCCTCTGACGAAGCGAGGAGGAGCCTCGCGAAACGCGTAAGGCCACGCCCACTTGATGATACGCTTGGACGTACTCTGACGCAATAGACAGCCTCTGCACTGGCGCCGGCATTTTCAGAGCAGTGTGTGTCAAAACGGAACAGAGAGGGTCCTAAAGATCTATACAGAGACTTACCTGCTGGCTATCGAATATTCCTTGGAGGAAGAGAGGAGGAGACCAGTAAAGGGGAATCTTTATATTTTTACCGCATGCACATACCTCATATGTTTGAGGGTATCGATGTGAGTGTTTGATTCGATGTTTTAAATCTGCTGTGTGATGTTTACCTAATAAATTATTTTTAATCTACACTTAGATCTTCCGTGTACTGTTTGGTGCACGGAGTTGCGCTCCTGTCTTTTCTTGTTTTTAACAGGGATTTGTCTTTGCTTTTGTTACCACGGAATATACACCAGTGGATCTTAAAGGAGCAGCAGAGAGGTGTGGATTAAGACTGTACAATTCTTATACGTATGGACTGAAGTGATTAATTACTAGTACCTAGTACTGAGACTGTAAAATTGTGTATGGTAAGAACGAACCTTTTTATTGTTTTATCCTGCATTTTAGGAGTTTTTTATGTGACCAGTTCTATTGTTGGAATACATTGTTTACCCATTAAGTTCTTATAGAATTGTGCTCACTTTTTGAATCTCATATATCATTTATATATATATTGGTTTGGGTGGCGCTTTGGGATTTTGCTTTGTGTTTAGGATTAAAAAAGGTGTACACTTTAATAGCACTCCTACCTAAGATATAGTGGCTTAGGGTTAGAACAATAGATTGCAGGGAGAGGAAAGGGTTTTTACCGTAACCAATTTAAAATATAACCTTTATTAGGAATAAAGATAAAACGGTGTCCACAAACAAACATACAAATGTGAACTAAAAACACAAAATGGTGATGAGGATGTAGTATTCAGCTTGTATATTGGAGTATAGGGATTGCTATAGGGGTTTATTCTTGACCTAGGATGACAAATCCATAGCCAGATAAGGACTCCCAGATAAGTTATAAATAAATGTTGGTACGTGTTTTCACAAGTGCTTGGTGTAATTGAACATAGGTAATCCACTTAAAGCAATCAATAGTACTTTTATATAACATTATTGATTGAGCTTAGCATTACCAGTCTCTGCTTTAACCCCTTAATGACCGGACCATTTTTCAATTTTCTTACCCTTTTTTATTTTTACATTTCTGCAGTGTTTGCGTTTAGCTGTAATTTTCCTCTTACTCATTTACTTTACCCACACATATTATATACCGTTTTTCTCGTCATTAAATGGACTTTCTAAAGATACCATTATTTTCATCATGTCTTATAATTTACTAAAAAAAAAATAATAAAATATGAGGAAAAAATGGAAAAAAACACACTTTTTCTAACTTTGACCCCCAAAATCTGTTACACATCTACAATCACCAAAAAACACCCATGCTAAATAGTTTCTAAATTTTGTCCTGAGTTTAGAAATACCCAATGTTTACATGTTCTTTGCTTTTTTTGCAATTTATGGGGCAATAAATACAAGTAGCACTTCGCTATTTCCAAACCACTTTTTTTCAAAATTAGCGCTAGTTACATTAGAACACTGATATCTGTAAGGAATACCTGAATATCCCTTGACATGTATATATTTTGTTTTAGAAGACATCCCAAAGTATTGATCTAGGCCCATTTTGGTATATTTCATGCCACCATTTCACCGCCAAATGCGATCAAAAAAAAAAAAAGTTAACTTTTTCAAAAAATTTGTCACAAACTTTAGGTTTCCCACTGAAATTATTTACAAACAGCTTCTGCAATTATGGCACAAATGGTTGTAAATGCTTCTCTGGGATCCTCTTTTTTCAGAAATAGCAGACTTATATGGCTTTGGGGTTGCTTTTTGGTAATTAGAAGGCCGCTAAATGCCGCTGCGCACCACACGTGTTTTATGCCCAGGAGTGAAGGGGTTAATTAGGGAGCTTGTAGGGAGCTTGTAGGGTTAATTTTAGCTTTAGTGTAGTGTAGTAGACAACCCCAAGTATTGATCTAGGCCCATTTTGGTATATTTTATGCCACCATTTCACCGCCAAATGCGAGCAAATAAAAAAAAAATTAACATTTTTCACAATTTTAGGTTTCTCACTGAAATTATTTACAAACAGCTTGTGCAATTATGGCAGAAATTGTTGTAAAAGCTTCTCTGGGATCCCCTTTGTTCAGAAATAGCAGACTTATATGGCTTTGCTTTTTGGTAATTAGAAGGCCGCTAAATGCTGCTGCGCACCACACGTTAATTATGCCCAGCAGTGAAGGGGTTAAATTAGGTAGCTTGTAGGGAGCTTGCAGGGTTAATTTTAGAGATCAGCCTCCCACCTGACACATCCCACCCCCTGATCCCTCCCAAACAGCTCTCTTCCCTCCCCCACCCCACAATTGTTCCCGCCATCTTAAGTACTGGCAGAAAGTCTGCCAGTACTAAATAAAAGAGGTTTTTTTTTTTTTTTTAAATAAAAATAATAAAGTATTTTAGCTGTGATGGACCCCTGCCTTAGCCCCAACCTCCCTGATCCCCCCTCCAGCTCTCTAACCCTCTCCCCTACCTAATTACCGCCATCTTGGGTACTGGCAGCTGTCTGCCAGTACCCAGTTTGGCCCCAAAAAGTATTTTTATTTTATTTTTTATTTAAAAAACTATTTCTGTAGTGTAGCAGCCCCCCACAATACCCCCACCCCCTCCCAGATCCTTTTATATTTTTTTTTTTTTTTTAAAATCCCTTTTTTCCCCCTTTCTGCCCTCATTCATTGGTGTCAGTGTGGCTAATGGGTGCACGTGCACGCGCATCGTGCACCCGGCGGACACTGGCACTATCGCTACCGGTGCAGAGAGGGCCACAGAGTGGCTCTCTCTGCATCGGAGGCTTGTAAAGTGGTATTGCAGGATGCCTCCATATTGAGGCATCACTGCAATACCCTCAGAGCTGCTGGAAGCATTTGTGATCGCTTCCAGCACTCTGTTTGACAACTGACGTACCAGGTACGTCCATTGTCATTAACTGCTTGTTAATGCATGATGTACCTGGTACGTCAGTTGTCATTAAGGGGTTAATATACTTATATACTCATGACACTCAATAGGGTTCTTATATAGCGTTATTAGCTGAGCACAGTACTGCTCGTCTTTGTTTTAATATACATTTAGCTGAAATTGATTGTTAAGTAGAGTATAGGTAATGAGGTTGCTGCCCAAGTGCTTGGTGTAATTGAACATAGGTAATCCACTTATAAAAATCAATGGTACTTTTATACAACGTTGTAGATTGAGTTTAGCAATACCAGTCTCAACTTTAATACACTTATATACTTATGACACTCAATAGTATTCATATATAGCGTTATTAGCCGAGAACAGTACTGCTTGTCTTTGTTTTAATATATCTTTAACTAGAATAGATTGTTAAGTAGAGTATAGGTAATAAGGTTGCTACCCATTAATTATTATAAACCAGTCTTGCATTCACAATTAACCGTTAGTATACATAACCAGTATTCTAAGTTATCTTAATCCTACAAGTTTAGGAGTCACTAGATAAAATTAGTTTGCGCTAATATCCTCTTATTATATATTTATCTGTATGCATTAGCTTCGCTATAATATGCATTTTATGTTTTGAACAAGTTTGTATTCCAGCATTGACATGAGGGAATTGTGTTCCCCTCATTTTAGTAGCTAGTATGTTTAGTAAATAGTTGTCAATGGATTAATGCAGTTCGTATAAGCGCAAACAATCTATACTGGTCTATCTGATATTATATGGTTACCCTCTCAGGTCTGCAGATAACTATTCCAATATTTAAACTATGTTCAATTGTATACATCAGAAAATCAACATTCGATGACAATATTGTAGTTTAAGTCAAAGATTTCCCATAAGATACTGCTGAATGAATAACTAACCTGACAGCTTTAATTTAAACTTCAGCCCACATTAATGCTACATTATCGGCTATGTGCCGTTATTCTACGTGGGTCTGAGTAGTTATAAGCTGCTGTTAGGTATTTGGATTCCTCACAACATCTGCTAATTAAAATTTACAGCTAGGCTTGGCTCTAACATGTTTCGCCACTAACGTGGCTTTCTCAAAGTGCCCGAGTTAATGTAGGCCTGCGTGGGTGCCATGACAGGTCGAAGTAGCGGATGGTGTGCTCAGAATTAAGGCAAAGCTCCCTCTGTTCGGTGATAGAGATCTTCACATCTCTGCCTGTATGGGGCTTCAAAGTGCATGGTGGCTAGTGCAAAATAAGTTCTCACTCAGATAGGGCTCAGGAGCTCTGTTAGAAAGCAGCCATCTCCTAGGCTGGCTAGCTCCGCCCCCTCAGAATGCTTCTCTTTTTATCTTGACTGCAGATAATCTTGAGAGGAGGAACCTGCCCCTGGGAGGAAAAGTTTTGAATTCTATTTTGTAACCCTGAGATACTATGTCCACAGACCAGGGATCAGGGACATCTCATATCGATGCTTAATAAAAAAAGATAAAGTCTGGGGGCGGAGCCAGCAGCCAAACAGGGAAGACGTGTCAGAGAGCTCCTGTTGCAATTTCTTTAATATAACGGTGAATTGGGAATAATTTTCTGCAATTTGCCCCAAAAACTAACCTAGCTTTTGCAGGATACTCTCTGCAGTACTAGCAGAGTCCAGCGATCTATCACTGTAGCAGATTCCCCACCTGATTACCTCTACCAACTGGGATACTCTCAGGCTCTTGCGGCCTACTAAAGCTATGGCACCAAAGGAAGGGGAAACCCTGTCAGATATATACACAGCTTTGCAGAATTTAAATATGCAAATGTCGGTTAGGTTTGTTGACCTATCTATGTACCTAAGATCTATGGCAACACAATAAGTTTGTAGAACAGAATATGCTGAAAAATGCCACACCGCCGACCTACAAGGCACAATCCTTTCTGCAAATGGAACAGCTTCGGTGTTCTACACTAGACCATACTGGATCACCTGGTATCTCTAATGATTGCAACCTGTCCTGTAATAGTCGGGTTCTGGGAATTGCAGCTGGTCCCTCAGAGCAGCATTCCATGTATTTGCTTACTCAGAGGATGTCCCTCGTGAATGTCAGACAGGCGAACATGCCATCTGCAGCTTGGAGCCGGGAAAAATCTTTGCCGCCAGACTGCAGCACTACAACAGGCGACTCTACATACAATTGCGGACTGGCTGAGTATCCTCCCTTACAAAATGGTGAACAGTTTACCTGTTCCTCTATGCCAGGGTCGGAGACACGAAGTTGGATGCTAGTCAGGACTTATAGGAGAGATGTTGTTTCTTTCTGTTGTGGATCACAGCTTTTCTGACTCCTATGAACATATTTGTAGCGCACCTCGCTGCGGCCCCCTTAAATACATGTGCGACATGGAGACACGAGCTTTGCCGGCATGGGGAGAGCGACTAGTGGTGGTGATGTTGCTGTGGAGTGCTCTGAAACTCCTGACCGTCGAGCTGTGCATAAGATGGCTCCGATTAGGTGTATGAGGCTAAGTTCGGATAGCGCTGATTTGATTTTAGCTATGTTCCTCTTCCACATTACTCCTGCACTGAAAAGTTTAAGACACTTCTGCTTATGATGTTTACTCATTATAGTTATAAAAGTTTGATTTTCTATATATAACACTTACTAAATCTGTGCACTGTTACTGTTTATGTAATACCACACTTGAACCGGATCAGTTTCTAAGGAATGGGATCGGTTGAACATAAAGACAATAACAGTAACTCTTTATAGGGTTTAGTATTCATTCATAGAAATGTTTAATCACTTACAATTACCATTTAGTGACATTATTACTCTAATTGTTTATGAACCCTTGTTGCTTTGTTTGTATCCCCAAGTTTACATTTTCTTATTTTCATAGTCCCTTATTGTTTATATGTGATAGATACCGGATCTTTGAATTACACTATATTGTTCACAATCTGAGATATTGCACTCGCCATATGTATAGTTACTGGAGACAGTATTTCATTAGATAGGGGAACCTTTACTATTACAGCTTATTAAGTAATTATACTTGGCACAAGTTGAAATGATAGTAGAATTTTTTTTTATTATATGCTGTAATTAATCTCACCAGTGAAATAGTTATTCATCCAGTAACCATGTGCCATCCAGCTTCAGTTTAACTCTATTCCTTAATATACCCTAACTACAAATGATATATCCAGATATGCAGTGTATTTTGTGGGCTCTATATTTCATTTATATTGACGCATAGGCTCGCATCAGCCTAAAGTTAGCAAATTGTCCTGGTATTTGTCGATAGATGAAAGTAGTTGCCCTATCTTGACCCCCGTAGCTTTTATAGGATATTTCAGTCTCTAGAGGGGTGATGTGTTAATAAAACTTCTTATGTGTATTAGAAATATCCTAGCGTAGCTAACTGTGTAACTTTGCTAGCATATGGAATAACCGTCTGGCTGTCTGCGGCCGGGATAGACTACATGGGCTTAACTACTTTATATTGCACATCTTTATTTTGGAAAGGGATTTTGTTGGACCGCTAAACTTGCATATGACCACTACTTTCATGGTGATTTTTGATCTTGCTAATATATACGCTCAGATTCCGTATCTCTTGATAGTCTATAATAAGCTCTGGTTTCTCTCTCTTTGCCGGCGAGAGTTGGAAAGACTTTAAAACTGTATATTTGGTGATTGTATGTCCTTATCTCCTAGCACTATAATATTTGCAGATATTTCAACTTAGCTATAACTCTATCTACACTGCTGATACCTTACAATTTTGTCATAGCTAAGAATAGAACAGCCTATCTGATGGGTATTACTGATCTGAAGTTACTATAATTATTATATTTCTTCTTCTAGTATTAACCCCTCCCCCCCATACGCTAACATGAGCCCTTTGTGAGCTACATTCAGTTTGGAACTTAAGTCTTCCTTTTATTTCTAATTGATACTCCCTATCTACATTATTGGCTTAAGGCCTTAAGCGGTATTTACCCGCTGTTAGGATTTTCCCTATTGTGTATTAACAGACCCTGGAGGGTCATAAACTGGGGCTACCTAGGATTACCAGTATTACCTAAATCAATTGGTCAAAAAGCGACCGGCTAATTAGTCCCACAAAAGCCAAGTCTCATTTTAATATATATAAAATGGAGGTTTCAGTCCATGATGTGATACATCTTATGTCTGTCAAATTTTTCTTTTAAAAATTGCATTGTGTTGGGCTTTGAGACAGGCCGCTGTTATTTACCATATATTGTATGTGTTACTTTATTTTTTCTTCTTGCAAAACCTCAATAAAAGAATATTGGAAAAAAAAAAAAAAAAAAGTCTGCCCCCCATTTGATTTGATCCCGGATCGGTGGCAAACCCTTCATACTGATTTAGACTCCGTAGCAGGTTTCTTTGATTGCTTCCCCTTCTTCCAAGACTGATTGGGTTTCCAAGAAGACTTGGACTGTTCCTGCTTGGAAGAGGGAGAGGAAGACTTTCCTTTGAAGTTACAAAAGGAACAAAAATTACTCTGACTTCCTTTAGGTCTATTCTTCTTGTCTTGTGGTAGAAATGACCCTTTTCCACCCGTAATATCAGAAATTATTTCTGCCAGACCAGGTCCAAACAAGCTCTTACCCTTGTAAGGAAGCGCCAGAAGCTTGGACTTAGAGTTAACATCAGCTGACCAAGATTTTAGCCACAATACCCTGCGGGCTAGCACAGCGACGCCCAATATCTTGGCTCCCAGTTTAATAACTTGCATGGTAGCATCAGAAATAAAGGAATTGGCTAATTTGAGAGCCTTAATTCTGTCTTGGATCACCTCCAAAGGTATTCTCTACCAAAATTGAATCAGACAAGGCGTTGCACCAATAAGATGCAGCACTTGACACAGTGGCAATACAAACTACAGGTTGCCATTGAAGCCTCCAGCTTTTTGTCCATTGGATCCTTAAAAGAGCAACTATCCTCTATAGTAGAAATGGCCCCTTCTACTTTAGGCACCATGCATCTTTAATGGAGTCAGCGACAGGAAACTTTTTTTAGAGAGGAAACGTTATCCCTGGCTTCTCCCATTCCTGTGAAATATTATCTGTTGCACGGTCTGGAACAGGAAACATTTCCACAGAGGAAGGAACATGATAGTATTTGTTATGTTTACTTGACTTCTTAGGGTTGACAACGACAGTAGTATCGGAGTCGTCCAAAGTGGCCAAAACCTCCTTTAACAATACACGAAGGTGTTCAAGCTTAAATCTGAAGGTTACTATTTCAGCATCAGATAAAGGAATTATACTGTCCGAATCTGAGATTTCACCCTCAGAGGCTACCGATGTATCCTCCTCATCAGACTTATGATGGAGGGCAACCTGAGTAGCAGGAGGTGGAACAGAAACCTTACTATCTGAATATCTAGTTTTCCTTTTGCGTTTACCCTTTAACATAGGAAAAGCAGATAATCCGCAGATTCCACAGAAGATACCTGAGCAGCAATTTATGCAGGCAAATAAACTCCTCCAGGAGGCTGAGAGGAACCTGCAGGGCACTTTATGTGATGCCATTGAGGCTTGGGACATTTGAGGAGAAAGCTGTGGCATTGCCAGAACAGCATCATCCTGAGAAACATTTGGCTTAGAGGGCAATAATTTATCCTTACATTTTAGCTTTCTAGCTAAACATGATTCACAAAATTGCATGGGCAACACAATTTGGGCTTCTAGGCATAATAAACATTTTTCAAATGGAATAGAGTCAGATTCCATGTCCATGGTTTAAACAAAAAAATTCCCCCAGGAAAAAAAAAAAAATTATGAAAAAAATACTATCACTTTACATTTTAACTAAGCACCTTTGAAGAACGTTATACACACTATACAGGCTATAATAATAGACACCTCTACACTTGCAGGAGAATTCCCAAAAGCAATATCGACACGGAGACACTCTGCACCAACAGTACGGAGATGCAGGAGAGAAATTACGCTGCTTCTCTCCGGATCAAAAGAGCGGGTTACGTGACCAGCAAAGTCGACACAGAAACAGGAACTGCGCAGCAAACAGAAAGCGTGCGTTCCACTGCCAGGGAAAAAATGTCAAACAGTTCCCCTTGCCTGCTAAACCGTTCCTAATAACGGCTTAAAAAACAGCCGTATAGAAAGAACACCACCATTCCCTTCTAAATGCTCTATTGTATTACATTAGCGATATCCTTACATTTTAGCGTTGAAAAGTAAAGATAAACACTTTCACCCATAATAAAATTTTTAACCCTCTTAACCTTAAACTTGCCACTCACATAAGTGCCTGCACCTGCCCCATATCAATCCTCACTATAAAGGATTATAAAGTCCCATATTAAATGCAGAGTTAAGCATTTGCAGGATATATCCCCTGATAGCAGAGTTAACTTATCTTCATAAAGTGCATGTCTCCATACCTAAAAGACAAACAGCACTTAACTGCATCTAGCCATCCGGCAGGACGACAGCTTACAAGGCATGAAAGGACACATACTCCTTACAGAGACCTGTAGAAAAAAGAAAGAACAGGGTAAACCTACTCTGGCTTTCTGTACTAGAGCAGCAATATGTTAGGAACCAGAGCAAGGCCCACCTCACAACTTCCTAACTGCTTAAACCCCAAATCCTTGCTTGCAGGGAAAAGTACCCAAAAAAAGAATTAATTTATTCAGACACCAAACTTCACCTCCTCCACTGAGAGAGGCAAAGAGAATGTCTGGCGATTATGGGTAGGGGAGTGCCCCTTAACAACTTTTCTGTGATGCTCTTTGCCTCTTCCTGCTGGCCAGGGATGATATTCCCACTAGTAAATGAATGACGTTGTGAACTCTCCATATCTTAGGGAAGAAAAGTGATTACCTCTTTTGTGTATATTCAGCATGTAGTGATTTATCAGTAGAGAGTTAAATAGGAATATAAAACTCAATAATAATAGCCACAAAATATTCTGCCATAGCCTTGCTAGCTATTCTTATATTCAGGGGTAAAGTGATTTGGTCCTGAGCAACATAGACAGTACATAATTCCTTATAGGGAGTAAAAGGCTGTGCCTGAATTGCATGTTGAATTTGAGGTAAATAGCTCTCACAGAGTGAGTGAGTCCCTGTAATGCCTGAGGGTAGTTTGGGCTGAAGTCCCATAGGAAAATACTGTGCACATAACAGGGTATTACTATGTCCATGTATCATTCAGCTGCTAGAAAAATGTTTCTTCTGTCTTCTTTGTGAATGATAATTCCCCAGGGACTCGGTCTCACATTGGTCTGAGCTCCCAAATTTAAATCCATAAGTAAGTAGCTGGAAACGCCTCTATTCTCAACCAACTCCTACAAGAACAAAACTAAGAGAGAGATGGGAGGTGGTAGGGTTCTTAAGTTCTGATATGGGTTCTTGACCTCCTCCTAGTTGCAGGAAATATATCTCATATTTTAGGAAGGACTGTGGACCATCATCATTTTACGAAAGGTAAAGTGTTACACAATTTTAACCAGTCTAACAGTCTTGCATCACCCTCCCATTGTATAAATGAGCAACAAGTTAATGTTTTTAATATCAAACAATAAATTATATTAGTCACTCAATGTGAGGTATGATTTATATCAGATAACATTTATCTTTCTACCTAACAACCTAGAGCTTTTTCCAAAATATATTACATGGACTCTAATTTCTGGATAAATTAGCAATTACTGTTTATACCAATGCAGCATTTACAGATGGCATATTTCAGTTAATACACAATTTTTTATTTGACAAATAATAAATAATCTATAAAAATCTATAATGATCATTCCTAAAATGGTATATATTCCCAAGGAAAGCTAAGGGCATTGCATTACATTTAAGAAATCTCCCACAATATCAATGACTATTCAAACAAATAAGATTCTACACAATATTCAGAAAGACTGTCTTAGGTGTTAAAACCTTCTATATCCAGAAGCTTTATACACGTGATTACCTCCTGTATCTCAAATTGCTCAATTCCTTGGAGTGATCTCAAACTCTGTCTCATTTGGCCATTATGCTAAATGCTTATATTGCAGTTCCTTTTCTACTTTTCCTGTCAGGATGTTCCTTTAGCTTTATGTTCTTTTGAAGCTATCTTCCTGCAACTAGGCACCGTCTCCAAGTAGTAATTGGCTCTTAAAGGAGAGGGGAAGAAACCTACCCACTCCAGCTGGCTACAATTACACTTTTTCTGCATTGAGTTCAGAAGTTGACAGCTGGTGCCCGCATTCTCCACCAGATGATGCAGGGTGCAATTTTAATCATAAAGTAGAGACACATAGTTAATACATTAGCACAACAATTAACTCTCTTCCTTAGACAGTCATAATAGATTATACAGCTTAAGACACACCTTCTGCTAAATAGGGCTTAAACACTCCAGCATTTGTAGCAATCCTGTCATGCAATCTCAGGGGTGGTTCCCTAAAGATAAAGGGACACTCCCTTTAATATAGCAAATGTTCAAAAAGAAAACAATCTTTCTAAAGTAACATTAATGGTGTCAGAGGCTTGTGACATGCTGAAACCCATTTTAATTTAAAAAAAAAAACTATTTCTCCTTCTAAAAACAATAAAATTAAAAGGCTTTAAATTATTCTTATTTCTTCATTATATTAAAAAATGTCATCACATAAACTCCTCATAACTATAAGTAACTTTGAAGGTTGCTGTAGGATCTTTGCCACATAGTTGTAGTTCAATGTAAGAACCAGCTATAAAGGAGCATTGCCACTAAAATAATGTGTATTCCTTGGTTTGGTACATGATGCCAAGCAATAAGGGAAAGTGCGATATTTCCAGAAGTGTCCTTTATGCACTGCTATTTTAGTGCCAGCAGAGTGTTGGTTTTGGTTCAACAATGCAACCAATATTACTTGATTAATGTGTAAACTAATATTATGAATCAATATGATACATGGTTAGTAATGTCATTATGCCATATGGTATATAATTAATGTGGTTATGGCATTAAATCAACAATATTTTATACCAGAGTTAGATTTTGTTACGCATTTATAATTGTTTCTACTTTTTGTCACCATACATATCACAAGTAAAAAAGGCAAGTACAACTAACCTTCTGTGTTCTTATTTGATGAAATAAGTGGCTTGAGGGGAATGATGATATGTTCTGCACTTAGTTCTTCTTTAGAGTGATTTTCAGAAACATGTGAGAGGAGTTCCGAATGGTTTGGAGAAAACAAGTTGCAAAGTTTACACATGTAAATTGATTGGTTCACTGTGAGGGGAAAAAAAAGAAAAAAAGGCATTTTTTAAAACAAAGCCGTTTAAAAAAAACAACAACTAGGAAATAAAACTAACAATCCTGAAAGTGCATTTTACTGGTAAAGTGTAATGTGTGTGCCTTGGATCTACAATACAAAATGTACTTGATGTGTAAAATTTTGATGATATCAATACACCTATATAATAAATATCAAAACATAAATAGAGAGACGCACTCAACTGAGAATAAGTATGAGCTTGTTCCTGAGGCCAGTTCTACTGGGTACAGATTATTTTAGCTCAACATGCCTTCATCATAGGATAAATAGTCTGCAGCATATCAGTTTGATCATTAGAAAGACGGTCCAGCACCGAAATACCAGGTAATGCTTATATGGAACTTCACTGAAAAATTAATGAAATATTTTGTTTCCCTAAATATTGTAATCTGTTACAACACATCAGTTTTAAGAAAAACTATTGTAAGGCTAGGATTGTGTATCACATATTAATAACTTAGCAGTTTTTCTAAAAGTCAGTTTTTTATTTAAATTACAAAACCACTTTATAATCACCATAAGCCTCTACATTCATATATAAAATCTTACATATAACTAAGTTTTTCATATTATATTAGTTACCATACATTTCTTAATTTCAGTGACTTTTAGGAGTCATTCAACAACTAGAAACCATATTACTGTGATAAAACTAGTGATTTTGAAGTGTAAAGGAGAAAAATTCATTGTAGCAAAAATGTTTAAATTGAAAAGTATAGAAATGTTACTGTAAGTGTAACATAATGGCAAAATTCTTATTGAGGCAAGGTAACTGTTTCATAGAGTTATAGCCAACCACAAAGCACACTGAATATCAAAGAAACGGGTGTGTTAATTGAATTGTTCAGTTGGGGGTATATGGCGGATAAATAGTCTTAAATTGGAGAAACATTCATTGTTCTAAGAAATTCACTGTACTCTGAGAGGAACCGGGCTTCAAAATGCTGAGAAGCGCATATCAACGCACAAACTTACTTTACCACCTTGATAGGAGGCAAAGTTTGTAAAACTGAATTCTGGGTGTGGTGAGGGGTGTATTTATAGGCATTTTGAGGTTTGGGAAACTTTGCCCCTCCTGGTAGGATTGTATATCCCATACGTCACTAGCTCATGGACTCTTGCCATTTACATGAAAGAAATAAGTATTCCATATCAAAAGGCTGGGCCTTGATAAATAACAGAAATAACTACAAATAAAGCTAGGGTGTTGTAGCTTAAAGGCACATTTTGCAACATCTAATAGAAAAGGAGTCACTGAGAGTATTAGAAAGAAAATCAGTATGGAAAAGATGTGAAGATGCCAGCCAGACAGAAACTGTCTAGTTCTCATTTGATACAAACCAGAGCATTGAAAAATCCATGTATATCAGGAAGATTAGCAATCTTTCTATGAAAAAGGAATGAAAGAGCAGAAATCTGTCCCTTCAAAGAACGGGCAGGTAAACCCTTATCCAAACCATCCTGTAAAAAGTGCAGTGAGTCCTAGGAATTCTAAAAGAATGCAAGGAAAAACCATGATCCAAACACCAAGAAATAAAGACCTTCTAGATCTTATGATAAATCTTTCTAGTTACGGGCTTTTGGTGTGAATTAAGGTTTAAATAACAGAAACAGAATCTGTGTCTATGGGCTAACTGTTCAATTTCCATGCCATCAAGTTCAGAGACTTGATATCTGGATGGAAAAATGGACCTTGAGACAGAAAGTCTGACCTTAGAGGCAGAGGCCAAGGAGTACAACTGAACATCTGAACTAGATCCGCATACCAAATACTTTGAGGCCAAGCTCGGTAGAAGTACCAGAGGAGGAAACAGATAAGCAAGCTGAAACAACCAAGCAAATACTAAAGCATCCAATTATTCTGCTTGTGTCCCTGGACCTCAAAAAGAATCTGGGAAGTTTGTTCAAATAAGAGAGCATCAGATCTATCTCTGGGAGACCACCAAATTCTACAATCGGATTGAACACATTCTGGTGAAGAGACCACTCCCCTGGATGTAGAGACTGTTGACTGAGAACATCTGCTTCCCAGTTGTTCACCCATGGAATATGAATTGCAGAGACTAGACAAGAATTGAGTTTGCACATGAGACAATCCAACACACTTCCCTCATGGCTAACTGTAAGTTTCCCTTTGATGGTTGACATAAGCCACTGCTGTGACACTGTCTTACTGAAAGCAGAGATAAGACTACTCTTTCAACAGAGGCCAAGCTTGAAGGGCCCTGAGATATAGCACGGAGTTCTAAAACATTTTATTGGTAACCTCAGCTCCCGAGGGTCCCAAACATCCCGTGTATCCCAAACATCCTATGTTCTGAGAGACCCTCAAACAGCTCCCCAATCTGAGAGACTAGCATCTGTAGTGATCGCAGTCCAGGTAGGACAAGAAAAAGAAGCCCCCTGAATAATACACTGATGATCCTGCCACCAAGTTCGAAACTGACGTACTGGGATACAGACATATCTTGAGACAGTTGAGTATGATCCCTGCACCACTGACTAATCATACAAAGCGGAAGGTTTATCGTGTGAAATCGAGCAAAACAGAACTGAACCTGAAGCTGCAATCATGAGACCCAGAACTTCCAAACATAGCAACAGAGGGAAAAGTGAGAGACTGAAGGTACAGACAATCTGACACCAATTTTAACCTTCTCTGTTCTGTTAGAGAGACTCATGGAGACAGAGTTTTGAAATTCTAAAAAAACAATCTTTGCTTGAGGTATCAAATTACTTTTTGGTAAATTGATCCTCCAACCATGTTGTTGAAGAAACAACAAGAGCCAGTTGGTGTGAGGTTCTGCTAAAGGAAAAAACAGAGCTTGAACCAAGATCGTCCAGGTAAGGAAATACTGCAATACCCTGTGTTTTTTTTACAGACAAATGGGCACCCAGAACCTTTGTGAATATTCTTGGAGCTGTAGCTAGACCAAATGGTAAAGCAACAAACTGAAAATAATTGTCCAGAAAGGCAAACCCCAGGAATTGGTAATGTCCTCTCTGAATCTGAGCATGAAGGTAACCATCTTTTAAATCTATTGTGGACATAAACTGACCTTGCTGAACAAAAGGCAGAATAGCTTGAACAGCTTCCATTTTGAAAGATAAAATCTTTACAAATCTGTTCAGAGCTTTTAGATCCAAAACTGGTCTGAAAGTACCCTCTTTCTGTGGAACAATGAGGAGACTTGAAAAAAATTCCATTCCCTTTTCCTGACAAAGTACTGCAACAATCACTCCCAAGCATCCAGATCTTATACACTGGAAAAAAGCTTGAGACTTTAAAGGATTCCTTGGGACATAAGACAGAAAGAGACTCCCTTGGGAAACCTTGTTCTAAATCCAATTTGATACCCCAGTGAAACTGTTCAGAAACCAGGGATCTGGGAAAGACAGAAACCAAGCATCCTGAAAGAGGCACAACCTGCCCCTTCTACCAGAACCTCTGGATCTGGGGTCACACCTTCATGTAGTCTTGGTAGTAGAAATAGTTTTGTAGCCTGTTTAGACTTGTTCCAGTTAGTACTGGGCCAGAGGTACTTTGCCTTTGAGCAGAGGAGTCAAGCTTTTTTGTTTCTTATTCATACGAAAGGAACGGAAATGATTAGAAGTTTTAGCTTTCCCTCTAGACTTTCTGTCCTGAGGGAGAAAAGCCCCTTTACCACCAGTAAAAGTAGATATAATTTAAGCCATAAAGCACTCCTGGTATGGGACTGCCAAAAACATACAGGAAGTGCAGAATTATTAGGCAAATGAGTATTTTGACCACATCATCCTCTTTATGCATGTTGTCTTACTCCAAGCTGTATAGGCTCGAAAGCCTACTACCAATTAAGCATATTAGGTGATGTGCATCTCTGTAATGAGAAGGGGTGTGGTCTAATGACATCAACACCCTATATCAGGTGTGCATAATTATTAGGCAACTTCCTTTCCTTTGGCAAAATGGGTCAAAAGAAGGACTTGACGGGCTCAGAAAAGTCAAAAATAGTGAGATATCTTGCAGAGGGATGCAGCACTCTTAAAATTGCAAAGCTTCTGAAGCGTGATCATCGAAAAATCAAGCGTTTCATTCAAAATAGTCAACAGGGTCGCAAGAAGCGTGTGGAAAAACCAAGGCGCAAAATAACTGCCCATGAACTGAGAAAAGTCAAGAGTGCAGCTGCTAAGATGCCACTTGCCACCAGTTTGGCCATATTTCAGAGCTGCAACATCACTGGAGTGCCCAAAAGCACAAGGTGTGCAATACTCAGAAACATGGCCAAGGTAAGAAAGGCTGAAAGACGACCACCACTGAACAAGACACACAAGCTGAAACGTCAAGACTGGGCCAAGAAATATCTCAAGACTGATTTTTCTAAGGTTTTATGGACTGATGAAATAAGAGTGAGTCTTGATGGGCCAGATGGATGGGCCCGTGGCTGGATTGGTAAAGGGCAGAGAGCTCGAGTCTGACTCAGACGCCAGCAAGGTGGAGGTGGAGTACTGGTTTGGGCTGGTATCATCAAAGATGAGCTTGTGGGGCCTTTTCGGGTTGAGGATGGAGTCAAGCTCAACTCCCAGTCCTACTGACAGTTTCTGGAAGACACCTTCTTCAAGAAGTGGTACAGGAAGAAGTCTGCATCCTTCAAGAAAAACATGATTTTCATGCAGGACAATGCTCCATCACACGCGTCCAAGTACTCCACAGCGTGGCTGGCAAGAAAGGGTATAAAAGAAGAAAATCTAATGACATGGCCTCCTTGTTCACCTGATCTGAACCCCATTGAGAACCTGTGGTCCATCATCAAATGTGAGATTTACAAGGAGGGAAAACAGTACACCTCTCTGAACAGTGTCTGGGAGGCTGTGGTTGCTGCTGCACGCAATGTTGATGGTGAACAGATCAAAACACTGACAAAATCCATGGATGGCAGGCGTTTGAGTGTCCTTGCAAAGAAAGGTGGCTATATTGGTCACTGATTTGTTTTTGTTTTGTTTTTGAATGTCAGAAATGTATATTTGTGAATGTTGAGATGTTATATTGGTTTCACTGGTAAAAATAAATAATTGAAATGGGTATATATTTGTTTTTTGTTAAGTTGCCTAATAATTATGCAGGGTAATAGTCACCTGCACACACAGATATCCCCCTAAAATAGCTATAACTAAAAACAAACTAAAAACTACTTCCAAAACTATTCAGCTTTGATATTAATGAGTTTTTTGGGTTCATTGAGAACATGGTTGTTGTTCAATAATAAAATTAATCCTCAAAAATACAACTTGCCTAATAATTCTGCACTCCCTGTAGTTTTGATAATGATTTTAATAATATCAAATAAATATAGTATCACCAACAAAAGAATTACCATTATTAAGCAAAACCAAAATATTTTCACTGACAGGATCATCAGAACATTGTTTTAAAAGGCTGGATATCCAGAAAGTATATCCTAAGTAAATAACCTGCTTATTAAAAGGCCCTTCTATGGAAGCACTCTAATTTCATAAGCAGTTGGACTTTTAAAAGAAGTACTGTCTTACAAAAGAATAGTAGTACACTTAGCCAGAGTAGAAAAGGTCCCATCAACCTTAGAAACAGTTTCCCATCACTCAACATTAACAGCAGGTAAAGGATATAACTTTTTAAACCTTGCAGACAGATTCAATTAATTTCCTGGCTTAGACCATTCCCTAGATAGAAATCATGTCAGACTGCATCCGAAATAAAAAAAATATTGAGGGAGTTTCACAACAATTTTAAAGACTGGATAAATGATTACAAGGCTTATAGTCAGAAACTTTAGGATCTTTAACCCCTAAAGTAATTAAAACCTCCTTTAAAAGAAAACAAATATAATACATTTAAAAAAAAAAGGAAGAAATATCAGGTTGAACATCAGATTAAAATTCTTCATCACCAGAGAAGACTTTACAATCTGAAGACATAACAGTACCCCTGGCCTCAGGCCACATAGTACTCATAGAAGGTAAAATCTGGATTGACATTTTACGCTTGTTTGAAGGTGGGAAAGCAGCCAGCGCCTCAGAAACTGCAGCCTTGATAAAGTTGTTCACACTTGGAGAAACACCCTCCGCTTTCTCCTGCAATGAGCAAACAAAAGGAGCATTAATACCCAAGGAAACAGCATTGGATTGGTCAAATTGCATTAACAAAAAAACATGAGCTACATAAATTAAACTGGAGAAGGTACTTCAGCTTATTTTACAATAAGCACACCTAATGGTAGAAAGGTGATCAGTGGACTCAGATTTAGGAACAGAATCATATAGCTCCATTATAGCATTAAACAAAGAAATGCTATAAAACACTATAGCCCCTTTAAAAAAGCTCTTGAGAAAAAGAAATAACCCCTCCTAGGGGTCAATTTATCAAGCCTTCTGCTGCTCTTCCACTACTTTCCTAACCTCTTCTCCACCTCTTATGTGGAGAATTTCAATCTCCCCGATCTCTTCTGACCAGGGAGATTGACAGCTCCTGACAGCCTGTGATTGGTTGAGCGCGGGCAGGGGGCAGCGTTGCACAAGAGCACAAGAGGTGAGCTGCAGTGGACAGGGAGGCATATGTATGCCCCTGTCCGCCATGGCTTGATAAATCGAGCCCTAAATAGCTTAATGACTGCGAGCTAGGCCAAACTGAATAAACATAATTTATGTAAGAACTTACCTGATAATTTCATTTCTTTCATAATGGCAGGAGTCCATGAGCTAGTGACGTATGGGATATACATTCCTACCAGGAGGGGGAAAAGTTTCCCAAACCTCAAAATGCCTATAAATACACCTCCCACCACATTTACACCTTAGTTTAACGTATAGCCAAGTAGTGAGGTGTAAAAAGAAGTAAAAAAAAAAAAAAAAGCATACAAAAAAGAGCTTTTATACAAAAAAAATGTAGCCACCAAAAACAGGGTGGGCCTCATGGACTCTTGCCATTATGAAATAAATTAATTTATCAGGTAAGTTCTTACATAAATTATGTTTTCCTTCATGTAAATGGCAAGAGTCCATGTGCTAGTGACGTATGGGATAAAACACCCAAAATAGCGCAGAGTTCTAAGATATTGATTGGTAAACTCGCCTCTAGAGGATTCCAAACTCTTTGTGCTGTCAGAGACCCCCCAGACAGCTCCCCAACCTGAAAGACTTGCATCTGTTGAGACTACAGTCCAGGAAGAATGAACAAAAGAGGCCCCTTGAACAATATGATGATGGTCTAACCACCAAGTCAGAGAGAGTAGAATGTTGGGATTTAAGAATATCAATTGTGATATCCGAGTATAATCCCTGCACCATTGATTCAGCATGCAAAGCTGCAGAGGTCTCATATGAAAATGAGCAAAGGGGATTGCGTCCAATGCTGCAGTCATGAGACCTAAAACTTCCATGCACATAGCCACTGAAGGGAATGATCAAGACTGAAGGTTTTGACGGGCTGAAAAAAAATTTCATTCATCTCTTGTCTGTTAAAGACAGAGTAATGGACACTGAATCTATCTGGAAACCTAAAAAGGTGACCCTTGTCTGAGGAATCAAGAAACTCTTTGGTAAATTGATCCTCCAAACATGTCTCTGAAGAAACAACACTAGTTGATTTGTGTGAGATTCTGCTAAATGAAAAGATTAAGTCAGTACCAAGATATCGTCCAAATAAGGAAACACCACAATACTCTGAATGAATTTTCTTTCTTTGGGACAATGAATAGATTTGAATAAAAACCCAGACCCTGTTCCTGAAGTGGAACTGGTTATAAATCATCCCTGAAAGCTCCAGATCTGAAACACACACAGAAAAGCCTGAGCTTTCACAGGATTTGTTGGAACGTGAGAGAGAAAGAATCTTCTCACAAGAGGTCTTATTCTGAAACCTATTTGATATCCTTGAGAGACAATGCTCTGAATCCACTGATTCTGAACAGAATCTGCCCAAATGTTTTGAAATAATGTTTTGTCCCCCCACCAGTTGAAATGGATTGAGGGCCGCACCTTCATGCAGTCTTGGGGGCTGGCATTGGTTTCTTATAAGGCTTGGATTTATTCCAACTTGAAGATGGCTTCCAATTGGAACCAGAGTCCTTAGGGGAAGGAGTGGTTTTCTGTTCTCTATTCTGACGAAAGGAACAAAAATTATTAGAAGCTTTATATTTACCTTTAGATTTTTTATCTTGGGGCAAAAAAAGCCCTTACCCCACAGTGATAGTGGAAATAATAGAATCCAACTGAGAACAAAATAAATCATTACCCTGGAAAGAGAGAGATAGTAATCTAAATTTAGATACCATGTCAGCATTCCATGATTTAAGCCATAAAGCTCTTCTAGCTAAAGACATAGATTTAACATCAATCTTGATGATATCAAAAATAGCACCACAGATAAAATGATTAGCATGTTGAAGCAAATGAACAATGCTAGACAAATCAGGATCTGCTTCCTGTTGTGCTAAGCTATCCAACCAAAAATTTGATGCAGCCGCAAAATCAGCCATAGAAATGGCAGGCCTGAGAATATAACCAGAATGCAAATAAGCCTCAGATAAGATTCAATCTTCCCATCTAAAGGATCCTTAAAAGAAGTACCATCTTCCATAGGAATACTAGTACGTCTGGCAAGAGTAGAAATAGGCCCATCAACCTTAGGGACTTTTTCCCAAAACTCCAAATTAGCCATTGGTAAAGGATATAACTTCTTAAACCTAGAAGGATTAAAAGAAGCACCAGGTTTAGACCATTCCTTAGCAATCACATCAGCATCTGGGACAGGAAAAACCTCAGGAGTAATCACAGGAGGTTTAAAAACAGAATTTAAACTTTACTGGTTTTGTTATCAAGAGGACCAGACTCCTCAATACCTAAAGTAACCAATACTTCTTTCAACAAAGACCAAATATATTCAATCTTAAAAAGATAAGAAGATTTATCAATTTCAATGTTTGAAGTAGGATCTTCTGAACCAGAGATATCCTCTTCAGGAGGAGGATATTTTAGTATGTTGTCGGTCATTACAAAATTCATTAGATTTATGAGAAGTTTTAAAAGACCTTTTATGTTTATTAGAAGGTGGAATAGCAGACATAACCTTCTGTATTGCATCAGCAAAATAATTTTTTCATATCAATAGGGATATCATGTACATTGGATGTTGAGGGAACAACAGACGCTGTACTAGTACTAATAGAAACATTATCGGCATGCAAAAGCTTATGACAACTGTTACATAATATAGATGGAGATATAATCTCAGCTTGCTTACAACAGATACACTTAACTTTGGTAGAACTGTGTTCAGACAGCATGGTTCCTACAGTAGCTTCTGAGACAGGATCAGACTGAGACATCTTGCAAAATGTAAAAGAAAAAATAACATTTAACAAAATATCCAATTCCCTCATATAGCAGTTTCAGGAATGGGAAAAAATGCATATGCTAAATAGGCAGTAACAAAAACCGCATACCCCTCTAGAACATTTAGAGAAAGGAAGTGGGGTAATATAACAAAAAAATATTTGGCACCACGTATGACGCACAACGCAAAAGGAAGTGAAGCTTTTTTGGTGCCAACCAACATCCGGAAATTACGCAACTTGCGTCATAACAAGTGCAACTTCGCGCCAAACAACCTAACGTCAATAAAGATGTAGGAAATGACGAAACTTCCTACACCATAGATGCAAATGCGCACCCAAATAAATCGAAATAACAGTATTTTGCGTCCTCGCAAGCCTAGATTTCCCTGCGAAATTTAAGGAAAATAAGTCAAATTGGAGAAAAGACTAAACCCCAGGTAAGAAAATATTTAAAAAATAACTTCCTAAAACATGATTCCCATACTGCAACTGTTAGACTGCAAAGGGAAATACACATAGACCCGACTCATGGCAAATATAAGTAAATACATATATTTAAAACTTTATATTAATACATAAAGAGCCAAACATAGCTGGGAGTGTCTTAAACAATGATACATACTTACCGAAAGACACCCATCCACATATAGCAGACGGCCAAACCAGTACTGAAAACTATCAACAGAGGTAATGGTATAAGAGTATATCGTCTATCTGAAAAGGGAGGTAGGAGATGAATCCCTACGACCGATAACAGAGAACCCTTGAAAAGATTTCCCATGAGTGAAACCATAAAAATCAATAGGTGATACTCTCTTCACATCCCTCTGACAAACACTGTACTCTGAGAGGAATCATGTTTCAAAATGCTTAGAAGAGCTTATCATAGAAGAAATCAAGCACAAACTTACTTTACCAACTCCATAGGAGGCAAGGTTTGTACAACTAAGGTGTGAGTGTGGTGGGAGGTGTATTTATAGGTATTTTGAGGTTTGGAAAACTTTGCCCCATCCTGGTAGGAATGTATATCCCATACGTCACTAGCTCATGGACTCTTGCCATTTACATGAAAGAAATAAAGCAGGAGACATAAACCGTTAAGTCAATTAGCCCTTACCAGAAAAAAAAAAATGAAACCCGTCCGAAGTTCAAAAAACAACCACGACAAACTAAAAGGGAAGTGTGCTAACCAGACAAACATTAACTAGACGTGCCCAAACCCGGCACGCATAAACATGAAGGCTAACACGTAAAATTAAAACTAATGGATGTGCAAAATAGCAAGGAAAAAAAAAAAAAAAAAAATATATATATATATATATATATATATATATATATATATATATATATATATATATATATATATATATATATATATACACACACATATATACACACACACACAAACAGTGCCCATAACATAACTGAAAGCGTGTCTGCATAATAATAAAATATACTTACCAAAAGACACTTGTCCACTAGCAAAGCAGCAGGCAGACAAACCAGTACTGAAACATATCAGCTATTATGGAATAGGAGTATTTTGTAGATCCATAGAGTGAGGCAAAAGACAAGTCCCTGTGATTATAGATGGTTAATGAAAAGAAATTCCCAGGAGGTGAATAAAAAGTCACAAACTTTACCCCATATACATCCCTCTGAGAAGCACTGCACTCTGAGGGGAAATCAGGCCTCAACATAAACTGAAAACCACTCCCACTCAAATGCACATATTCATTCTTCAACCACCTATAGTGAAGGGAAAACATAATTTATGTAAGAACTTACCTGATAAAATCATTTCTTTCATATTAGCAAGAGTCCATGAGCTAGTGACGTATGGGAAATACATTCCTACCAGGAGGGGCAAAGTTTCCCAAACCTCAAAATGCCTACAAATACAAACCTCACCACACCCACAAATCAGTTTAACGAATAGCCAAGAAGTGGGGTGATAAGAAAAAAGTGCGAAAGCATAAAAAATAAGGAAATGGAATAATTGTGCTTTATACAAAAAAATCATAACCACCACAAAAAGGGTGGGCCTCATGGACTCTTGCTAATATGAAAGAAATGAATTTATCAGGTAAGTTCTTACATAAATTATGTTTTCTTTCATGTAATTAGCAAGAGTCCATGAGCTAGTGACGTATGGGATAATGACTACCCAAGATGTGGATCATCCACGCAAGAGTCACTAGAGAGGGAGGGATAAAATAAAGACAGCCAATTCCGCTGAAAAATAATCCACACCCAAAATAATTTAAATTTTATAATGAAAAAAACTGAAAATATAAGCAGAAGATTCAAACTGAAACAGCTGCCTGAAGTACTTTTCTACCAAAAACAGATTCAGAAGAAGAAAACACATCAAAATGGTAGAATTTAGTAAAAGTATGCAAAGAAGACCAAGTTGCTGCTTTGCAAATCTGATCAACCGAAGCTTCATTCCTAAACGCCCAGGAAGTAGAAACTGACCTAGTAGAATGAGCTGTAATCCTTTGAGGCGGAGTTTTACCCGACTCGACATAAGCATGATGGATTAAAGATTTCAACCAAGATGCCAAAGAAATGGCAGAGGCCTTCTGACCTTTCCTAGAACCGGAAAAGATAACAAATAGACTAGAAGTCTTTCGGAAAGTCTAAGTAGCTTCAACATAATATTTCAAAGCTCTAACTACATCCAAAGAATGCAATGATTTCTCCTTAGAATTCTTAGGATTAGGACATAATGAAGGAACCACAATTTCTCTACTAATGTTGTTGGAATTCACAACCTTAGGTAAAAATTTAAAAGAAGTTCGCAACACCGCCTTATCCTGGTGAAAAATCAGAAAAGGAGATTCACAAGAAAGAGCAGATAATTCAGAAACTCTTCTGGCAGAAGAGATGGCCAAAAGGAACAAAACTTTCCAAGAAAGTAATTTAATGTCCAATGAATGCATAGGTTCAAATGGAGGAGCTTGAAGAGCCCCCAGAACCAAATTCAAACTCCAAGGAGGAGAAATTGACTTAATAACAGGTTTTATACGAACCAAAGCTTGTACAAAACAATGAATATCAGGAAGAATAGCAATCTTTCTGTGAAAAAGAACAGAAAGAGCAGAGATTTGTCCTTTCAAGGAACTTGCGGACAAACCTTTATCTAAACCATCCTGAAGAAACTGTAAAATTCTCGGAATTCTAAAAGAATGCCAGGAAAAATGATGAGAAAGACACCAAGAAATATAAGTCTTCCAGACTCTATAATATATCTCCCTAGATACAGATTTACGAGCCTGTAACATAGTATTAATCACAGAGTCAGAGAAACCTCTTTGACCAAGAATCAAGCGTTCAATCTCCATACCTTTAAATTTAAGGATTTGAGATCCTGATGGAAAAAAGGACCTTGCGACAGAAGGTCTGGTCTTAACGGAAGAGTCCACGGTCGGCAAGAAGCCATCCAGACAAGATCTGCATACCAAAACCTGTGAGGCCATGCTGGAGCTACCAGCAGAACAAACGAGCATTCCTTCAGAATCTTGGAGATCACTCTTGAAAGAAGAACTAGAGGCGGAAAAATATAGGCAGGATGTTACTTCCAAGGAAGTGACAATGCATCCACTGCTTCCGCTTGAGGATCCCTGGATCTGGACAGATACCTGGGAAGTTTCTTGTTTAGATGAGAGGCCATCAGATCTATTTCTGGAAGTCCCCACATTTGAACAATCTGAAGAAATACCTCTGGGTGAAGAGACCATTCGCCCGGATGCAACGTTTGATGACTGAGATAATCCGCTTCCCAATTGTCTATACCTGGGATATGAACCGCAGAAACTAGACAGGAGCTGGATTCCGCCCAAACCAGAATTCGAGATACTTCTTTCATAGCTAGAGGACTGTGAGTCCCTCCTTGATGATTGATGTATGCCACAGTTGTGACATTGTCTGTCTGAAAACAAATGAACGATTCTCTCTTCAGAAGAGGCCAAGACTAAAGAGCTCTGAAAATTGCACGGAGTTCCAAAATATTGATCGGTAATCTCACCTCCTGAGATTCCCAAACCCCTTGTGCCTTCAGAGACCCCCACACAGCTCCCCAACCTGTAAGACTTGCATCTGTTGAAATTACAGTCCAGGTCGGAAGAACAAAAGAAGCCCCCTGAACTAAACGATGGTGATCTGTCCACCACGTCAGAGAGTGTCGTACAATCGGTTTTAAAGATATTATTTGAGATATCTTTGTGTAATCCCTGTAATCCCTGCACCATTGGTTCAGCATACAGAGCTGAAGAGGTTGCATGTGAAAACGAGCAAAGGGGATCGCGTCCGATGCAGCAGTCATAAGACCTAGAATTTCCATGCATAAGGCTACCGAAGGGAATGATTGTGACTGAAGGTTTCGACAAGCTGTAATCAACTTTAGACGTCTCTTGTCTGTCAAAGATAGAGTCATGGACACTGAATCTATCTGGAAACCCAAAAAGGTTACCCTTGTCTGAGGAATCAATGAACTTTTTGGTAAATTGATCCTCCAACCATGATCTTAAAGAAACAACACAAGTCGATTTGTATGAGATTCTGCTAAATGTAAAGACTGAGCAAGTACCAAGATATCGTCCAAATAAGGAAATACCACAATACCCTGTTCTCTGATTACAGACAGAAGGGCACCGAGAACCTTTGTAAAAATACTTGGAGCTGTTGCTAGGCCAAACGGCAGAGCCACAAACTGGTAATGCTTGTCTAGGAAAGATAATCTCAGAAACTGATAGTGATCTGGATGAATCGGAATATGCAGATATGCATCCTGTAAATCTATTGTAGACATATAATGCCCTTGCTGAACAAAAGGCAGGATAGTCCTTACAGTTACCATTTTGAATGTTGGTATCCTTACATAACGATTCAATATTTTTAGATCCAGAACTGGTCTGAAGGAATTCTCCTTCTTTGGTACAATGAATTGATTTGAATAAAACCCCATCCCCTGTTCCAGAACTGGAACTGGCATAATTACTCCAGCTAACTCTAGATCTGAAACACATTTCAGAAATGCTTGAGCCTTCGCTGGATTTACTGGGACACGGGAAAGAAAAAATCTCTTTGCAGGAGGTCTTATTTTGAAACCAATTATGTACCCTTCTGAAATAATGTTCTGAATCCAAAGATTGTGAACGGAATTGATCCAAATTTCTTTGAAAAAACGTAATCTGCCCCCTACCAGCTGAGCTGGAATGAGGGCCGCACCTTCATGTGGACTTAGGAGCTGGCTTTGATTTTCTAAAAGGCTTGGATTTATTCCAGACTGGAGATGGTTTCCAAACTGAAACCGCTCCTGAGGATGAAGGATCAGGCTTTTGTTCCTTGTTGTGACGAAAGGAAAGAAAACGATTATTAGACCTGAATTTACCTTTAGATTTTTTATCCTGTGGTAAAAAAGTTCCTTTCCCTCCAGTAACAGTTGAGATAATAGAGTCCAACTGAGAACCAAATAATTTATTACCCTGGAAAGAAAGGGAAAGCAGAGTAGACTTAGAAGACATATCAGCATTCCAAGTTTTAAGCCATAAAGCTCTTCTAGCTAAAATAGCTAGAGACATATACCTGACATCAACTCTAATGATATCAAAGATGGCATCACAAATATAATTATTAGCATGTTGAAGAAGAATAATAATGCTATGAGAATTATGATCTGTTACTTGTTGCGCTAAAGCTTCCAACCAAAAAGTTGAAGCTGCAGCAACATCAGCCAATGATATAGCAAGATTACCTGAACACAAATAAGCTTTTCTTAGAAAGGATTCAATTTTCCTATCTAAAGGATCCTTAAAGGAAGTACCATCTGCCGTAGGAATAGTAGTACGCTTAGCAAGAGTAGAGACAGCCCCATCAACCTTAGGGATTTTGTCCCAAAACTCTAATCTGTCAGATGGCACAGGATATAATTGCTTAAAACGTTTAGAAGGAGTAAATGAATTACCCAAATTATTCCACTCTCTGGAAATTACTTCAGAAATAGCACCAGGAACAGGAAAAACTTCTGGAATAACTACAGGAGATTTAAAAACCTTATCTAAACGTTTAGATTTAGTATCAAGAGGACCAGAATCCTCAATTTCTAAAGCAATTAGGACTTCTTTAAGTAAAGAACGAATAAATTCCATTTTAAATAAATATGAAGATTTATCAGCATCAACCTCTGAGACAGAATCCTCTGAACCAGAAGAACCATTATCAGAATCAGAATGATGATGTTCATTTAAAAATTCATCTGAACAATGAGAAGTTTTAAAAGACTTTTTATGCATACTAGAAGGAGGAATAACAGACATAGCCTTCTTAATGGATTTAGAAACAAAATCTCTTATGTTATCAGGAACACTCGGAGTATTAGATGTTGACGGAACAGCAACAGGTAATGGAACTTTACTAATGGAAATATTATCTGCATTAATAAGTTTGTCATGACATGCAATACAAACAACAGCTGGAGGAACAGCTACCAAAAGTTTACAGCAGATACACTTAGCTTTGGTAGCTCCAGCACCAGGCAGCGATTTTCCAGAAGTATCTTCTGACTCAGTTGCAACGTGGGACATCTTGCAATATGTAAAAGAAAAAACAACATATAAAGCAAAATTGATCAAATTCCTTAAATGACAGTTTCAGGAATGGGAAAAAAATGCCAGTGAACAAGCTTCTAGCAACCAGAAGCAATAAATAACGAGACTTAAATAATGTGGAGACAAAAGAGACGCCCATATTTTTTTAGCGCCCAATAAGACGCCCACATTATTTGGCGCCTAAATGCTTTTGGCGCCAAAAATGACGCCACATCCGGAACACCGACACTTTTGGCGCAAAAGAACGTCAAAAATGACGCAACTTCCGGCAACACGTATGACGCCGGAAACAGAAAAAAAAATTGCGCCAAAAAAGTCCGCGCCAAGAATAACGCAATAAAATGAAGCATTTTCAGCTCCCGCGAGCCTAACAGCCCACAGGGAAAAAGTCAAATTTTAAGGTAAGAAAAAAATGATTGATTCAAATGCATTATCCCAAATATGAAACTGACTGTCTGAAATAAGGAATGTTGAACATCCTGAGCCAAGGCAAATAAATGTTTGAATACATATATTTAGAACTTTATAAAAAAGTGCCCAACCATAGCTTAGAGTGTCACAGAAAATAAGACTTACTTACCCCAGGACACTCATCTACATGTTGTAGAAAGCCAAACCAGTACTGAAACGAAGATCAGCAGAGGTAATGGTATATATATAAGAGTATATCGTCGATCTGAAAAGGGAGGTAAGAGATGAATCTCTACGACCGATAACAGAGAACCTATGAAATAGACCCCGTAGAAGGAGATCATTGAATTCAAATAGGCAATACTCTCTTCACATCCCTCTGACATTCACTGCACGCTGAGAGGAAAACCGGGCTCCAACCTGCTGCGGAGCGCATATCAACGTAGAATCTAGCACAAACTTACTTCACCACCTCCATAGGAGGCAAAGTTTGTAAAAAACTGATTTGTGGGTGTGGTGAGGGGTGTATTTGTAGGCATTTTGAGGTTTGGGAAACTTTGCCCCTCCTGGTAGGAATGTATATCCCATACGTCACTAGCTCATGGACTCTTGCTAATTACATGAAAGAAATTATGACTGAGATGGGAGGGATTATATAGGGCTTTGGGAATATGCCTCCTCTTAGTGGTAGAGATGAGTATTTCACAGGAGTAATGGATCGTAGACTCTCACCATGTAACATTTCAGCATATAACACACTGTTCCTTTAAATAGGAAACTACCATAATGTCTTGGGCTATATAAACCCTCCTTCCTTTTACTTCATTGCTTGAGTATTTTGTTGCTAGCAAGTGATTTTTGCTTTCTTACTGAAGTCCTTTGTGATTATAGACTTTGTTCTTTTATAATCTCATTTGTTTTTCTACAGCATTTGTTTCCTGATCCTCTCCCTGCTTCAAGCACTGGACTGGCGGACCTCTCTTGCAGTTTGTGTATTGCATTTACTTTTGCTGCAAACTCCTAATTGCACCTGCATTATTTCTCCCTGTACCAGAACCTGGCTTCTACCTTGCAGCACCTTTCTCTCTCAGCTGCTGCTGGAGATTTTCCTTGCAAGGAGCTCTGTGTTAGTGGAATCTGAATCACTCAGGACTGCCTGTTCAAATCCTGCTATTGGAGAAGCATACCTGTATTTCTTTATTTTTCTTTTTGAACATATATATGTACTAAGTCACAAAATATAAATGTAAAACCTGTAGTGTTGGTTTCTTTCATGTAATTAGCAAGAGTCCATGAGCTAGTGACGTATGGGATATACATTCCTACCAGGAGGGGCAAAGTTTCCCAAACCTCAAAATGCCTATAAATACACCCCTCACCACACCCACAATTCAGTTTTACAAACTTTGCCTCCTATGGAGGTGGTGAAGTAAGTTTGTGCTAGATTCTACGTTGATATGCGCTCCGCAGCAAGTTGGAGCCCGGTTTTCCTCTCAGCGTGCAGTGAATGTCAGAGGGATGTGAGGAGAGTATTGCCTATTTGAATGCAGTGATCTCCTTCTACGGGGTCTATTTCATAGGTTCTCTGTTATCGGTCGTAGAGATTCATCTCTTACCTCCCTTTTCAGATCGACGATATACTCTTATTTATATACCATTACCTCTGCTGATTCTCGTTTCAGTACTGGTTTGGCTTTCTACAAACATGTAGATGAGTGTCCTGGGGTAAGTATATCTTATTTTCTGTGACACTCTAAGCTATGGTTGGGCACTTTGTTTATAAAGTTCTAAATATATGTATTCAAACATTTATTTGCCTTGACTCAGAATGTTCAACATTCCTTATTTTTCAGACAGTCAGTTTCATATTTGGGATAATGCATTTCAATTAATCATTTTTTTCTTACCTTCAAAAATTTGACTCTTTTTTCCCTGTGGGCTGTTAGGCTCGCGGGGGCTGAATATGCTTCATTTTATTGCGTCATTCTTGGCGCTGACTTTTTTGGCGCAAAAAATATTTTCCGTTTCCGGCGTCATACGCATTTTTTTGACGTTATTTTGCGCCAAAAATGTCGGCGTTCCGGATGTGGCGTCATTTTTGGCGCCAAAAGCATTTAGGCGCCAAATAATGTGGGCGTCTTATTTGGCGCTAAAAAATATGGGCGTCGCTTTTGTCTCCACATTATTTAAGTCTCATTTTTCATTGCTTCTGGTTGCTAGAAGCTTGTTCTTTGGCATTTTTTCCCATTCCTGAAACTGTCATTTAAGGAATTTGATCAATTTTGCTTTATATGTTGTTTTTTCTCTTACATATTGCAAGATGTCTCACGTTGCATCTGAGTCAGAAGATACTTCAGGAAAATCGCTGTCTAGTGCTGGATCTACCAAAGCTAAGTGTATCTGCTGTAAACTTTTGGTAGCTATTCCTCCGGCTGTTTGTATTAATTGTCATGACAAACTTGTTAATGCAGATAATATTTCCTTTAGTAAAGTACCATTGCCTTTTGCAGTTCCTTCAACATCTAAGGTGCAGAATGTTCCTGATAACATAAGAGATTTTGTTTCTGAATCCATCAAGAAGGCTATGTCTGTTATTTCTCCTTCTGGTAAACGTAAAAAATCTTTTAAAACTTCTCTTTATACAGATGAATTTTTAAATGAACATCATCATTCTGATGACTCTTCTGGTTCAGAGGATTCTGTCTCAGAGATTGATGCTGATAAATCTTCATATTTATTTAAAATGGAATTTATTCGTTCTTTACTTAAAGTACTAATTGCTTTAGAAATAGAGGATTCTGGTCCTCTTGATACTAATTCTAAACGTTTAGATAAGGTATTTAAATCTCCTGTGGTTATTCCAGAAGTTTTTCCTGTTCCTAATGCTATTTCTGAAGTAATTTCCAAAGAATGGGATAAATTGGGTAATTCATTTACTCCTTCTAAACGTTTTAAGCAATTATATCCTGTGCCGTCTGACAGATTAGAATTTTGGGACAAAATCCCTAAAGTTGATGGGGCTATTTCTACCCTTGCTAAACGTACTACTATTCCTCTGTCAGATGGTACTTCGTTTAAGGATCCTTTAGATAGGAAAATTGAATCCTTTCTAAGAAAAGCTTATCTGTGTTCAGGTAATCTTCTTAGACCTGCTATATCATTGGCTGATGTTGCTGCAGCTTCAACTTTTTGGTTGGAAACTTTAGCGCAACAAGTAACAGATCATGATTCTCATGATATTATTCTTCTTCAGCATGCTAATAATTTTATCTGTGATGCCATTTTTGATATTATCAGAGTTGATGTCAGGTTTATGTCTCTAGCTATTTTAGCTAGAAGAGCTTTATGGCTTAAAACTTGGAATGCTGATATGGCTTCTAAATCAACTCTACTTTCCATTTCTTTCCAGGGTAACAAAATATTTGGTTCTCAGTTGGATTCTATTATCTCAACTGTTACTGGTGGGAAAGGAACTTTTTTACCACAGGATAAAAAATCTAAGGGTAAAAACAGGGCTAATAATCGTTTTCGTTCCTTTCGTTTCAACAAAGAACAAAAGCCTGATCCTTCATCCTCAGGAGCAGTTTCAGTTTGGAAACCATCTCCAGTCTGGAATAAATCCAAGCCTGCTAGAAAGGCAAAGCCTGCTTCTAAGTCCACATGAAGGTGCGGCCCTCATTCCAGCTCAGCTGGTAGGGGGCAGGTTACGTTTTTTCAAAGAAATTTGGATCAATTCTGTTCACAATCTTTGGATTCAGAACATTGTTTCAGAAGGGTACAGAATTGGTTTCAAGATGAGACCTCCTGCAAAGAGATTTTTTCTTTCCCGTGTCCCAGTAAATCCAGTGAAAGCTTAAGCATTTCTGAATTGTGTTTCAGATCTAGAGTTGGCTGGAGTAATTATGCCAGTTCCAGTTCCGGAACAGGGGATGGGGTTTTATTCAAATCTCTTCATTGTACCAAAGAAGGAGAATTCCTTCAGACCAGTTCTGGATCTAAAAATATTGAATCGTTATGTAAGGATACCAACGTTCAAGATGGTGACTGTAAGGACTATCTTGCCTTTTGTTCAGCAAGGGCATTATAGGTCCACAATAGATTTACAGGATGCATATCTGCATATTCCGATTCATCCAGATCATTATCAGTTCCTGAGATTCTCTTTTCTGGACAAGCATTACCAGTTTGTGGCTCTGCCGTTTGGCCTAGCTACAGCTCCAAGAATTTTTACAAAGGTTCTCGGTGCCCTTCTGTCTGTAATCAGAGAACAGGGTATTGTGGTATTTCCTTATTTGGACGATATCTTGGTACTTGCTCAGTCTTTACATTTAGCAGAATCTCATACAAATCGACTTGTGTTGTTTCTTCAAGATCATGGTTGGAGGATCAATTTACCAAAAAGTTCATTGATTCCTCAGACAAGGGTAACCTTTCTGGGTTTCCAGATAGATTCAGTGTCCATGACTCTGTCTTTAACAGACAAGAGACGTCTAAAATTGATTTCAGCTTGTCGAAACCTTCAGTCACAATCATTCCCTTCGGTAGCCTTATGCATGGAAATTCTAGTTCTTATGACTGCTGCATCGGACGCGATCCCCTTTGCTCGTTTTCACATGCGACCTCTTCAGCTCTGTATGCTGAATCAATGGTGCAAGGATTACACAAAGATATCTCAATTAATATCTTTAAAACCGATTGTTCGACACTCTCTAACGTGGTGGACAGATCACCATCGTTTAATTCAGGGGGCTTCTTTTGTGCTTCCGACCTGGACTGTAATTTCAACAGATGCAAGTCTCACAGGTTGGGGAGCTGTGTGGGGATCTCTGACGGCACAAGGAGTTTGGGAATCTCAGGAGGTGAGATTACCGATCAATATTTTGGAACTCCGTGCAATTTTCAGAGCTCTTCAGTTTTGGCCTCTTCTGAAGAGAGAATCGTTCATTTGTTTTCAGACAGACAATGTCACAACTGTGGCATACATCAATCATCAAGGAGGGACTCACAGTCCTCTGGCTATGAAAGAAGTATCTCGAATTTTGGTTTGGGCGGAATCCAGCTCCTGTCTAATTTCTGCGGTTCATATCCCAGGTATAGACAATTGGGAAGCGGATTATCTCAGTCGCCAAACGTTGCATCCGGGCGAATGGTCTCTTCACCCAGAGGTATTTCTTCAGATTGTTCAAATGTGGGAACTTCCAGAAATAGATCTGATGGCGTCTCATCTAAACAAGAAACTTCCCAGGTATCTGTCCAGATCCCGGGATCCTCAGGCAGAGGCAGTGGATGCATTATCACTTCCTTGGAAGTATCATCCTGCCTATATCTTTCTGCCTCTAGTTCTTCTTCCAAGAGTAATCTCCAAGATTCTGAAGGAATGCTCGTTTGTTCTGCTGGTAGCTCCGGCATGGCCTCACAGGTTTTGGTATGCGGATCTTGTCCGGATGGCCTCTTGCCAACCGTGGACTCTTCCGTTAAGACCAGACCTTCTGTCGCAAGGTCCTTTTTTCCATCAGGATCTGAAATCCTTAAATTTAAAGGTATGGAGATTGAACGCTTGATTCTTGGTCAAAGATGTTTCTCTGACTCTGTGATTAATACTATGTTACAGGCGCGTAAATCTGTATCTAGAGAGATATATTATAGAGTCTGGAAGACTTATATTTCTTGGTGTCTTTCTCATCATTTTTCTTGGCATTCTTTTAGAATACCGATAATTTTACAGTTTCTTCAGGATGGTTTAGATAAGGGTTTGTCCACAAGTTCCTTGAAAGGACAAATCTCTGCTCTTTCTGTTCTTTTTCACAGAAAGATTGCTATTCTTCCTGATATTCATTGTTTTGTACAAGCTTTGGTTCGTATAAAACCTGTCATTAAGTCAATTTCTCCTCCTTGGAGTTTGAATTTGGTTCTGGGAGCTCTTCAAGCTCCTCCGTTTGAACCTATGCATTCATTGGACATTAAATTACTTTCTTGGAAAGTTTTGTTCCTTTTGGCCATCTCTTCTGCCAGAAGAGTTTCTGAATTATCTGCTCTTTCTTGTGAGTCTCCTTTTCTGATTTTTCATCAGGATAAGGCGGTGTTGCGAACTTCTTTTGAATTTTTACCTAAAGTTGTGAATTCCAACAACATTAGTAGAGAAATTGTGGTTCCTTCATTATGTCCTAATCCTAAGAATTCTAAGGAGAAATTGTTGCATTCTTTGGATGTTGTTAGAGCTTTGAAATATTATGTTGAAGCTACTAAGTCTTTCCAAAAGACTTCTAGTCTATTTGTTATCTTTTCCGGTTCTAAAAAAGGCCAGAAAGCTTCTGCCATTTCTTTGGCATCTTGGTTGAAATCTTTAATTCATCTTGCCTATGTTGAGTCGGGTAAAACTCCGCCTCAGAGGATTACAGCTCATTCTACTAGGTCAGTTTCTACTTCCTGGGCGTTTAGGAATGAAGCTTCGGTTGATCAGATTTGCAAAGCAGCAACTTGGTCCTCTTTGCATACCTTTACTAAATTCTACCATTTTGATGTATTTTCTTCTTCTGAAGCAGTTTTTGGTAGAAAAGTACTTCAGGCAGCGGTTTCAGTTTGAATCTTCTGCTTATGTTTTTCATTAAACTTTATTTTGGGTGTGGATTATTTTCAGCAAGAATTGGCTGTCTTTATTTTATCCCTCCCTCTCTAGTGACTCTTGTGTGGAAAGATCCACATCTTGGGTAATCATTATCCCATACGTCACTAGCTCATGGACTCTTGCTAATTACATGAAAGAAAACATAATTTATGTAAGAACTTACGTGATAAATTCATTTCTTTCATATTAGCAAGAGTCCATGAGGCCCGCCCTTTTTTGTGGTGGTTATGATTTTTGTATAAAGCACAATTATTCCAATTCCTTATTTTATATGCTTTCGCACTTTTTTATCACCCCACTTCTTGGCTATTCGTTAAACTGAATTGTGGGTGTGGTGAGGGGTGTATTTATAGGCATTTTGAGGTTTGGGAAACTTTGCCCCTCCTGGTAGGAATGTATATCCCATACGTCACTAGCTCATGGACTCTTGCTAATATGAAAGAAATGAATTTATCAGGTAAGTTCTTACATAAATTATGTTTTCTACCTTATATAAGTGATATATTAATACTGTGATATTGATTAAGTATTCATGATGTTGTTTATCTTTCTCATCACAGTTACAATAATTTTTAATACATGTTTTTGCATATGTCAGGCTACAGCAAATTGAGATCCACACAAGCCTAATCTGTCAATTGTTTATACTTTAACCACAGGTTATTACACACCACCTGTATGAATAAAAAAATATTACAAAAGAAGTTTACTCTTATTCAGGAAACTCAACAGGAAATTTCAGAACCTTATGATTAGTTTTAAATGCTTTATCAAATGAAATGCTATTTAATGTGAAATGTACACATTTAATAATGCCGAAATTTTATATTAACAGGCTAAAAATATTAGATGTAAATGTATTAATATTAGCAATTTATATTACTTTTTTCTGTAATTTTCCATTATTCAAACATTTAACCCCTTAACGACCAAAAACTTGTCAGGCACCTCCTAGAAAAAAAATACAGTTAAGGACCAAGGATGTGCCTGACATGTCCTCTGGGTTTTCAAGCACTGGAAGCGATGGTGATTGAGGCATCACTGCAATACCCTTTTTTACCCACCGATGCAGAGAGGGCTACTCTGGGCCTCTTTGTATCGGCCATCATTAGTGGTTGGGAGCTGTTGCAGGGAGGCGGGTGTGAGGTCCATCGTTGGTAAATAGATTCCGGTCCCATGAAGTGTGCACGATGAGTCGGGAGTGCGGTGAGGGAGAAAATATATTGTAAATGTATTGGAAGGAGAAAGGGGGGGATAAATATTGGGCAAAGGATCTGGGAAGGGGAGGGAGGTAGGGTATTGAGGGGGAGTAGCTTCACTCAGGACCGCCATCAGGGGGTGACTACAGTCAGGGGCCCCTTGAGCCTGTGGGGCCCGCCGGTCAGGCCCTGACTGACATACCACTGGTACTTATTTTAAGGAAATGAGCACTAAGCAGCACTTATAGCTTGCCTGTGACAAATGACTTAAACCTGCTTTTCTTTTTTTTAAATTTTGCAAGAAACCTGCATACGTGTTTGTGTTAAGATCTAGGCCCGGCTGCTGCCCATGACGTCACCCACCCGGTCCTAACGAAGTTATGTACACCTGCAGGCTTGTGGCATTAGTATAGGGGTGGGGAAAAAAGATTGGGCATCACACACACCACTCTCTTATCTATTTAACACATAGTTGTCAATAGTCCCAAACTTTATTGTCCCTAGAATTGTACCGGAGACTCAGGCTGTGTAGTCTTGTGTCTGACATTGACTGCTTTCTCTGACTGATTCGTCTGCACATCAGAAGTACTGCAGGGGTTGCAGGTGCTAAATCTGACTGGGAAGTTTGTTTACAGCTCAGGCAACAGCAAACAACTCCAATTGCAGAATGCCAAAAAAAAGATTAACAATTTGCAAAGATAATTCATATTGGGTAGGTTAAAAAAATATATATTTATAAACTCTAACGAACACGGACAAGTGAAATAAACATTCCATTTAATAATAGTATTTTTTATTTCATAGCTGTGCACAAAAACATTACTTTCTTTCATGTAATTGGCAAGATTCCATGAGCTAGTGACGTATGGGACATACAATCCTACCAGAAGGGGCAAAGTTTCCCAAACCTCAAAATGCCTATAAAATACACCCCTCACCACACCCACAAATCAGTTTTACAAACTTTGCCTCCTATGGAGGTGGTGAAGTTTGTGCTTGATTTCTAGGTTTTCTTCTATGATAAGCACTTCTTAGCATTTTGAAGCCCAATTCCTCTCAGAGTACAGTGTTTGTCAGAGAGATGTGAAGGGAGTACGCCTATTGATTTTATGGTTTTCCTTGCGGGAAATCTTTTCAAAGGTTCTCCGTTATCGGTCGTAGGGATTCATCTCCTACCTCCCTTTTCAGATCGACGATATACTCTTATATACCATTACCTCTGCTGATACTTTTTCAGTAGTGGTTTGGCTATCTGCTATATGTGGATGGGTGTCTTTTGGTAAGTATGTTTTTTTCTTAGTATAGAAAGTAGAAAGAGGGCGCCACAATAGCGTGATACCGTCTGGATATGTAGGTATAGATATAAGTAAGTATTATGCTTACCAGATGGTGTGACACTGTACTGTGACCAGTGCAAGAAAGCAGGCTAGCACTTATCAGTGGCTAGTACACTGTGGAAGCCAAGCTCCAAAGGCACTTGTCCTAGTTGAAACTCTGAGTGTGTCTCCTGTTGGCTGGACTTCAGGTGCTGCAAAGGTGTAATCTTTTGTGTGTTGTTCAGTTGGTATTGATAAACCACAACACAGACAACTTCAAATAAAATGGCTTTTAATACTTATGACGCGTTTCTCAACCTCAAACAGGTTGTTTCATCAGATAAAAAAGTGAATGCCATCATTAACAATTGTTAACAATTTATACACATTTGTGTGTCAAAAGAGGAAGTTGTCATCATATGTGTAATCCAATAGAAAAACATTTGTGTGCATTCAGCTGTGCAAACCAAAACAGGCTCCCAGCTGTTACAATTTAAAAATTAGTCAGAGTAACAAAGTTTGAATAGGGTGCGTATAAATGTAAGAATCTAAACTTTTAACCTATTGGTTACATTGTGAAAATGAATGAACAAATAAAATTTAAATAAAAAAACATTGGTATATAATACAAAGGGACCCCATTCTCAAACATTTGGTAAAAGAAACACCAAAAATCATATATAAAAGAGCGCCTACACTTAGAAACCAGCTAGCTCCCAGTAAGAAAGTAAAACACAAACTTTCTAAAAGAACATTACAAAATCCTAATCAAAACAAGGGACTAGTTGGCCTTCGGGGTATTTACAAATGTGGCAAAACAGGATGTGGCTCTTGTAAAATTATCAAATCAGGGATTAAAAATTTCAAATCCACAATCACTGGTGAGATTTTCCAAATTCCTATCTTTTTTCAACTGCAATTCATCTTTTACCGTTTATCTTATGGAGTGTTTATGCGGCCTCCAATATGTAGGCCGCACCTCCAGGAAGCTGAGAAACAGATGGGGTGAACATCACTGCAACTGCAAAAATTCCAGAAAAAATAAAATTAAACATAGCATACCTAATCATTGTCTAACCAAACACAACATACATTTTCAAATACATTCCCATTGACTTTATTCCAAAGAGTTCTGACTACAACAGACACACCAGACTTAGACAGCGTGAAACATACTGGATCTACCGACTGAAGACTCTTCATCCACAAGGGTTGAATGCCAACCTGGATCTAGCAGCCTTCAATTGATAGACATCTACAGCTATTACAATAATGAATTTATCCTCTTCTGATACAGAATATTAATTTATTTTATAACATTCATAGGTCAGATACACTATTGGAAAAATAGGGCAGAACTACATATTCAGATAGTAATTTTATTATTATTATTAATAATCTGATTGCATCTGTTAAATGCGAGAGAAAATAGGTACCAATTAGAAATTTGAATTTATATCAAATTTATATCAAATACCAGATTTCATTATGAAATTTCAAACACAGATTACTAATTATTATTCACACTTTACATATACCATACAGTCAAAGAGAGATATTCCTTTTCTTCATCTTTCTAGCAAAATAATTGTTTTCCCAGACAGACAGTTACAAACAACACAACTATGAGTGTGGGTGCACAGGCACATGATGCAGACATTTGACAAGGGGAGGGGGGGGGGGGGTTTGTGGACATGTTTGCATGCACATGCATATACAGAAATACCTCTGTTCATTGAACAACTCATTTCATACATACACATCCCTATGTACAAACACACCTTTTTATATTCAAAAAAAGATTGTGTATATTATAACAAACTCATTTTTTTTTTTGAGGTTATATATACATTAATTCACTATAACAAACTATATTGAGGATATACAAGTATTTATCTTCAACATAAACCAAGTAATAACACTTTTTTAATTCTTCATATTTATAATGCAAACAACAGGTTAAAGGTCAAGACTCCTATCTATATCTTTATTATTTAATGAATCACCCTTTTATACATACACACACTTTTTTACAATTAAACATATTTTTTCATATTCAAAAGAATTGTGTCCATTACAATAAACTACTAAGTGAGGTTACATAGGCAACAACTTCTAATGAAAACAAAGTGATATTTTCCTTTTAAAATAGATTATGTTTACTATAACAAACTATTATTGAGGTGAAATATGTTTCAAGCCATTATAACAAACTATATTGAGGCTATACAAGTATCTATCTTCTACAAAAACCTAATAATAACATTTTCTTTAAATCATCACTTTCACCATGCAAACAACAGGTTAAAAGTTTAGACTCCCATTCAGATCCTGATTACTTAATGAACTATGCATTTTCCATACATATTTTTTTCCAAAGGATTGTGTCTATCACAATAAATGATTAAGTGAGGTTATATATGTAATAACTTTTAATGAAAACAAAGTGATAAGATTATTTTATTTGTTCATTCATTTTCACAATGTAATCAATAGGTTAAAAGTTTAGATTCTTACATTTATACACACCCTATTCAAACCTTGTTACTCTGCCTAATTTTTAAATTGTAACAGCTGAGAGCCTGTTGTGGTTTCCACAGCTGAATGCACACAAATGTTTTTCTATTGGATTACACATATGATGACAACTTCCTCTTTTGACACACAAATGTGTATAAATTGTTAACAATTGTTAATGATGGCATTCACTTTTTTATCTGATGAAACAACCTGTTTGAGGTTGAGAAACGCGTCATAAGTATTAAAAGCCATTTTATTTGAAGTTGTCTGTGTTGTGGTTTATCAATACCAACTGAACAACACACAAAAGATTACACCTTTGCAGCACCTGAAGTCCAGCCAACAGGAGACACACTCAGAGTTTCAACTAGGACAAGTGCCTTTGGAGCTTGGCTTCCACAGTGTACTAGCCACTGATAAGTGCTAGCCTGCTTTCTTGCACTGGTCACAGTACAGTGTCACACCATCTGGTAAGCATAATACTTACTTATATCTATACCTACATATCCAGACGGTATCACGCTATTGTGGCGCCCTCTTTCTACTTTCTATTTTAACAGTTGTTCCACACTCTCTGGGATCAAGAGGAGCAGCCCTACTCACGTAACAGGAGGATACCTTTATCCCTTCAATTTACCACCAGTTTATGGACAATAAACAGGACTAATACGGTAGACTTGATCTACTATACTTTAAGTGTATTACCTGGTTTTATATTGAATATTGCTTTTTTATATTTTAAATATCAGTGCTCTTTTATATCACTTTATTGGGATATGTTCATGTTTTTTTCTTATTTAAGACACTCACAGCTATGGTTTGTCACTTTATGTATTAATATAAAGTCAGGTCTATGTATATTTCCTTTTGCAGACTGTCAGTTTCAGTTTGGGAAGCATGTTTAGGAAGTTATTTGTCTTACCTGGGGTATAATCCTTTTTTTCAAATTGACTGTTTTTTTTTTCTTTCGCAGGCAAAATTTGGCTCGCTAGGGCGCAAAATGCTGTTATTTATTGGGTCATTCTTGGGGTAAGAATTTTTGTGGCGCGAAGGTACGTCTTTGATAATGCAAGTTCGTCATTTCCGGCATCTTAGTTGACGCCAGTTTTCCTTGCACGAGGTTGCGTCTGGTATGACACGAGTTGTGTCATTTCCAGATGTTGTTGGAGCCAAAATATTTTCAACTTCCTTTTGCATCGTGCATCATACTTGGCGCCAAAAAATGTAATTTATTTTTCGCACCACTTCCTATATACTCAGAGGGCCATGCTGTTTGCATTTTTCCCCATTCCTGAAACTGCCATATAAGGAAATTGTAAAATTTAATGTTTTTTCTTTTACATTTTGCAAGATGTTTCAATCTGATCCTGTCTCAGAAGCAACTGTTGGAACCCTGCTGCCTAATCACAGTTCTACCCAAGCTAAGTGTATCTGTTGTAAGTTAGCTGAGATTATATCTCCAGCTGTAGTATGTAACAGTTGCCATGATAAGCTTTTGCACACAGAAAATGTTTCCATCAGTACTAGTACAGTTTCTTTTGTTCGTTCAACATCTAATGTACAAGATATCCCTTTTAATAGGAAAAATTATATTGCTGATGCAATACAGAAGGCTTTGTCTGCTATTCCACCTTCTAATAAATGTAAAAGGTATTTTAAAACTTCTCATAAATTTGATGACATTTCTAATGACCGACAACATACTGAAATATCCTTCTCTGATGAGGATCTCTCTGATTCAGAAGATCATACCTCAAACAAACATTGACACTGACAAATCTATCTTTTCAGGATTGAGTATATTCATTCCTTATTGAAAGAAGTGTTGGTTACTTTGGATATTGAGGAGTCTAGTCCTCTTGATATCAAAACTAGTAAACTTTTAAATTCTGTTTATAAACCTCCTGTGGTTACTCCTGAAGTTTTTCCAGTTCCTGATGCTATTTCTGATGCGATTGCTAAAGAATGGATTAAGCCTGGTACTTCTTTCACTCCTTCTAGGTTTAAAAAGTTGTACCCTTTGCCAGCGACTAGATTAGAGTTTTGGGAAATAGTCCCCAAAGTTGATGGGGCTATTTTTACTCTTGCCAAATGTACTAATATTCCTATGGAAGACAGTACTTCTTTTAGAGATCCTTTAGATAGGAAACTTGAATCTTACCTAAGGAAAGCTTATTTATTTTCTGGCTATCTTCTCAGGCCTACCATTGCTATGACTGATGTTGCGGCTGCATCAACCTTTTGGTTGGATAGCTTAGCGCAACAGGAAACAGATCCTGATTTGTCTAGCATTGTTCATTGCTTCAACATGCTAATCATTTTCTCTGTGATGCTATTTTTGATATCATCAAAATTGATGTTAAATCTATGTGTCTAGCTATTTTAGCAAGAAGAGCTTTATGGCTCAAATCTTGGAATGCTGACATGGTATCTAAGTCTAGATTACTATCTCTTTCTACCCAAGGTATTAATTTATTTGGTTCTCAGTTGGATTCAATTATCTCAACTATCACTGGTGGGAAGGGAATTTTTTTACCTCAGGATAAAAGATCTAAGGGTAAATCTAAAGCTTCTAATCATTTTCATTCTTTTCAACAGAACAAGGAACAGAAAATCAATCCTTCCCCTAAAGACTCTGGTTCCAATTGGAAACCTTCTTCAAGTTGGAATAAATCCAAGCCTTTTAAGAAACCAAAGCCAGCCCCCAAGTCTGCATGAAGGTGCGGCCCTCGATCCAGTTCAGCTGGTGGAGGGCAGATTGAAATTATTCCAAAACATTTAGGCAGATTCGGTTAAAAATCAGTGGATTCAGAGTATTGTCTCAAGGGTATCGAATAGGATTCAGAGTAAAACCCCCTGTGAGAAGATTCTCTCTCTCTCACGTTCCAGCAAATCAGGTGAAGGCTCAGGCTTTTCTGAAGTGTGTTTCAGATCTAGAGCTTTTTGTTCAGCAAGGTCATTATATGTCGATGATAGTGTTCTGGATGAATCGGAATGTGAAGATATGCATCCTGTAAGTCTATCGGTTTCTGAGATTCTCTTTTCTAGACAAGCATTACCAATTTGTCGCTCTTCCATTTGGCTTAGCAACAGCTCCAAGGATCTTTTCGAAGGTTTTCGGTGCCCTTCTATCTGTAATCAGAGGACAGGGTATTGCGGAGTTTCCTTATTTGGACGCTATATTGGTTCTAGCTCAGTCTTTACATTTAGCCGAATCTCACACAAATCAACTAGTGTTTCTTCAAAGACATGGTTGGAGGATCAATTTACCAAAGAGTTTCTTGATTCCTCAGACAAGGGTCACATTTTTAGGTTTCCAGATAGATGCAGTGTCCTTAACAGACAAGAGACAAATGAAATTGGTTTCAGCTTGTGAAAACATTCATTCCCTTCAGTGGCTATGTGCATGGAGGTTTTAGGTCTCATGACTGCAGCATCAGACGCAATCCCATTTGCTTGTTTTCACATGAGACCTCTACAGCTTTGTATGCTGAATCAATGGTGCAGGGATTATACAAAGATATCACAACTGATATACTTAAATCCCAACATTCAACTCTCTCTGACTTGGTGGTTAGACCATCATCGTTTAATTCAGGGGCCTCTTTTGTTCGTCCTACCTGGACTGTGATCACAACAGATGCAAGTATTTCAGGTTTGGGAGCTGTCTGGGGATCTCTGACAGCACACAGGGTTTGGAAACCTCTAGAGGCAAGGTTACCAATCAATATTTTAGAACTCCGTGCTATTTTTAAGGCTCTTCAGGTTTGGCCTCTATCAAAGAGATAGTTTTTAGACAGACAATATCACAACTGTGGCATATGTCAATCATCAGGGTGGGACTCGTAGTGCCCTAGCTATGAAAGAAGTATCTCGGATACTCTCTTGGGCAGAATCCAGCTCTTGTCTAATTTCTGTGGTGCATATCCCAGGTGTAGACAATTGGGAAGCGTATTAACTCAGCCGTCAGACCTTACATCCAGAGGAGTGGTCTCTCCATCCAGATGTATTTTGTCAGATTGTACAGATGTGGGGTCTTCCAGAAATAGATCTGATGGCTTCTCATCTAAACAAGAAACTTCCCAGGTACCTGTCCAGGTCCAGGGATCCTCAGGCAGAGATGGTGGATGCTTTAGCAGTTCCTTGGTTTTACCAACCTACTTATATCTTTCCGCCTCTAGTTCTTTTTCCAAAAGTGATCTCCAAGATCATTATGGAACAATCGTATGTGTTTCTGATAGCACCAGCGTGGTCTCACAGGTTTCGGTTTGCAGATCTTGTTCGGATGTCCAGTTGCCAGCCTTGGCCACTTCCTCTAAGACCAGACCTTTTGTTTCAAGGGCCGTTTTTTCCATCAGGATCTCAAATCGTTAAATTTGAAGGTATGGAAATTGAACACTTAGTCAGAGGTTTCTCTGACTCAGTGATTAATACTATGCTACAGGCTCGTAAGTCTGTTTCAAGAAAGATTTATTATCGAGTTTGGAAGACCTATATTCAGTGTTCTTCTCATAAATTCTACTGGCATTATGTTAGAGTTCCTAGAATTTTACAGTTTCTTCAAGATGGTTTGGATAAAGGTTTGTCTGCAAGTACTTTGAAGGGACAAATCTCTGCTCTGTTTTATTTCATAGAAAGATTGCTAAGCTTCCTGATATTCACGGTTTTGCTCAGGCTTTGGTTTGTATCAAGCCTGTTATTAAATCAATCTCTCCTCCTTGGAGTCTTAATTTGGTTTTGAAGACTTTGCAGGCTACTCCTTTTGAGCCTATGCATTCTTTGGATATTAAACTACTTTCTTGGAAAGTGTTTCTTTTGGCTATCTCTTCAGGTAGAAGAGTTTCCAAAGTGTCTGCTCTCTCGTGAGTCTCCTTTTCTGATTTTCCATCAGGATAAGGCTGTCTTGTGGACTTCGTTTAAATTTCTTCCTAAGGTTGTGAATTCTAACAACATTAGTAAGGAAATTGTTGTTCCTTCCTTGTGTCCTAATCCAAAGAATGCTCTTGAAAGATCTTGCATTCTTTGGATGTTGTAGGAGTTTTGAAATATTATGTTGAAGCTACTAAAGATTTCAGGAAGACTTCTAGTCTATTTGTTGTCTTCTCTGGTTCTAGGAAAGGGCAGAAAGCTTCTGCCATTTCTTTGGCATCTTGGTTGAAGCTTTTGATTCATAAAGCTTATTTGGAGGCGGGACAGTCCCCACCTCAGAGGATCACAGCTCATTCTACTAGATCTCCACAGTCTACACTTCTTTGACTTTTAAGAATGAAGCTTCAGTTGATCAGATTTGCAAAGCAGCAACTTGGTCTTATTTGCATACATTTACTAAATGTTACCATTTTGATGTATTTCTTTCTTCAGAAGCAGTCTGTGGTAGAAAAGTTCTTCAGGCAGCTGTTTCAGTTTGATTCTTCTGCTAATGTTTTAAGTTTTTTTCTTTCTATTTATGAGAAAAAAACATTTTTTGTGGATTTAATTATTTCAGTTGAAAATGGCTGTTTTTATTTTATCCCTCCCTTTCTACTGACTCTTCTGTGGACTTCCACATCTTGGGTATTTCTATCCCATACGTCACTAGCTCATGGACTCTTGCCAATTACATGAAAGAAAACAATTTATGTAAGAACTTACATGATAAATTCATGTCCATGAGACCCACCCTGTTTCTGGTGGTTATGATTTTTTGTATAAAAGCACAGTTATTTTTCCAGTTCCTCTTTTGTGTATGCTTTTTTGCTCCTTATTTTATCACCCCACTACTTGGCTATTCATTAAACTGAATTGTGGGTGTGGTGAGGGGTGTATTAATAAGCATTTTGAGGTTTGGGAAACTTTGCCCCTCCTGGTAGGATTGTATATCCCATACGCCACTAGCTCATGGACTCATGTCAATATGAAAGAAATTAATTTATCACGTAAGTTCTTACATAAATTATGTTATTTATTTGTTAAGACCTGGCATGGTACAATCCAAAACTCAAAGAGGATCCTCCAATTTGTTCTAAATAAGATATAACGTTCCTACCCTGACAACACACAAAGTACCTCCAAATCCTACAAAAGGAGTCACCTCTTTCCCCCTCTAACTTAGACCCATAAGCTGCCTTAATTGCAGAGTCTAGTAACAGTTTTCTTACTTCCGCAATAGAAGGAATTTTAGGGGTAACCCATTTCTTAAAAATAAGTTTCCTAAGGATTATAATTACTGTAAGTACAAAGTTAATCTTTTTACCCCAAGAAATATGACTCGTCAAAAGGAGGACAGATTCCATTACTAATTGTACCTTCCTTTTAATTATATTAGACAGAAAATATTCAACCTTTGCCCAAAATTGCTTCAGCCTAGGACAATCCCACAACAGGTGTCCTAGATCTGGATCTTGAAAGCAGCATTTAGGGCAGGCGTTGGACACATTTTTATTCCATTTAGCAACTCGACGTGGGATTAAATAGTCTCTATGGAACATTCTAAATTGTGTTTCTCTTTTGTATGCTCAAGAAAAGAGACCTTGAGTTTTTATTAAGCTTTTTAACAATACTATATCTAAATCCACTAGATCTACCATTTGTGTCCAATAACATTAAATCTGACATCAAAGAACTTTCTTCTATAATCAAAAGCGTTTTATAGATTGATGACAGTGAACACTTACCCAGTCTTATGGAGTCGATAAGGGAATGATCCACCCATATTTGAGGGAAAATCTTTATTAAACTGAAAATATAATTTTTAATCTGAAGAAAATAAAACATGTTTTCTTTGCACTGTTGGGAATAATTTTTGAAATTCATCAAAAAGTATATAATTTATCAGACTTGTGGTCATAGAAATCTTTCATAACCAACGCTCTAGATGGCGACCATCTTTCAAACACCATATTGCCCAGAGGGAAATAACCATTTCCCTTTACCGGTAACCATTTAGAAACATTTGGCACTACTCCCAGTTGTTTAGATAAATTTCTCCAGACCCAGAATATATCCCTATATAAGGGATGGTCAGAAATATTTCCCCCCAAAATCCTTATTTGACGCATGAATAACAAAATTCAAAGAGAACGGGGAGCAAACCTGATTAATTTAATCTCTTAAATTTTTTTCTAAAGTAATGTTAGATTTTTATTTTAATTGTAATTTAGTATTTTTTATTTAATGCAATTGGTGTTAATTTAGGGGGTGTTAGGTTAGTAGTTAAATTAGTTATTTGCGTTGTGTGGGGTTGGTGATTAAGGGGTTAATAGCTAAATTAGGTTTATTGCGTTGTGGGGTGATGGCAGTTTAGGGGTAAATAGGTTAGTTACTTTGTGGTGTGGGGGGTGGCAGATTAGGGGTTAATACATTTATTAGGTAGATTTGTTATGTGGGTGAATGGCAGATTAGGGGTTAATAAATTTATTAGGTAGTTTGCGATGTGGGGGTTGGCGGATTAGGGGTTAATATATTTTATTCGTTATTGCGGTGGGGGATGGTGGTTGACAGGTAGATATTGCGCATGCGTTAGTTAATATTTTCAGGGAGTTACGGTGCTCACATATTCAGCGCAAGGCTTGCTGCGCCTGCCTATATGTGGCGAGGTGAAAATGGAGTACAATTTCTTAACTTTTGCCGCGTAAGTCCTTGCGCTGAATATGTGATACCAACTTGCGACGCGGTTCTATGTTAGTTTATGGGAGTAAAATTAGCGGGTGATGGGTAAAACATACGCTCCACATTTATATGCGGCGCCGTATATGTAATATCAATACTGGACTAAAAACAGGCGCCGTTGGCTTTTGCAACGCCGCATATGTAATCTTGCACCTGATGTGTCCACCTAGTTCCCAGCAATGCATTACTGCTTCAACAAGAGGAATGAAGCAATTTTTATAATAAACGTAAATTGGAAAAGTTGTTTCTTAATAGAAAAATGTTGAGTCTCTTGTTCTTTTAAAGGTAAAATGTGCTGGTTTAAACTATGCAGTTGGGAGTTTAGATTAGCAATGTTTGTATTAGATATCTCCAGGATTTACATGTTACTTTCAATGTCACAAAAATTGTCCAGATTACTGGGGCAGTCATTTTTCAGTTCACTGGTGTATGCCAGGTTTTGCCTTGTGCAGCGTTGTCACAATGCGTTAAATTAATGCTCTGTGTAATTCAGTCAGACCATACTATGGGTGGGATTATCATTGCTGCTAATTTTTGTGTTGACTCCCACTTGTTTTAGGCTACCTTTATATATGTAGTGTGTGATCTGGAGGCTAGAGAAAGCTGGTCCATATAGCGTGGTAGAGTCATAACCCAAAGGTGGCCTAGAAACAAGTGGGAGTCAACACAAAAGTTAGCAGCAATGGTAATCACACGCAGAGTATGGGCTGACTGGATACACGGGCACAGAGTATTAATATAAAAAACATTAAGTGTTTTGAAAAAAAAATGTAATGTTACCTGGGTGTGTGTGTGATGTTCCTGCCCTGTCCACTGACTGGCACCCAAATGCTCTGAAGCCCACATAGGTAGTTCACCCTCTGCTAACTGCATAAAAAAGGAATCATATTTCTGAGGCTGTGCCAGGTTCAGCCAATCCCATTTGGCTAAGAGAAAGAACTTCAGCACATATTACTGTAAAGTAGTGCTCACCAGAGACATACTAAAATAAGCATTTTGGTCTGTCATCTGTTAGTGTGTCTGGATATCTGTTAGTTTTGTTAGTGTGTATGTCTGGCTGCACCTGTTTTAGCAGACATCCCAACCTGCAAAAACTAATTTCAGGGAGATGGCTTCACCCGCTACTGCGCCGCCACCCCCCCCTCCCAGTTATACATTTGACACCTTGAAACCCTAAATAAGAGAGACTTATCATTAAAGTAGCTTCCCATTAAAGTCACATTTAAAAAAAATAGCTTTATTGCACAACCACCTATAAATTAAACATTTTTTCCAGTGATCGTACGCTTGTTGAATGCTTAAATATTTTAGAATACAAAGTTGAATTATGTACAGTAAATAAGGTAGTATCTGCATTTTATTTTATTAAAATCAGTGGGGGGGTTTGGTTACTGATGCATGCGTTGAGGGTCCTATAACGTCCCAGCAACTAAAGGCATACCTTAAAGAAATACTTCTTTTCAGATTTGGGCCACATTGGATCATGGTACTTGGAATTTCAAAGAGATTGCATTCTATTTGCTGGCATCATGGAACCGCTATTACAATCAGGGAGACTCCCTGAACTTCAGGGAGAGTTGGGATGTCTGTGTTAGTGTGTGTCTCACTGTGTATTTCTGTGTTTGTGTGCCCACACTTTATAGTCATTTTTCTGATCAAAAATGTTGCAGGGAGCCAAAATTAATGGTTTAGTCAGGGGCCCCAAAATTTCTAGTGGCGGCCCTGGCTACACTACAGAAAACGTTTTATTATATATAAAAAAACAAACAAAAAAAAAAAAACTTTTTTTGGCAAACTGGGTGCTGGCAGACAGCTGCCAGTACCCAAGATGGTGAGAAATAGGTAGAGAAGGGAGGGTTAGAGAGCTGTATGGGGGGGGAGAGAATCAGGGAGGTTGGGGGCTAAGGAGGGATCCAACACTGCATAATCAATATACTTTCTGCCAGTACTTAAGATAGTGTTGACAATTGTGATGTGGGGGAGGGAAGAGAGCTGTTTGAGGGGGGTCAGGGAGGGATCAGGGGGTGGGATGTGTCAGGTGGGAGGCTGATCTCTACACTAAAGATAAAATTAAACCTACAAGCTACCTAATTAACCCCTTAACTGCTGGGCATAATACAAGTGTGGTACGCATCAGCATTTAGCGGCCTTCTAATTACTAAAAAGCAACGCCAAAGCCATATATGTCTGCTATTTCTGAACAAAGGGGATCCGAAAAAAGCATTTACAATAATTGTTTCCATAATTGCACAAGCTGTTTGTAAATAATTTCAGTAAGAAACCTAAAGTTAGTGAAAAAGTGAACAATTTTTTTTTTTTTTTTTTGATCGCATGTGGCGGTACAATGGTGGCATGAAATATACTAAAATGGGCCTAGATCAATACTTTGGGTTGTCTACTAAAATCATAGCATGTGAAGGGTTATTTAGGGATTCCTGGCAGATATCAGTGTTACAATTTAACGATGGCTAATTTGGAAAAAAAAATGGTTTGGAAATAGCAAAGTGCTACTTGTACTTATTGCCCTATAACTTGCAAAAAAGCAAAGAACTTGTAAACATTGGGTATTTCTAAACTCAGGACAAAATTTAGAAACTATTTAGGCATGGGTGTTTTTTGGTGGTTGTAGATGTGTAACAGATTTTGGGGGTCAAAGTTAGAAAAAAACATAATTTATGTAAGAACTTACCTGATAAATTCATTTCTTTCATATTAACAAGAGTCCATGAGCTAGTGACGTATGGGATATACATTCCTACCAGGAGGGGCAAAGTTTCCCAAACCTTAAAATGCCTATAAATACACCCCTCACCACACCCACAAATCAGTTTAACGAATAGCCAAGAAGTGGGGTGATAAGAAAAAAAGTGCGAAGCATATAAAATAAGGAATTGGAATAATTGTGCTTTATACAAAAAAATCATAACCACCCCAAAAAAGGGTGGGCCTCATGGACTCTTGTTAATATGAAAGAAATGAATTTATCAGGTAAGTTCTTACATAAATTATGTTTTCTTTCATGTAATTAACAAGAGTCCATGAGCTAGTGACGTATGGGATAATGACTACCCAAGATGTGGATCTTTCCACACAAGAGTCACTAGAGAGGGAGGGATAAAATAAAGACAGCCAATTCCTGCTGAAAATAATCCACACCCAAAATAAAGTTTAACAAAAAACATAAGCAGAAGATTCAAACTGAAACCGCTGCCTGAAGAACTTTTCTACCAAAAACTGCTTCAGAAGAAGAAAATACATCAAAATGGTAGAATTTAGTAAAAGTATGCAAAGAGGACCAAGTTGCTGCTTTGCAGATCTGGTCAACCGAAGCTTCATTCCTAAACGCCCAGGAAGTAGATACTGACCTAGTAGAATGAGCTGTAATTCTCTGAGGCGGAATTTTACCCGACTCAACATAGGCAAGATGAATTAAAGATTTCAACCAAGATGCCAAAGAAATGGCAGAAGCTTTCTGGCCTTTCCTAGAACCGGAAAAGATAACAAATAGACTAGAAGTCTTACAGAAAGATTTCGTAGCTTCAACATAATATTTCAAAGCTCTAACAACATCCAAAGAATGCAACGATTTCTCCTTAGAATTCTTAGGATTAGGACATAATGAAGGAACCACAATTTCTCTACTAATGTTGTTGGAATTCACAACTTTAGGTAAAAATTCAAAAGAAGTTCGCAACACCGCCTTATCCTGATGAAGAATCAGAAAAGGAGACTCATAAGAAAGAGCAGATAATTCAGAAACTCTTCTGGCAGAAGAGATGGCCAAAAGGAACAAAACTTTCCAAGAAAGTAATTAATATCCAATGAATGCATAGGTTCAAATGGAGGAGCTTGAAGAGCCCCCAGAACCAAATTCAAACTCCAAGGAGGAGAAATTGACTTAATGACAGGCTTTATACAAACCAAAGCTTGTACAAAACAATGAATATCAGGAAGAATAGCAATCTTTCTGTGAAAAAGAACAGAAAGAGCAGAGATTTGACCTTTCAAGGAACTTGCGGACAAACCCTTATCTAAACCATCCTGAAGAAATTGTAATATTCTCGGTATTCTAAAAGAATGCCAAGAAAAATGATGAGAAAGACACCAAGAAATATAAGTCTTCCAGACTCTATAATATATCTCTCTGGATACAGATGTACGAGCCTGTAACATAGTATTAATCACAGAGTCAGAGAAACCTCTTTGACCAAGAATCAAGCGTTCAATCTCCATACCTTTAAATTTAAGGATTTCAGATCCTGATGGAAAAAAGGACCTTGAGACAAAAGGTCTGGTCTTAACGGAAGAGTCCACGGTTGGCAAGAGGCCATCCGGACAAGATCCGCATACCAAAACCTGTGAGGCCATGCCGGAGCTACCAGCAGAACAAACGAGCATTCCTTCAGAATCTTGGAGATTACTCTTGGAAGAAGAACTAGAGGCGGAAAGATATAGGCAGGATGATACTTCCAAGGAAGTGAAAATGCATCCACTGCCTCCGCCTGAGGATCCCGGGATCTGGACAGATACCTGGGAAGTTTCTTGTTTAGATGAGAAGCCATCAGAACTATTTCTGGAAGTTCCCACATTTGAACAATCTGAAGAAATACCTCTGGGTGAAGAGACCATTCGCCCGGATGCAACGTTTGGCGACTGAGATAATCCGCTTTCCAATTGTCCATACCTGGGATATAAACCGCAGAGATTAGACAGGAGCTGGATTCCGCCCAAACCAAAATTCGAGATACTTCTTTCATAGCCAGAGGACTGTGAGTCCCTCCTTGATGATTGATGTATGCCACAGTTGTGACAATGTCTTATCTGAAAACAATGAACAACTCTCTCTTCAGAAGAGGCCAAGACTGAAGAGCTCTGAAAATTGCACGGGGTTCCAAAATATTGATCGGAAATCTCACCTCCTGAGATTCCCAAACCCCTTGTGCCGTCAGATACCCCCACACAGCTCCCCAACCTGTAAGACTCGTATCTGTTGAGATTATAGTCCAGGTCGGAAGAACAAAGAAGCCCCCTGAACTAAACGATGGTGATCTGTCCACCATGTCAGAGAGTGTCGTAAAATCGGTTTAAAGATATTAATTGAGATATCTTTGAGTAATCCCTGCACCATTGGTTCAGCATACAGAGCTGAAGAGGTCGCATGTGAAAACGAGCAAAGGAGATCGCATCTGATGCGGCAGTCCTAAGATCCAACATTTCCATGCATAAGGCTACCAAAGGGAATGATTGTGACTGAAGGTTTTGACAAGCTGATATCAATGTTAAACTTCTCTTGTCTGACAAGGACAGAGTCATAGACACTGAATTTATCTAGAAACCTAAAAAGGTTACCCTTGTCTGAGGAATCAATAAACTGATTGGTAAATTGATCCTCCAACCATGAACTTGAAGAAACAACACAAGTCGATTCGTATGAGACTCTGCTAAATGTAAAGACTGAGCAAGTACCAAGATATCGTCCAAATAAGGAAATACCAAAACCCTATTCTCTGATTACAGAAAGAAGGGCACCGAGAACCTTTGAAAAAAATTCTTGGAACTGAGGCTAGGCCAAATAGTAGAGCCACAAAACTGGTAATGCTTGTCTAAAAAGAGAATCTCAGACACTAAAAATGATCTGGATGAATCGGAATATGCAGATACACATCCTGTAAATCTATTGTAGACATATAATGCCCTTGCTAAACAAAAGGCAGGATAGTCCTACAGTAACCATCTTGAATGTTGGTATCCTAACATAACGATTCAATAATGATAGATCCAGAACTGGTCTGAAGGAATTGACCTTCTTTGGTACAATGAAGAGATAAAATAAAACCCCAGCCCCTGTTCCAGAACTGGAACTGGCATAAATACTCCAGCCAACTCTAGATCTGAAACACATTTCAGAAATACTGAGCCTTGCTGTGTCAATTGGGACACGGGAAAGAAAAGAATCTCTTAGCAGGAGGCCTTAACTTGAAGCCAATTCTGTACCTTTCTGAAACAATGTTTCTGAAACCAGAGATTAAGAACGGAATTGATCCAAATTTCTTTGAAGAAAACGTAATCTGCCCCATACCAGCTGAGCTGGAATAAGGGCCGCACCTTCATAGGTACTTAGGAGCTGGCTATAGGATTCTATAAGGCTTGGATATATTCCAAACTGGAAATAGTTTCCAAACTGATACCGCTCCTGAGGATGAAGGATCAGGCTTTTGTTCCTTGTTGTGAGGAAAGGAACGAAATGATTATTTACCCTGGAAAGAAAGGGAAAGCAAAGTTGACTTAGAAGACATGTCAGCATTCTAAGATTAATCCATAAAGCTTTTCTAGCTAAAATAGCTAGAGACATATACCTGACATCAACTCTAATGATATCAAAAGATGGTATCACCAATAAAATTATTAGCATGTTATAGAATAATAATAATGCTATAAAATTATGATCTGTTACTTGTTGCGCTAAAGCTTCTAACCAAAAAAGTTGAAGCTGCAGCAACATCCGCTAAAAATATAGCAGGTCTAAGAAGATTACCTGAACATAAGTAAGCTTTTCTTAGAAAGGATTCAATTTTCCTATCTAAAGGATCCTTAAATGAAGTACTATCTGCCATAGGAATAGTAGTACATTAGCAGGAGTAGAGACAGCCCCATAACCTTAGGGATTTTTGTCCCAACAAACTCTAATCTGTCAGATGGCACAGGATATAATTTGCTTAAACGTCTAGAAGGAGTAAATAAATTACCCAAATTATTCCATTCCCTGGAAATTACTTCAGAAATAGCATCAGGGAGATAAAACACTTCTGGAATAACTACAGGAGATTTAAAAACCTTATTTAAACGTTTACATTTAGTATCAAGAGGACCAGAATCCTCTATTTCTAATGCAAATAACACTTCTTTAAGTAAAGAACGAATAAATTCCATCTTGAACAAATACAAAGATTTATCAGCATCAACCTCTGAGACAGAAACCTCTGAACCAGAAGAACCATTATCAGTATCAGAATGATGATGTTCATTTAAAAATTCATCTGAAAAAAAGAGAAGTTTTAAAAGACTTTTATGTATACTAGAAGGAGAAATAACAGACATAGCCTTCTTAATGGATTTAAAAAATAAAATCTCTTATGTTATCAGGAACACTCTGAAAATTAGATGTTGACGGACAGCAACAGGTAATGTAACAGTACTAAAGGAAATTTTATCTGCATTAATAAGTTTGACATGACATGCAATACAAATAACAGCTGGAGAAACAGATACCAAAAGTTTATAGCAGACTTAGCTTGGTAGCTCCAGCACTGTGCAGTGATTTTCCTGTAGTAACTTCTGACTCAGTTGCAACGTGGAACATCTTGCAATATGTAAAAGAAAAAAACAACATATAAACTGAAATTGATCAAATTCCTTAAATGACAGTTTCAGGAATGGGAAAAAAATGCCAGTGAACAAGCTTCTAGCAACCAGAAGCAATAAATAATGAGACTTAAATAATGTGGAGACAAAAATGACGCCCATATTTTTTAGCGCCAAAAAAGACGCCCACATTATTTGGCGCCAAAATGCTTTTGGCGCCAAAAATGACGCCACATCCGGAACGCCGACATTTTTGACGCAAAATAACGTCAAAAAATGACGCAACTTCCGGCGACACGTATGACGCCGGAAACGGAAAAGAATTTTTGCGCCAAAAAAGTCCGCGCCAAGAATGACGCAATAAAATGAAGCATTTTCAGCCCCCGCGAGCCTAACAGCCCACAGGGAAAAAAGTCAAATTTTTGAGGTAATAAAAAATATGATAATTCAATGCATAATCCCAAATATGAAACTGACTGTCTGGAAATAAGGAAAGTTGAACATTCTGAGTCAAGGCAAATAAATGTTTGAATACATATATTTAGAACTTTATAAATAAAGTGCCCAACCATAGCTTAGAGTGTCACAGAAAATAAGACTTACTTACCCCAGGACACTCATCTACATGTTTGTAGAAAGCCAAACCAGTACTGAAACGAGAATCAGTAGAGGAAATGGTAAATAGAGTATATCGTCGATCTGAAAAGGGAGGTAAAAGATGAATCTCTACGACCGATAACAGAGAACCTTATGAAATAGACCCCGTAGAAGGAGATCACTGCATTCAATAGGCAATACTCTCTTCACATCCCTCTGACATTCACTGCACGCTGAGAGGAAAACCGGGCTCCAACTTGCTGCGGAGCGCATATCAACGTAGAATCTAGCACAAACTTACTTCACCACCTCCCTTGGAGGCAAAGTTTGTAAAACTGATTTGTGGGTGTGGTGAGGGGTGTATTTATAGGCATTTTAAGATTTGGGAAACTTTGCCCCTCCTGGTAGGAATGTATATCCCATACGTCACTAGCTCATGGACTCTTGTTAATTACATGAAAGAAAATAGCTTTTTCCATTTTTTCATCATATTTTATAATTTTTTATAGTAAATTATATGATACTAGTCACGGGCCATTTTTTGCAGTACAGCGGTCCCACCTCTTGCTCTCTCTTTCCCCCCATTCTTTTGCTCTCTCTCCCCCCCTCTTTTGCTTTCTCTCTCCCCCCCTCTTGCCCTCTCTCCACTCATTCCCCTTTTTTGCTCTCCCCCCCCCCCTCTTTTGCCCTCTCTCCTCATCCCCCTTTTTTGCTCCCCCCCTCTCTTTTGCTCTCTCTTTGTTCCTCTCCTTCCTCTTTGTCTATTGAGCTCTCGGCCACACCTACTCCCACCCGGACCATGCCCCCACCACGGACACTCCCACCTGCCACGCCCCCTTCACACACACACACACACACACACTCTGCCACGCCCCCTTCATGCACACCCGGCTATGACCCCCACTACAGCTCTCCAGCCATGCCCCCCCCACTACAGCTGCTCATCCTCTCTGCTGTTCAACGCCAGGTATGTTTGTCCTCGCACAGTCTCTACTGCGCATGACTGCATCTGACAAACATACCTGGCCTTTTATTATATAGGATGAAAATAATTATATATTTAGAAAGTTCATTTAATAGCGAGAATAACGGTGTATAATATGTGTGGGTACAGTAAATGAGTAAGAGGAAAATTATAGCTAAACACAAACACTGCAGAAATGTAAAAATAGCCTTGATCCCAAACGGTCAGAAAATTAAATTATTTCACGATCCAGATAGAACATACAATTTTAAACCCCTTTCCAATTTACTTCAATTATCAAATGTTCTTAATTTTCTTGTTATCCTTTGTTGAAAAGCAAGAAGGTAAGATCAGGAGTGTGCACGTGTCTGTAGCACTATATGGCAGCAATTTTGCAATAATGTTACACATTAGCAAGACCACTAAATAGCAGCACAATTTATTGTCATGTAGTGCTCCACACATGTGCACGATATCTATCCAGATATCTCTTCAACAAAGGAAATCTGATAATAGAAGTAAATTGGAATTATTTTTTAAATTGTATTTTCTATCTGAATCATGAAAGAAAAATTTTGAGTTTCATGTCCCTTTAAAAGCAGCCACAAAACTGAAATCTGATGGGATTCTTTTCCCTGCTCTATTTTACCTAACATCGATCATCAAAAATACCAATAAATTCCCTCTTTCATTTTACACTATCACTTTAGCTGCATATAAATAATTACAACCCCCCTGACAATATCAGCCTTTTGGCATCATTTTACATTTAGGTACACAATTTTCTGTGTTTTCAACCTTCCGATAATGAAGAGACACAGCGCTCTAGAATCATCAGGTCAATACATGAGAGAAACTGCAAGTGATTGGGCAGCAACAGACAGATATACTCATTAAAATCCAACCTAATATATTTTTTAAACAGAATTCATGTCATCTGTAACAGTTTTGTACTTAATGTTTCTTGGTGCTTTAAAACTACATTTCTACTGTAAAAAATAAACTGCAGAACATATTACTGTGCCTTTCACAGAAAAAGGTGGTTTTGTCATGTGACTAATAGGGAAAGCTAATTGGACTAGGCTTCTCCCATAAGTGATTTCAGAGGGATTGGTTATCAACACAGTATTATATAAAATATAAAAGAAATCCAAGATATAGTGTGCTCCAACTCCCCCCAAAAAAGGGATCAATCCACAAGGAATATATAAAAGTTCAAAAAGTGTATTCTGTCACAAGTAAAAACATGAGTCTGGGTGAAGTAAAAACAACACAGGTAAGTGTGGTTTAGTCAGCAGACTAGTTTCGTGCGCATGCGCACTTGGTCACTGCATATAAAATATACATTTTTTTTTTTTTAAAATAAGTTTTTTATTGAGGTAATGAGCAGTAACATAGAAAAAGTACATATGTCCAGATACAGATCAGACTTGGAAAAAACATCTTTACAATTCTAAAATAGAAAATAGGCTAGGTCTAAAACATTAAGGTACCAGTGATATTGCTATAGTTGCCATGCCGAACCCACATCTATACTAAGTACCTGCGAATGAAAACTTGAACTGTACAAAATAACAAAACAACAAGTCTAGCAAGGAGAATATAAGTTCTGTCAGATATTACAAGAGTATGTCTAAGATGTGGATTATAAAATGTATAATATATAGGGTTGAGAGTAAAAAAAAAAAAAAAGACTTGCGTATGGTAGAGATGGTTGACTGGAACCTATTATAAAGAAACCTCATTTTATAACCTTTGACTTAGTAAAGGTAAGAATGGACCCCAAATTACTGTGAAGACCATAGAGTAATTTATCTATTGAGTAAATTGTGGTAAGATGGGGGTTAGTATCATAGTTTTATTTTGGAGGGAGGGGGATTCAGCGGGCAAGAGCCGCTCTGGTTAAAAAAGAAGGGGAAAAGAGGGGGCGTGTCCGGGTGTTTGAGAGGTACAGTGTTGTTGTTATGATATGGTTTAGTAGGATCTCTATTGAGCTTATTATAAAGTTAATGAGATGGGCAAAAGGGTGGTTGAAGCACAAATTCCTCCTAAAATATCAAAGGCCTTACCAAACTTATGAACTGAATGAAGGGGGATTAGCATATGAAGCGGTCATTATTTGGACCAGGGAAAGATTGGTTGGATATTAGCTACTGATATAATAGAGGAAAATATATAGTAGGTAGTATATAGTGTTTAAGAACTAGATAATGATAAACATTCAATAAATATATGTTGGCAATGATACAGGAAGCTCGTAACCAGACAATAATAACCAAGGATATGCTATATATAAATTCCCAAAGGAGCCCCCTCAGAGGGTTGGTATTTGGGCCTCTCACTCATAGGATCAGAGGATATAAAGTTATCTTTCAGGCTTAATATAGTATGAAAGATAGATCTCTATTTTAACATACTTGCAATAACAGGGATAAATGACAACTTATATGATCTCTTGCTTAGATAAATTGATAATGTGACCTGACTTACTTTTCACTAGAAAATGAGCCGCAATTCGCATACAAAACAGAGACATTAGGTAAGTTTGCAGCATCAGCTGAACTGTTGTAATAGTCTCATCTCAGTTAAAGGCAGTATGGCTATGTGATCTAGTGCAACTTAATGCAGGACAGTGTGCTTGTGAGAAGGAACAGAACTGCAGCTAAGTCCAGTCATGCCTTAAGGGGATCTATATGATATGTATGGTCTAGTCCCTTGGCTATCCAATAGTTACAATGTAGTGTTTGGCTACCGTCCCGCAGTCAGAAAAGCCAACCAAACACAGTTTTACAAATTTAAGGGGGGCTTGCTCAGTAAATATTGAAAATTGAATTAGTGGGTGATGAAAGTTAGTTTAACAGGATGAACACTACTTGTGTGGTATATTGTTAATAGATCATACCATCATATGTGTGTGAATGGACTTTCACTGAATATGCCTTCCTCCAGGTTAAAGCTATTATTTAGTCACTATTATATGTTGGAGGTCTGAATAAAGTTAACATAGGATCAAGAGCAACTGATACACTGTACATGAAAATTCACTGATAGGCAACATATTCTTAAAGGCATACATAGTTATGACATTAGATAAGTACTTTAAGGTGTCAGAGATAGTCTACATAAATAAAGTCATCCAAAAGGTAAATCAAAAACAACTACTAGACATAAGAGTCACCACCCTTTAGTTTTCCAGTGAGAGGGATCTTTTGTCAGTAAGCAGGCTGTCATTTGTCCGTTATAGTGGCAGGGGTTTTACTCAAAAATAACTATTCTGCACTGAACACAACAGACCCAACATCACGGCAGCTGACAAAAGGGAATACCGGGACCAGCAAAATATTTGGGAATGGTAAATTACGCTTACATTGCTGCTGAATGTACGTGGAGTAACCCTGCTAAAGGTATACCAATATTCCTACCCATGTCAACTTCCATAGAACTCAGGAGTGTGGTGAGGTGTTATAGTGAGAGTCCCATCTCAGAAAATACGTGAAATAAGGGCAAAGCAGCTGATAAGGCTAATGTTAGAATAAACAAATAAGGCTAAGATTCCCATATCGTGTAAGGGTATAGTTTAGCAGAGATGAGAAGAAAAAAATATTGAATAAGAGGAGTAGTGACATGGGTAACCAGACAACTATATTTCAGTTGATATTATGTTGAATAAGGTAGGGAATACATCAATGTTCTAGAAGGAGTTCATAGATAAAAGTAGCCATTTCGAAGAGAGGTGGTGAGGGGGGTTAAGTTATCTGCTATCCCATCTCTATTATTGCTAGAGGATAAATCAATTTAAGCAGCTGTCTTTAAATGCCAAACAACCAAACTCTGGGTGCTGATTTTCATCAATAGGGTGGGTCGTGGAAGCAAGGGTATCTAGTAACCCTCTATTGTGCCTATTTGCGTCCGTAAGGGAGGTCAGATTCCAGGCGTGCTAGGGTAGTGATATATCTATCAGTTGGACAGGGGTAAGACCATTGTAGTAGAGTAGGTCTTTGCAATAGGGGGTGCTTATGGTAAGTTGGATCAGGAGGAGTTACTTAATAAGTCAGGTATACTTTAGCCATTATTCAGTACTGTAAGAGTTCAACCAATTCTCTATAGTGCTAAATGCAGCCTGTCACATAACCACAGCTGCTAAACATGCAACAAGATACTAAACATCAGAGAGGAGGTCAGTGTTAGATAAAAGTGCTAGATTATAATTATTAAAGACTAGATAGGTAGCTCCCCATGTGAGGATTTCTGAGGAAATACACTGAGGTGGCTTTAAGGCAAGGTATATATCCGGCATGGGAAACAGGAAACACATAGTTATGAATATTTAAAGGAGAGACCTACCAGGGAGTAAGCTGCAGGGAGAAAAGGCAGTCTTCAACACATTGACCAGAACAGTATGATAAGGTTACACTCATATAATCATGCCTTGTTAATATCCTCTATTTCATGGTATAGAAACCTAGCTCTGTGACAAAGAGGGCACTTGTAAACTTTACTATTAAAACATGAATGTCCTGTGCTAGATATTTATTCCGGTGTGTGTCCATCATGATATCTAACTTTTAGGAGATGGGTAATATGGCACTCATCAGGTTTAGCTTGGGAGTTCGTCACACCTGAGAGAAGGAGTAATGTCTCTTACCCGATCCCGGATTTAATGCGCTCGGTTACGGCAACTGCCTGTTGCCGTTGTTGCGTCTGGAGAGTTTCGGTGTCCAATTCAGCGATCTTGTTTGGTAGCTTTGAGGTTCTGTAATTGTACCTTGCTTGCTTCACTTTCTTCCGCCAATTCAACCCGGTGAGGATACCAGCCACGTCCCTCTTGTCTGTGCACCTCTCACGTGATAGAGGTATATTGAAGGTTAGTGTGGCCGGTAGTGGAGAAGGATTTTGGCGTTTTCGTGTTTTCCAAATAGGAGGATTCACGATTGCAGTGATGGCTAGTTGTTGGTCAATAGAAGTCTCGGTTTGGGTAGTCGAGCCTATAGTTGTAGGTTTCAAATATATGTCCCTATGATGCTCAAGTTGGACTGTTGTAAGCGCTCTCTCCTCAGAACGTTCAGCCACGTTAAATTCTGCTGCCTGCGTCATGGCAGAAAGAATCTTAGCCTCTTTGGTAGGGTTTAGTTTGGGTATAGCTGTGTCAACTAGGATCAAATCCCTCTGTAGATTCAGAATTGTTCTCCCTTTCTGTGCTGAAGTGTTTTTATCTGAGTTGTTTTCAGGCAGTGGGGTCCCTAGCAATTGGAGAAGAAGGCCTTTCATATTGTTAAAATGGTCATCTAGCAACCGTTGCACCCGGGACTCCCATCTGTCCCAGATGATCGTAGGTTGTAAAGCAGTCGGGTCTTGACTTTCGTCCTTTAGATACATGTTGAGTAGTTATATAGGTTACACATCTGTTTCGCTTTTGAAAAGGAATGTATCAGCAGGCTCTTTTGTGTTTCTTTTCCCGGGGGGACCGGGGGAGGGTAGGAGAATGCAGTGTGTTAGGCCTTGCCTGATCCCTGTCCGCTTGGTCAGGTTCCCTTGAGATGTTCTGCAGTAAAAGTTATATGTTTGTGCACAGAACGCTCTCATAAAGCAAGATAGATAACTCTCATGCTTTGATGATAAGGTATTAGGACGATATTCTGTCAATTTTCTCCTCAACTCTCAGAGCTTCTGAATTTTCAGCCCGTCATGGCTGCCGTTCGGACACGCCCCTAAAATATACATTTTAAACTGAAAACTTAGACCAGGGATGGTGAACTGGCGGACTGATGGCCACAAGCAGCACTCAGCTCTAGATTTTGCCGCCACCAGGAAAAAAGCAGAACTAAGAACAGTATGTAAGGAAGGCCAAGTAGTTGCCTTACAAAATTTGATCACCAGAGGCCTTATACTTAAAGGCCCATGAAGTAGCAACTGATCTGGTAGAATGGGCAGTAATATGTTTAGCAGGAGACTGACCCACCTCCAAGTAAACTTTATGAATCCAAAGCTTCAACCAAGAGGCTAATGAAAAAAAAAAAAGAGAAGTAGCCTTCTGACCTTTTCTGGAACCCAAAAAATGGACAAACAGACTAGAAGATTGTCTAAAATCCTTAGTGAACTGCAAATGGAACTTCAAAACTCTGAACACATATAAAAGTGTGAAGAAGCCTCTACTTAGGAGTTCTTTGGATTAGGACAAGAAAATGAAACAACAATCTTACTATTGATATTATCAGAAGAAATGACCTTGGGCAAAAAACTAACTTTGTCCACAAAACTGCCTTATCCCGATTAGAAACAAGATAAGGATGCTCACAACAAAGAGCAGATTATTCAGAATCTTTTCTAGCAGAATAAATAGCCAAAAGAAACAAGACCTTCCAGGACAAAAGCTGAATATCCAAATCATGCATAGGTTCCAATTGTAAGAACTATTAATACCAAAATTAAGATTCCATGAAGGAGAAATTGGTGTAATCAAGGGCTTAATCCTGACTAAGGCTTGGACAAAATTCTGATTATCCGGAAATTTAGCTATCTTCTTGTGAAACAAGACAAAGAACAGATATATGACCCTTTAAAGAACTAGCAGATAAACCCTTATCCAAAGCATTATTAATACCTTTAAGAATTCTAGAAATTTTAAGTGCCAACTGAACCCATGTTCCACACAACAGAAAATAAAATTTAACAAGAATTTTATTTCTCCAGTATTGTAGTCACTGATTGTATAGAGCATAATTTCCACAGTAGCTATCCCACTTGAATGTTTCATGGAGGTGTATAAACTGGATACATCCAACAAAAATAGAATACATTTTCACATATATAATAATCAACATTTCTAATTTGACAAAAAAAAATATTTTTGTCTTTTAAATAGGATGTTGTTTAAATTATCAATGGCTGTAGAACAGTTAGAACTATATCTAGGAAGATTGTTAACTGTGAGAATACAGATCCCACACCTACCACTATGGGACTGCCAGGAGGCATAAGGATAAATATAAACCCCCTGGCAGACGTGGGACTTGTATTCTCACAGATAGCAATCCTAATAAATAAAGTTCTGTCACCATAGATAATGAAAACATCCTATTTAAGAGACAACAATGATTTTTTTTTAATCAAATTATTTTGATTATATAGGTTAAAAATTTACCGTTTGGGACCATGGCTATTTTAACATTTCTGCTGTGTTTGTGTTTAGCTGTAATTTTCCTCTTACTCATTTACTGTACCCACACATTATGCACCGTTTTTCTTGCCATTAAATGGACTTTCTAAAGATACCATTATTTTCATCATATCTTATAATTTACTATAAAAAATATGATAAAAACATAATTTATGCTTACCTGATAAATTCCTTTCTCCTGTAGTGTAGTCAGTCCACGGGTCATCCATTACTTATGGGATTATATCTCCTCCCTAACAGGAAGTGCAAGAGGATCACCCAAGCAGAGCTGCTATATAGCTCCTCCCCTCTACGTCATACCCAGTCATTCGACCGAAACCAAACGAGAAAGGAGAAACTATAGGGTGCAGTGGTGACTGGAGTTTAAGATAAAAAATTTTAGACCTGCCGTAAACAACAGGGCGGGCCGTGGACTGACTACACTACAGGAGAAAGGAATTTATCAGGTAAGCATAAATTATGTTTTCTCCTGTTAAGTGTAGTCAGTCCACGGGTCATCCATTACTTATGGGATACCAATACCAAAGCTAAAAGTACACGGATGACGGGAGGGAAAGGCAGGATCTTTACACGGAAGGAACCACTGCCTGTAGAACCTTTCTCCCAAAAACAGCCTCCGAAGAAGCAAAAGTGTCAAATATGTAAAATTTTGAAAAAGTATGAAGTGAAGAACAAGTTGCAGCCTTGCAAATCTGTTCAACAGAGGCCTCATTCTTAAAGGCCCAAGTGGAAGCCACAGCTCTAGTAGAATGAGCTGTAATCCTTTCAGGAGGCTGCTGTCCAGCAGACTCATATGCTAAACGTATTATGCTACGAAGCCAAAAAGAGAGAGAGGTAGCCGAAGCTTTTTGACCTCTCCTTTGTCCAGAATAAACGACAAACAGGGACGAAGTTTGACGAAAATCCTTAGTTGCCTGCAAATAAAATTTCAGAGCACGGACGACGTCTAGATTGTGCAGAAGTCGTTCCTTCTTTGAAGAAGGATTAGGACACAATGATGGAACAACAATCTCTTGATTGATATTCCTGTTAGTGACTACCTTAGGTAAGAACCCAGGTTTAGTACGCAGAACTACCTTGTCTGAATGAAAAATCAGATAAGGAGAATTACAATGTAAGGCCGATAACTCAGAGACTCTTCGAGCCGAGGAAATAGCCATTAAAAACAGAACTTTCCAAGATAACAGCTTGATATCAATGGAATGAAGGGGTTCAAACGGAACACCTTGCAGAACGTTAAGAACTAAGTTTAAGCTCCACGGCGGAGCAACAGTCTTAAACACAGGCTTAATCCTAGCCAAAGCATGACAAAAAGCCTGAACGTCTGGAACTTCTGACAGACGTTTGTGTAAAAGGATAGACAGAGCTGAGATCTGTCCCTTTAACGAACTAGCAGATAAACCCTTTTCTAAACCTTCTTGTAGAAAAGACAATATCCTAGGAATCCTAACCTTACTCCATGAGTAACTCTTGGATTCGCACCAATGTAAGTATTTACGCCATATTTTATGGTAAATTTTCCTGGTAACAGGTTTCCTAGCCTGTATTAAGGTATCAATCACTGACTCCGAGAATCCCCGCTTTGATAGAATCAAGCGTTCAATCTCCATGCAGTCAGCCTCAGAGAAATTTGATTTGGATGTTTGAAAGGACCCTGAATCAGAAGGTCCTGTCTCAGAGGCAGAGACCAAGGTGGACAGGACGACATGTCCACTAGATCTGCATACCAGGTCCTGCGTGGCCACGCAGGCGCTATTAGAATTATCGATGCTCTCTCCTGTTTGATCCTGGCAATCAATCGAGGAAGCATCGGGAAGGGTGGAAACACATAAGCCATGTTGAAAACCCAAGGTGCCGTCAGAGCATCTATCAGAACCGCTCCCGGGTCCCTGGACCTGGATCCGTAACAAGGAAGCTTGGCGTTCTGGTGAGACGCCATGAGATCCAGATCTGGTTTGCCCCAATGCTGAAGCAGTTGGGCAAACACCTCCGGATGAAGTTCTCACTCCCCCGGATGAAAAGTCTGGCGAGTTAGGAAATCCGCCTCCCAGTTCTCCACGCCTGGGATGTGGATCGCTGACAGGTGGCAAGAGTGAGACTCTGCCCAGCGAATTATCTTTGAGACTTCCATCATCGCTAGGGAACTCCTTGTCCCTCCCTGATGGTTGATGTAAGCCACAGTCGTGATGTTGTCCGACAGAAACCTGATGAACCTCAGAGTTGCTAACTGAGGCCAAGCCAGAAGGGCATTGAAAACTGCTCTTAATTCCAGAATGTTTATTGGAAGGAGTCTCTCCTCCTGAGTCCATGATCCCTGAGCCTTCAGGGAATTCCAGACAGCGCCCCATCCTAGCAGGCTGGCGTCTGTTACAATCGTCCAATCTGGCCTGCTGAAGGGCATCCCCCTGGACAGATGTGGCCGAGAAAGCCACCATAGAAGAGAATCTCTGGTCTCTTGATCCAGATTCAGCATAGGGGACAAATCTGAGTAATCCCCATTCCACTGACTTAGCATGCACAATTGCAGCGGTCTGAGATGCAGGCGTGCAAAAGGTACTATGTCCATTGCCGCTACCATTAAGCCGATTACCTCCATGCATTGAGCCACTGACGGGTGTTGAATGGAATGAAGGACACGGCAAGCATTTAGAAGTTTTGATAACCTGTCCTCTTATAGATTCTGTAGAAATTAAAATTTACCTGACAGAGTCCCCAAGAAGGGAACTCTTGTGAGTGGCAATAGAGAACTCTTTTCTACGTTCACCTTCCACCCATGCGACCTTAGAAATGCCAGAACTAACTCTGTATGAGACTTGGCAGTTTGGAAACTTGACGCTTTTATCAGAATGTCGTCTAGGTACGGAGCTACCGCTATTCCTCGCGGTCTTAGTACCGCCAGAAGAGAGCCCAGAACCTTTGTAAAGATTCTTGGAGCTGTAGCTAACCCGAAGGGAAGAGCTACAAACTGGTAATGCCTGTCTAGGAAGGCAAACCTTAGATACCGGTAATGATCCTTGTGAATTGGTATGTGAAGGTAGGCATCCTTTAAATCCACTGTGGTCATGTACTGACCCTTTTGGATCATAGGTAAAATGGTCCGAATAGTTTCCATTTTGAACGATGGAACTCTTAGAAATTTGTTTAGGATCTTTAAGTCCAAGATTGGTCTGAAGGTTCCCTCTTTTTTGGGAACCACAAACAGATTTGAGTAAAACCCTTGTCCGTGTTCCGACCGCGGAACTGGGTGGATCACTCCCATTAGTAAAAGGTCTTGTACACAGCGTAGAAACGCCTCTTTCTTTATCTGGTTTGCTGATAACCTTGAAAGATGAAATCTCCCTTTTGGAGGAGAAGCTTTGAAGTCCAGAAGATATCCCTGAGATATGATCTCTAACGCCCAGGGATCCTGGACATCTCTTGCCCAAGCCTGGGCGAAGAGAGAAAGTCTGCCCCCCAATAGATCCGTTTCCGGATCGGGGGCCCTCACTTCATGCTGTCTTAGGGGCAGCAGCAGGCTTTCTGGCCTGCTTGCCCTTGTTCCAGGACTGGTTAGGTTTCCAGCCCTGTTTGTAGCGAGCAACAGTTCCTTCCCGTCTTGGAGCGGAGGAAGTTGATGCTGCTCCTGCCTTGAAGTTACGAAAGGCACGAAAATTAGACTGTTTAGCCCTTGGTTTGGCCCTGTCTTGAGGCAGGGCATGGCCCTTACCTCCAGTGATGTCAGCGATAATTTCTTTCAAACCGGGCCCGAATAATGTCTGCCCTTTGAAAGGTATGTTAAGCAATTTAGATTTAGAAGTCACATCGGCTGACCAGGATTTAAGCCACAGCGCTCTACGTGCTTGAATGGCGAATCCGGAGTTCTTAGCCGTAAGCTTAGTTAAGTGTACTACGGCATCAGAAATTAATTAGCTAGCTTAAGGACTTTAAGCTTGTCTATAATCTCATCCAATGGAGCTGAGCTAATGGTCTCTTCCAGAGACTCAAACCAGAATGCCGCCGCAGCCGTGACAGGCGCAATGCATGCAAGGGGTTGTAATATAAAACCTTGTTGAACAAACATTTTCTTAAGGTAACCCTCTAACTTTTTATCCATTGGATCTGAAAAAGCACAGCTATCCTCCACCGGGATAGTGGTGCGCTTAGCCAGAGTAGAAACTGCTCCCTCCACCTTAGGGACCGTCTGCCATAAGTCCCGTGTGGTGGCGTCTATTGGAAACATTTTTCTAAATATAGGAGGGGGGGAAACGGCACACTGGGCCTATCCCACTCCTTGCTAATAATCTCTGTAAGCCTCTTAGGTATAGGAAAAACGTCAGTACACACCGGTACTGCATAGTATCTATCCAGCCTACATAATTTCTCTGGAATTGCAACCGTGTTACAATCATTCAGAGCCGCTAATACCTCCCCTAGTAATACATGGAGGTTCTCAAGCTTAAATTTAAAATTTGAAATGTCTGACTCCAGTTTACTTGGATCAGATCCATCACCCACAGAATGAAGCTCTCCGTCCTCATGTTCTGCAAATTGTGACGCAGTATCAGACATGGCTCTATTATTATCAGCGCACTCTGTTCTTACCCCAGAGTGATCGCGTTTACCCCTAAATTCTGGCAATTTAGATAGTACTTCAGTCATAACATTAGCCATGTCTTGCAAAGTGATTTGTAAGGGCCGCCCTGATGTACTTGGCGCCACAATATCACGCACCTCCTGAGCGGGAGGCGAAGGTACTGACACATGAGGAGAGTTAGTCGGCATAACTTCCCCCTCGTTGTCTGGTGAAATTTTCTTTACATGTACAGATTGGCTTTTATTTAAAGTAGCATCAATGCAATTTGTACACAAATTTCTATTGGGCTCCACATTGGCCTTTAAACATATTGAACAAAGAGATTCATCTGTGTCAGACATGTTTAAACAAACTAGCAATGAGACGAGCAAGCTTGGAAAATACTTTTCAAATAAATTTACAAGCAATATAAAAAACGTTACTGTGCCTTTAAGAAGCACAAAAAACTGTCACAGTTGAAATAACAATGAACCAAATTAGTTATAGCAACCAAATTTTCACAGTAAATGCATAAAGTTAGCAAAGGATTGCACCCACCAGCAAATGGATGATTAACCCCTTAGTACCCAAAAACGGATAACAATTTAATATAAACGTTTTTATCACAGTCAAAACACACTCTCACAGGTCTGCTGTGAGTGATTACCTCCCTCAAAACTAGTTTTGGAGACCCCTGGGCTCTGTAGAGACGTCCTGGATCATGGAGGAAGAAATAGGAAGACTGTGACTGAATTTTTACTGCGCAATAAAGCGCTAAAATAGGCCCCTCCCACTCATAATACAACAGTGGGGAAGCTCAGTAAACTGATTTTATTCAGAAACAAACGACAGCCATGTGGTAAAAATCATGCCCATAAAGTTTTATCACCAAGTACCTCAGAAAAAAACGATTAACATGCCAGTAAACGTTTTAAAAATAAAATTATGAAATGTTATTAATAAGCCTGCTGCTAGTCGCTTTCACTGCAGTGGAGGCTCAAATATAAGTTAAATGTATACAGTATTTTCTTAGTGAAGTTCCATTCCCCAGAAATACCTCAGTGTAAAAATACATACATATCAGCCTGATACCAGTCGCTACTACTGCATTTAAGGCTGCACTTACATTACATCGGTATTAGCAGTATTTTCTCAGTCAATTCCATTCCTTAGAAAATAATATACTGCAACATACCTCCTTGCAGGTGAACCCTGCCTGCTGTCCCCTATTCTGAAGTTACCTCACTCCTCAGAATGGCCGAGAACAGCAAGTGGATCTTAGTTACGACCGCTAAGATCATACACAAATTCAGGTAGATTCTTCTTCTAATGCTGCCTGAGAAAAAACAACACACTCCGGTGCTGTTTAAAATAACAAACTTTTGATTGAAGAAATAAAAACTAAGTTTAACAACCACAGTCCTCTCACACGTCCTATCTATTAGTTAGGTGCAAGAGAATGACTGGGTATGACGTAGAGGGGAGGAGCTATATAGCAGCTCTGCTTGGGTGATCCTCTTGCACTTCCTGTTAGGGAGGAGATATAATCCCATAAGTAATGGATGACCCGTGGACTGACTACACTTAACAGGAGAAAAACACACTTTTTCTAACTTTGACCCCCAAAAATTGTTACACATCTACAACCACCAAAAAACACCCATTCTAAATAGTTTCTAAATTTTGTCCCGAGTTTAAAAATACCCAATGTTTACATGTTCTTTGCAAGTTATAGGGCAATAAGTACAAGTAGCACTTTGCTATTTCCAAATTTTCAGTAAACTTGGGGTATTTTGACTCTTTTCATGCAACCATTTTACCTACCTATGCCAAAGTTTAAAAGATTTTTTGACAAAATAGCAATTTAAGAATACATTTACTGAGAATGTTAAGGGTTACAGCCAAATAATACCCCAATATCTGTTCAGCAACATCTCCTGAGTACAGTGATACCACCCGTGAATAGGTTTGTCGGGTTCTCAGGGGGCGCATTCCAGTTTTCACATCTGTCATCATGCACCCATGTGCTATTTGGGACATTTCTGAAGCCGGCCAATGTAATTTACACCCATCAAACTATATATTTTTAAAAAGTAGACACCCTAGGGTATTTTAACACTTTCCATGCACTAATTCAACCACCAGGTAGTATTAATTTTTGTGTGTTATTTTTCACACACGTATTTTAGGCATGGATTCTCAGTTCTTGTTATGCGTTACTGACAAAAAGCACCTCGATATGTGTTCAACAAAATCTCCTGAGTACAGTGATACCATCCATGAATAGGTTTCTCGAGTTCTCAGGGGGCTAAAATGCCTTATATTTAGGGGGCGCATTCCAGTTTTCCAACTTGGAATTTTCACATCTGTCATCATGGATTCTCAGCTCCTGTTATGTGTTACTGCCAAAGAAGACACCAATATGTGTTCAGCAACATCTCCTGAGTACAGTGATGCAATCTATGCATAGGTTTGTAAGCTTGTTTTGGGGGAGCAATGCCAAACTTCTGACACGTGTTAGTGATTTTTTTTTCTTTCACATTTAACATATCTTCTTTGCCATATCTTCTTTTTGGGGGCCTTTTTACATACCCCAATTTATTTGCTTGCCATGAATGTACATATATTTGAAAAGTTGACACCCCAATGTATTGTATATGGAGTGTTTTGATGCAACTGTTTTAGCCCAAAAAATTGGAGAAAGTGTATAGTGGTAATTTTCATTTTTACACACACATTGCTTTTTGGCTATGATTTAGGAGAGATTGTTGTAAGCTATTGCAAGAAAACACTCTAGGTTGTTTTCTGCAAGACCTCCCGAATACACCCATGCACAGGTTTGCCAGGATTTTGGGAAGGTTAAGTTATAATTGCATGACTTGTAATTTGAGTTAAAAGTGAGAGTATTTCTTCTGAAAGGCCTATTTTTAGTTTGGGGCCTATCACATACCCCAGTTTTATTTATTGCCATGAATGTGTATACATTTGAAACGTTGACACCCCAAGGTATTGTATATGGAGTGCTTTGATGCAATTGTTTTAGCCCAAAAAAATTGGAGAAAGTGTATGCTGGTCATTTTTCAATTTTCATTTTTACACACACACACATTGCTTTTGTACTATGATTTAGGAGAGCCTGTTGTAAGTTATTGCAGAAAAACTCTCTAGGTTGTTTTCTGCAAGACCCCCTGATTACACTCATGCCCCAAATGCATAGGTTTGCCATGAGAGACAGTGAGAGCACTTCTTCTGATAGGCCTATCTTTAGTTTGGGGCCTATCACATACCCCAGTTTTATTTATTGCCATTAAAATGTATATATTTGAAACGTTGACACCCCAAGGTATTGTATATGGAGTGCTTTGATGCAACCGTTTTAGCCACACAAAAAATAGGAGAAAGTGTATGGTGGTAATTTTTCAATTTTCATTTTTACACACACATTGCTTTTTGACTATGATTTAGGAGAGATTGTTGTAAGTTATTGCAAAAAAACACTCTAGGTTGTTTTCTGCAAGAACCCCTGAGTACACCCATACCTCCTATGCATAGGTTTGACAGGGGTTTTGGTAAAATACAGCACCAAATTTTAGAACTTATAAAAAAAATAGATCAGTGAAATTTAAAAATCTGGCACAGTAAAAGATATAAAAAAAAAATGGAAAAAAACAACAACTCAGTAACAGTAAACAACCAAAAAAACCCCGAAACAAAACCACAACGGCAAATGTAATTTTTTTTTTTACCAGTGTGCGTTACCGCTTGAAGCAGTCCCCAATGTAGTGTTAAATAAACGTTTTATTGAAAATTAAGGTGTTATAGTAATTTTTAATAAAATTGCAATCGCATTTTTTTTTTTCAAAAAAATAAATAAATCACAATGATCCCCCCGCCCATATTGCCCAGCCCTTTGATAATTGGAACTTGCCATTCTATCAGAGAAACAAGGACCCTGCATAAAAACATCAGCATCTACCTTAGTGAAATTGGTGTAGATTTAGTAACAGGACAATATTTTTTGCAGGATCATGTAACTGCTTTTAGTAAACAGTTCCAAATACTGTCTGTACATGTCTTTAATAACATCTGCAGCAGGAAATGTATTGCAAACATTTAGACTTAACTCATTTGCCACACTTCACATATCAAAACCCAAAGTCTATTAAACAATTCTTAAAGGATTACTTTCTGTTACAATTTTTAAGCTAAACAACCAACATATTAAAGTTAATAAACATTAATTAAAACCTACTGACCTATATTTTCTCCAAAACGAAGTTTCATAACTTTCTAAAAGTTATATCTTTTATTCGCCGATGATGTCACGTTATCCTGCCCACTATTTTCAGCACTGCATGTTCAAAATACTTAAACCAATAACTTTGTGTTTAAAGCGCCATTTTGAAACCTAGGTATTGTAAACGGATTGGTACAGAGCAAAGGATACCCACGGAGTGGGTTTGGAAAACAATTAAATTTGCAGACAAGATTTCTGATATACGGTAGAGATATGTTAATGAAATGCTATTGATAAAAAGCGTATTTGGGGTAGTTAGTTAGTAAAAATATTTACTTACAGTGGCCCTTTAAAGCAGCAGATAACTGAAATACAACAGAACTTTTGGCTCCATTTTAGAATGTGTTAAAAAAGGGCACGAAAGTCAAAGTTATAATTTTTTATAATTCAGATAGAGCATACAAATTTAAAAAGGGACAGGAACCCCAATTTTTTTTTTCATATAGAACATACAATTTTAAACAACTTCCAATTTACTTCTATTATTAACTTTGCTTCATTCTCTTTTTATCCTTTTCTAAAGAACACCAGTGCACTACTTAGAGCTAGTTGAACAGTCACAAGAGACAAATGTGTGCATGCACCAATTAGCAGCTAGCTCCCACTAGTGTGGGATATGTGCGTACTCTTTTTTTAACAAGGGATACCAAGAGAATGAAAAAATATAGAAAAAAAAATAGAAAACTAGAAGTGAATTTAAAATCTTAAAATGACCTGCTCTATCTGAACCATGCAAATTTAATTTTGACTTTCCTATCACTTTAAGGGATTTTTCGATTTTCTTCTATTGTGAAATTGACTGCATTCTCTCAGAATCTTTGACGAAAAACATACCTAGGTTGGCTTTGTAACAGTAACATGCTACTGGGAGCTAGCTGGTGACCATTGGCACCACGTTTAATACACAAGTAAGTACATAACCTATCATGTGTGACCTTTGCTTGCATGTGTACCTGTGTGACCTACAAACTTCCAAGCTAGAAACTGCCATTAAACAGGTGTTGGCCATTAAAAGACCCTATGAAGCATCCACCACACCTACTGTAAGCCCCTTTAAAGGGATAGAACGGTCTAAATTAAAATGTGCATGGGTGCAATTAAAGCTTAAATAGAAACATTTTACAATCTACTTCCCTTAGCAAAAAATGCAAAAATGATACTACTTAAAATTTAAATACATCCATAAACATTTCAAGTTTGATATGTCTACCCCTTTAAGCAAAGTGGTTAATTTGTGCAGCTAAATATAGATGTCTTCACTGAGTCATGTTTATTTATTGCTTGATCTTCTATATGATGCAAAATAACACATAGTGAATAGGAAAGAACATTGTGCAGCTGTACTGAACTTTATAGGTTAGAATTTAATATCTGAATTTCAATGAGTTTTCAAGTTTGTTTGGGAACTGTGGATTTTTGTCATGAATGTGATGCTCCCCTCTTTATTTACATGTAAAAGGAGGAAGTTCTCTCTTCAATCAAAGAGATTGTTCCCTGCAGGAACAGACTTTATTCTGGCAGAAAAACACTAAAATGTTTTATGATCTACAGAACTTGTTATCAAGGCACAGTTTTGTCCCCCCCCCCCCCCATTACTGTCCAGTAAATATTTACATAAAAATACTGTTTGTGTTTTCTGACTTCTATATACGTTTATGGCACAAACCACTGCAAGAATTCACTGTCCTCCATGTTGCAGCACCAATGCCCAGCGTCTGGGACTACAACTCACTTAAACTTCTGCTGCTGAAAGAACAGAATATATAAACACAGACCCGTATATTCAAAAATGTCTGCCGCCTAAATTTTTGGGCTAGATACTAAAATCTTTAACAAAAATGGTCCTGACCTACATGATTTCAAATAAAAGCAGTCAACAAGTGTAAAAATAACACCTGACATTACAAAGTGGCAATAAACCCTCTTCACTACTGGCACTTTTAGAGAAAAACTTGCCCAAAATACTGGAGAATTTTTTTTATTTACCTGTGAAAACTATATATATTATATATATATATATATATACAACCCAAGTTATTGATCTAGGCTCATTTAGGTACATTTCACCGCCAAATGCGATCACATAAAAAAAATAATTGTTAACGTTTTCACAAACTTTGGGTTTCTTACTGAAATTATTTAAATACCGCTTGTGCAATCATGGCACAAATGGTTGTAAAAGATTTTCTGGGATTCCCTTTGTTCAGAAATAACAGTCACATATGGTTTTGCCATTGCTTTTTAGTAACTAGAATGTTATTAATTGAAGCTGTGCACCACACTTCTATTATTCCTGGCAGTGAAGGGGTGAATTAAGTAGCTTTTAAGGTTCATTTAACTTTAGTGTAGAGATTACCCTCCCACCTGATGCTTCCCACCCCTAATCCCTATCAGATCCCTCCCAAACAGCTCTCTTCCCTCTCTCATCCCCCAACTGTTCACCCTCATCTTAGGTACAGGCAGAGAGTCTGCCAGCATGAAGATTTAAGGCATTTGTTTTATAATTTGCTGCAGTGTGTGAATCCCCCTTACCCTCCAACCTCCCTGATTACTTCCAAACAGCTCTCTAACCCTCCCCCTCTAACTGTTGTCTGCCATCTTAGGTACTGGCGGCTATTTTCTTTTCTGTGTGTGTTTTCTGTAGCGTAGCTTCCCTTCCTCTTCCCTTTATTTTTAATTTTATTATTGCAGGGTCCTCCCACTTCCACCGCCTCCCTCTGCTGCTGGACCGCCCACCCGCCTCCCGGATTCCCTCCCACACCTCATGCTGGCTCCAGCAGATGATTGTTACAGATGGTGACACACAGAGTCACTGTCTAACAATCTGGTATCTGCCTTCATATGGAACTTGAGCCACAATTGCGCTCCGGTTTCAAATTCAAGCAGATGCCTGGAGCTCAGGAACTCCAGCTCTCGGCTGTAACTTAAAGGATTACTTTCTGTTATAATTTTTAAGCTAAACAACTAACATATTAAAGTTAATAAACATTAAATTAAAACCTACTGACCTATATTTTCTCCAAAACGAAGTTTCATAACGTTCTAAAAGTTATATCTTTTATTCGCCGATGATGTCACATTATCCTGCCCACTATTTTCAGCACTGCATGTTCAAAATACTTAAACCAATAACTTTGTGTTTAAAGCGCCATTTTGAAACCTAGGTATTGTAAATGGATTGGTACAGAGCAAAGGATACCCACGGAGTGGGTTTGGAAAACATTAAATTTGCAGACAAGATTTCTGATATACGGTAGAGATATGTTAATGAAATGCTATTGATAAAAAGCGTATTTGGGGTAGTTAGTTAGTAACAGGCATAGAAAATATTTACTTACAGTGGCCCTTTAACGGCCGAGACTGGTGGAACTTCCTGAAGCTCAGATGTATATATACTTTGTGCAGTACGATAGCGAAAGTAACGCACATCGTATATATACGTCTAATTGGGTGAAAAGGTTAAGATGTTTGCAATTTGTATGTACTGTATGCATTACAGCTAACAAACTAAGGCTTTTTTGTGGTTATACATATAATGCTTAATTTATAACTTTAAAAACAAAAACAATAACATTAAAACTACTACTTGGAAATCTACTAGAACAGTTTATCTAATACACACAATGCAATTTTGTTAACTAATCTATTCTGCTGAGAGCCAAAGAGTAATTATTAATGAACAGGTTTTTCAGCATCCACAAATTAATATAACATCAAGCAGCACTAATACCAACATAGCAAAACAAGACTGTGCTGATTAAATTACCCCAATCAATTTCCTACTTAATAACATTTTCATCAAAAGCAAAATCATCAAAATGTACTATGGTGCTGACATTTTTAATGAAATGCACAAAACATGTCCTCTTGATCACTCAATATAGCAAAGCTTAAAATTTCTAAATCTAAATTCTATTAGCGGCTCGTTTTGTTGCCTGTATTCTCTTAAGGCCAACCAGTACTGGCAGAGTATGCAAAGTGAATACATTCTATTTCTAACAATACGTTTTAGCACTAAACCCCACAATGTAGTAAAAACGTCTCCTAATGTTTTAGTCATTATCCTGAACCAATGCGGATGTTAAAACGCTGCATTGTATTAAGTCACAAAGTATTACTCTCTTGAACTGCTTCTTTAGTAGCAACAGTGTTCTCCCCATGATTTATTTAAAAGGGACAGTCTACACCAGAATTGTTATTGTTTTAAAAGATAGATAATCCCTTTATTATGCATTCCCTAGTTTTGCATAACCAACACGGTTATATTAATACACGTTTTACCTCTGTGATTATCTTGTATCTAAGCCTCTGCAGACTGCCCCCTTATCTCAGTTCTTTTGACAGACTTGCATTTTAGCCAAACATTACTGACTCCTAGGTAAATCCACATGCGTGAGCACACTGTTATCTATATGACACACATGAACCTTCTAGTGGTGAAAAACTGTCAAAATGCATTCATATAAGAGGCAGCCTTCAAAGTCTAAGAAATTAGCATATGAACTTGCTAGGTTTAGCTTTCTACTAAGCATACCAAGAGAACAAATCAAAATTGGTGATAAAAGTAAATTGGACTAGACTGTCCGTTTAATGGGCACACCAAACTGCTTATTTTACTGACCACCTGGCTAAAAATTAAGCCAATATTAAAGCGAGGGTAAACAGATTTTTTACTTTTAAAATCCCCTGTTGGCACTGCCGACCATCACAGGTCTTGGCCTTTTTTAATCTTTTTATCTGCTGGCAGTTTAGCCAATTAAGCTGCTATCGACCGCATCATTGCTATGACTAAAGGTGCACTGACTCTTGCTGCATTTTGTGTAGTTCATAAGCGATTTGATCACTCAAACAGCGCACACACTGCTGTAAACAGTGGCTTGTAATGCGTTTGTTTACTTCTTGCTAGCAGTGTGCCAATTGTTTTATCTGAGCATGGCTCAAAGCCCTGTATAAGGTCTAAAACACAGCAGTACCACTGCAAATATTTTAACACAGACATACTTTGTTCATTATCATAGTGATCATAACGTTTTGTTCCACTTTTTTTCTAGAACTTATAAGAAAATAAAATGTTTTAATGTCTTATATCCCCCGAACCATGGAACAAGTTAATGAATCGAAGTGGTAATCTTTCACATACTATATTAGATGTTAAAACTGTAATTTCTGTGGAAGAGGGAAATAAATCACAGTATAACAAATGTATATCGCTACCAACTATTGTTGTAGCAATTACTGATGCCAGTAATCCAACAAGAATCTGTGAGTGGAGATTTGCGACTAAAGAGACATTTAACATTAATTAGGAATTAGAGAAACTGGTCCTGGAAACCAGAATTCTACAGGGGTGGGGCTGAGGCATGATGAGATCTTATCATAAAACATTCTAATTTATTAACATGACATTCTCAGCAAGTACTGTCCCCAAATGAATTGCTGCAGCCTTATACAGAAGACTGAAATTGTTTATAAAAGGCTGTGATCAATGACTGCTGAACCCACATTTAAAGGAAAAAGCATCTAGAAACAAGATAAATACATATGTTATTTGGTCACTCTCAGCAAGTTGAGGCCCAGACTCTTGACTGCAACACCAGCACTGTGGCAATGCCGAGCACAGAGATCTTATATGGAATGAAATCCAGTGTTTATTATTTCACAGGACAACTCTAAATTCCAAAGAAAGCTTCAAAGCAATAAGTTGCCGCTATTTACGCCTCTCAAGGGGTAAATGCGAGTTTATTTTTTTTTCCACGGCTTGACATTGCCACAGCTACATAACATCACATAATTAAAGGGACATGAACCCAAAAAAGTATCTAGGTAGGTTCAGGAGCAGTAATGCAATACTAGGAGCTAGCTACATGGTGGCTGCACATATATGCCTTGTCATTGACTTAACCAATGTGTTTAGCTAGCTCCCAGTAGTGCCTTGCTGCTCAACAAATGATACCAATAAAATAAGCTAATTTGATAATACAAGTAAATTGGAAAGTTGGTTAAAATGGTATGCTCTATGTGAATCATGTGTTTTGTGTCCCTTTAAGGGCTTGCTATTTCTAGTTGCCATATTGATCCTGACTTTTTATTGTGTCTAATTACTTGAGGTTGATTTTTTTTTTCCAATTATGTTTAAGTGCAATTATTGAGCAGTGTGCACACCTCAAATATAATTTGTGAAGAATCAACGATATATCAACTTTATTTTAATAACTGATATTAAAGGGCCTACACTAAAATTGTTATTGCTTAAAAAGATAGATAACGCCTTTACTACCCACGTTCCCCAGCTTTGCACAACCAACATTGTTATATTAATATACCTTTATAACATTCAAACCTCTACATTTCTGCCAAATTCTAAGCCACTACAGACAGCCTCTTAACTCATGCTTTTTTATTTGCTCTTCACAAAAGGAGACTGCTAGTTCATGTGGGATACAGGGGCGGAACTATCAGTGATGCAGCAGTCGCGGTCGCGATCGGGCCCCAGCACTTTTTTATTTAACTTTTTTTTTTTTTTTAATTTCTTGCCAGCGCTAACCCCCCCCAGCGGCCCCCCTCCTTCATCTGCTGTCTACTGCTACTCCTCCTGACACTTTTAAATCAGAGCGTTGCCACGGGTTACCATGGCAGCACTCTGAATCATTTCCTGCTTAGCGGGAAAGAGAGACATGCGTGATGCAGGCAGCTGAGAACAACAAGCAGTCACCACATTGCCCAGCATTGCTGGTAAGTACTGTGACACTGTACTACATATGTCATCAGAATGAAAGGAAAATTAATATCTGTTAGTGGGATTCTTTTTCTAGGCACTAGAAAAGTGTCACACTGTTTAATTACGTTGCTACACAACACTTGGTTTAAACAAGAGGATTTTTTTCTTGTTCCTTAATAGTAATTCTGCCACTAACATGAAACACACATAAAATGCATGTTAAAATAACATAATTTCCCCATGACAGAATTACGTAATTTAAGTAACAAGACTTGTCAGAATAAATAAGCTTTGTTTAAGGAAGGACAAAAATAGAAAAATACCTGAAATACTATAAGCCATGAGTTTTAAACTGAGTGCACAATGTATATGGAAGTAATTGAAACATCTTATTTTACGTGTAGTTGCATTGTTTGATTATATGAGTCATGCATTGGGTTGCATGATACAAGTCACTGACAGCTCTCTGACCACAAAAAACTAATTAAAATGCTGTTATGAAGCATATTTAGATATGCTTAATGTGCACAGTCCACATCTCACTGAAAAAAAAAATGTTCTACACTAATTTGAAATGCACTAAAGTGCTTCTATTTTATCTGGAACATCCATGTAATATGGATGAATAAAGTATAGAACTTTTAGTCATTTAAAGAGTGGAGTCATATGGGCTACATTTTGGATGGGACTTTAATGTTTGCAGTTATTTATAATAATGTCTACACAACTTGACACTGATTTAGCACAAGACAATACTAGATCTTCTAGTTCCTAATCTTTTTGTCAATCTTTTAAATGGAACATTCTAAAATCCCATGCACTAATCCTTTACATCATCAGCATTTTCTCATCACTGACTATATAACTATTTTTAAAGTGATGGTAAATTAAGCCTTTTATAAAATGACCCTTGATTTCATTACCCCCAACCCAACTTAAACCGCTGTTTTGTTTTTTAAAATAAAAAAAAATAAAAAAAATAGTTTTATATGTATCATCTGTTTCCCTACGCCCCCTTACATTTTTTTCAGCAGTGTAGCGATATATAAAGAGGCCCCAGCTGCTTTATACATAGAAAGCAATACAAGCTACATAGCAGTAGACAATCTACGCGCGGCACATCCAGATAGTCTACATAGCGTCATCCAAGTAAACATAAGCTCCGATTCACTGTTTACTTGAACGTTACTGGGACTACTAGGGATACTGCACACGCGTATAGCAAGTAGGATAAAAACGCACATAGCAAACAAGAGCCGTCCGGCAACAAATTTGATTAGATAGCAGCAAACAAGAACAAAAAAAAAAACAGTGAAGAGAGATGGGCAGGCAGGGGAATAAGACCAAGATAAAAAAATAAAGATAAATTATAATGAAGATAGGCATTTTAGAAACTGAAGAAAAAACAACTCCATTGTACTAGTAAAAATACAAACAATCCATTAAGACCATCTACTCAGTCTAAGTTTACCATCACTTTAACACTTGCAAAGGTGTTAACACATAGGTAAAGTTCCACTCAGGAGCCCCAAGCATTGTAGTCCTTGAGCAGAAAAGGGTTGATGAGCCAATAAGGAGCAGCAGTGTTTTTTATTTTAGCTTTGCCATTCTAATACCCGCTCTTTGGCTGCACACTTTTTAGTGAGCCAACAGTCTGAAATATTCTCCAGTCTACTCTCTAGCAACAAAAAAGTCTTGTGTGGCTAGAGCGCCAATTGGGGAACAGTGGAGAAGTGATCAATTAAAGACCATCTTAAATACTGCTTATATTTTAAATCATGTAACGTTTACCATCACTTTAAAGTGGCACTAGGCCATATATGCACTAGTACTGATCAGTAAAAAAAAAAAAAATGCTTGCACACTGTACAGCCCAAAAAAAGAGATCTTTTGGTGGTGGTAGCCAGGTGTAAAGTGGCCTTGATCTGGGGTAATCATGGGAAGTAGGACCCATGGGTGATAGGCGGATGCCAGCTACTAAAAGAATTTGCACTGGGTGGTCAGTAGCAGTGTTGGTTAATTGTGGGGTTAGGTGAAGAGGTGGGGTCCATGCAAGTGTTGGAGGAGGCCACAGGATCAGTTAGGAAGCAGGTGGTCTCTGGCATTTGTGTTTACTGCAAAGCCTGCTATATTTATTTATTAATTACATCAGGACGGCTGGCACACTGAGCAATACATACTACAACTTCTATTACAGGTACAAATCCCAAAATACTGAATAACAACATCCAGAATGATTCCGAAAATCACTTTCATTAGTATTTAAAAAAAAAAATTACTATAAAATTATAACCCCCACCAGTAAGTCAGAATCTTTTTCTGCATATGTCTTTGGTTTGGTTTTTGTGTTCTAAAATGCAAATGCTAGTCTGCAATTATTTAACCCCTTCACTAACAGGACGTTCAGAGAAAAACTTGCCCAAAATACCAGAGAACTTACAGAATTTTTGCTAACACTATTTTTTTTATTTACCTGTCAAAACTGTAAAAAAAAAATTTATGCAGACAACCAAAGGTATTGATCTAGGCTCATTTTGGTATATATTTCATGCCACCAGTTCATCAAATGCAATAAAAAAAAATGGTTGTAAAAGCTTCTCTGGGATCCCCTTTGTTCAGAAATAGCAGACATCTATGGCTTTGCCATTTCTTTTTGGTAATTAGATGGCCGCTTTTTGCGCACCACACTTCTATTATCACCAGCAGTGAAGGGGTTAATTAGGTTACTTTTAGCTGTAGTGTAGAGATTACCCTCCCATCTGACACTTACCACCCCGATCCATCCCAAACAGCTCTCTTCCCTCCCTCATCCCCATCTTAAGTATTGGCAGACAGTCTGCCAATATAAAAATGTATATTTTTTTAAAGTTTTTTTCTCTTTCTGCAAGGTGGGATACCCCCTTATCCTCCAACCTCTCTGATCCCTCCCCCCCTCTTACTATTGTCTGCAAGTACTAGGGATGAGCGAATGTGTTTATATTCGAATGTTAGAACGAATGTTATTGTAGAAATTCGATTTGAACTTTTTTGATATTTGATATTTTTCTGTTGTGTACCTGTGTACAAATTTTCCTTTTGTACCTTTACATTTTTACGATTGTGTTTATTTCTAGAGTTAAGATAAAATGTGACATTGTGGATAGGTAAAAATGTAATAATTGTAGTAAGTCTTCATCATTTAATGGGTAAATCCATGTCAAAACAATTCATTTTGAAACTATTGTCTTCTGTAACACTGATATAACAGCATTTATTTAACACGGAAAATCACTGTACTGAAACGTCTGCATGGATAACACAAATAAGGAAATATTTTAGAGGACCTGAAACAAGCTTATAGCATCACCTTGTGGCTAAAAGAGTTTACTGCAGTTAAGACTTTTACAAAGCCTTGGAGATTAAGACAATCTGTGCAAGTGGAAATTCATTAAACCCAGATACATGTTGTGGCTTTGATTGACATTACTACACAGAAAATGCTACTATACTATTCAAAGTGCTTGTTCAGAATGACTCCAAGCCTCTTCACAATACTTGAACCATTATTGCTTTTTCTGAAAGCAGACGAAACATATTACAATGATCAAACAGGATTTATCATTCCACAATTATGTTTTTAACCCCTGCAAAAGTTACACCCTGTTAAAAAGGGATATGAAACCCAATTTTGTTCTTTGATGATTCAGATAGAGCATGTCATTTAAACAACTTTCTAATTTACTTCCATTATCCATTTTATTTGTTCTCTTGGTATCTTTTGTTGAAAATCAGGGCTGTATGCTCAAGAGCTTGCACGTGTCTAGAGCACTATATGGGGCAGCAGTTTTGCAAGAATGTTATCCATTTGCAAGCAGCCCTATTACCATCTAAAGGACAAGAGGGTTTCATTTCCCTTTAACATCAGCTCCAAAGCAGTAATGCACTACAGGTCCAGAGCTGAACAGTGGTATGTAGCTCCCCTGGAGATGATTTAATGTTGTACTTAACCCCTTTACAGAGATTAAACACAGTCCTGTGCCAGTAACAGAACATAAACACACTCTAGCATAGAACATTTTATTATTGCTTCTCTTTATTCCGTTAACTAGTTAATAGGGATACGAAGCCCAAATAGCATATTTCAGGATTTAGATACAGCATGCAATTATAAACAAATTTCTTCTATTATATAATTGTTTTCATTCTCTTGGTATCCTTTGATGAATAGCATACCTAGGTAGGCTAAGGAGTCGATCAGTAGCTGCAAATATATGCCTTTTGTCACTGTCTCACTCAATGCATTAAGCTAGCTCACAGTAGTGCTTTGCTGTTCCTTCAACAAAGAATACAGAGAGAATGGTGGAAATTAGATACGAGGAGTAAACTAAATGTGAAACCCCACAAAAATATATCGAGATTCAGATAGAGAAAACTATTTTTTTTTTTAAGTTTCCAATTTACTTCTATTAAATTTGCTTTGTTCTCATTATATTGAAGAGAAAAAAACAAAAGATACCAAGAGAACAAAGAAAAATTGATAATTAAATTGGAAATTTGTTTAAAATTGCTGCTCTATCTGAATCAAAGACAAATGTTGGGTTTATATCCCTTTGACTATCTAGTTTGCCAATATAATAACTCTAGAGCAAAACCCTAACTGAAATTGACGTGTGTAAAATTTTGCCACAAATCAACAAATATATATCAAATTCAATTAACACTTATGTAGAGTTGTATCTTAAAGTGATGGCAAAACCAAGCGTTTACCAAACACTAGGATTTACCATCACTAAAAATAAACTCTAGTTTCTGTCATCAATGACTAAAAAACGGGTGCTAAACTGACCCTTTCTTTGTTGAAGTATATCGGTAAAATCATCGGATGTCAGTTGACACGCACAGCTAGAGGTGGAAACGTCACTTCATTGGTAAAGGAGCGCTGTGCCGTGGACGGCCAGAGGCGAAGATTTAATTGATATACTTCAGCATAGAAAGGGTAGCGTACCATATAACCCCGGTTGATTATTAAAAATAATGAAAACCATTGTTGCTAGTAAAAACTGGTTAACATAAAAAAATCAATATTTAAATTAAATAAAAAAACTTTTCAAGACATATTAGATCATTTCGTCAGAGTGGAGAGTTTTAGATCATCAGACCCTTAGTGTCTCCTAAGTAGCAAAGGTCATAGCAGCTTGATGGTAATGTGGCCCCTACCATGGCCTAAGCCTCTGTGGGTTTTGATGGATGTGTAACCACTACCATGGCCTAAGCCTCTGTAGGTTTTGATGGCTGTGTAACCACTACCATGACCTAAGTCTCTGTGGGCTAATAGATGTGTGATCACTATCATGACTTAAGTCACGGTAAAACATGTTGAGTATCTTATAAGTAACAAAAGTGATTTTGCAATTAGTGGTGATCAGAAAGTGTCCCTGATATACTTATGAATGACTGCTAAGTGACTCAATTATCTGAGAAGTGACCAGGGAGTATTGATTGACCTGTGTTTCCATGGGGGGCTAGTGGTCTTTGGTTAATGGTGACCACCGAGGCTGGTGATTTTTCAAAGACCAGTGGCATGACTTGTGATTGTTTGATCACTGAGGTATCTTGACCATAGAGTGACCTTGGACTATGGAGGGACTGTAGACCACTGGGTGACCATTGACCAGTTGGGTTGTCTACTTTAAAAAAATTTATAGTTTTGTGGCCAAATTTTCATTCATTTCTTTCATATTGGCAAGACTCCATGAGCTAGTGACGTATGGGATATACAATCCTACCAGGAGGGGCAAAGTTTCCAAAACCTCAAAATGCCTATAAATACACCCCTCAGCACACCCACAATTCAGTTTAACGAATAGCCAAGCAGTGGGGTGATAAAGAAAGGAGTAGAAAGCATCCACAAAAGAAATTTGGAAATAATTGTGCTTTATACAAAAAATCATAACCACCATAAAAAAAAAAAAAAAAAAAAAAAAAAGTGGGCCTCATGGACTCTTGCCAATATGAAAGAAATGAATTTATCAGGTAAGTTCTTACATAAATTATGTTTTCTTTCATGTAATTGGCAAGAGTCCATGAGCTAGTGACGTATGGGATAGCAATACCCAAGATGTGGATCTCCACTCAAGAGTAACTAGAGGGAGGTAATAAAAAAAAACAGCCATTTTGCACTGAAAAAATTAATCCACAACCCAAAAAAATACTTTTCATAATTGAAAGAAAAAAACTTAAATCAAAAGCAGAAGAATCAAACTGAAACAGCTGCCTGAAGAACTTTTCTACCAAAAACTGCTTCCGAAGAAGCAAATACATCAAAACGGTAGAATTTAGTAAATGTATGCAGAGAGGACCAAATTGCCGCTTTGCAAATCTGATCAACTGAAGCTTCATTCTTAAAAGCCCACAAAGTGGAGACTGATCTAGTAAAATGACCTGTAATTCTCTGAGGCGGGGCCTGACCCGACTCCAAATAAGCTTGATGAATCAAAAGTTTCAACCAAGAAGCCAAGGAAATAGCAGAAGCCTTCTGACCTTTCCTAGGACCAGAAAATAAAACAAATAGACTGGAAGTCTTCCTGAAATCTTTAGTAGCTTCCACATAATATTTCAAAGCTCTTACCACATCCAAAGAATGTAAGGATCTTTCCAAAGAATTCTTAGGATTAGGACATAAGGAAGGGACAACAATTTCTCTATTAATGTTGTTAGAATTCACATCCTTAGGTAAAAATTGAAAAGAAGTCCGCAAAACTGCCTTATCCTGATGAAAAATCAGAAAAGGAGACTCACAAGAAAGAGCAGATAGCTCAGAAACTCTTCTAGCAGAAGAGATGGCCAAAAGGAACAACACTTTCCAAGAAAGTAGTTTAAAGTCCAAAGAATGCATAGGTTCAAATGGAGGAGCCTGTAAAAAGTCTTCAGAACCAAATTAAGACTACAAGGAGGAGAAATTGATTTAATGACAGGCTTAATACGAACTAAAGCCTGTACAAAACAGTGTATATCAGGAAGTATAGCAATCTTTCTGTGAAATAAAACAGAAAGAGCAGAGATTTGTCCTTCATAAGGAACTTGCAGACAAACCCTTATCCAAACCATGCTGAAGAAACTGTAAAATTCTAGGAATTCTAAAAGAATGCCAGGAGAATTTATGAGAACACCATGAAATGTCTTTCTAGAGACAGATTTACGAGCTTGTAACATAGTATTAATCACCGAGTCAGAGAAACCTCTATGACTTAGTACTAAGCGTTCAATTTCCATACCTTCAAATTTAATGATTTGAGATCCTGATGGAAAAATGGACCTTGAGACAGTAGGTCTGGCCTTAACGGAATTGGCCAAGGCTGGCAACTGGACATCCAAACCAGATCCGCATACCAAAACCTGTGTGGCCATGCTGGAGCCACCAGCAACACAAATGATTTGTCCATGATTTTGGAGATCACTCTTGGAAGGAAAACTAGAGGCGGGAAAATGTAAGCAGGATGATAACACCAAGGCAGTGTCAGCGCATCCACTGCTTCCGCTTGAACATCCCTGGACCTGGACAGGTATCTGGGAAGTTTCTTGTTTAGATGAGAGGCCATGAGATCTATCTCTGGAAGACCCCACATGTGAACAATCTGAGAAAACACATCTGGATGGAGAGACCACTCCCCTGGATGTAAAGTCTGACGGCTGAGATAATCCGCCTCCCAATTGTCTACACCTGGGATATGCACCGCAGAGATTAGACAGGAGCTGGATTCCGCCCAAACAAGTATCCGAGATACTTCTTTCATAGCTTGGGGACTGTGAGTCCCAACCTGATGATTGACATATGCCACTTTTGTGATATTGTCTGTCTGAAAACAAATGAACGGTTCTCTCTTTAACAGAGGCCAAAACTGAAGAGCTCTGAGAATTGCACGGTTCTAAAATATTTATTAGTAATCTCGCCTCTTGAGATCTCCAAACCCCTTGTGCTGTCAGAGATCCCCAAACAGCTCCCCAACCCGAAAGACTTGCACCTGTTGTGATCACAGTCCAGGTTGGCCGAACAAAAGAAGCCCCTTGGACTAAATGATGGTGATCTATCTACCACGTCAGAGTGTCGTACATTGGGATTTAAGGATATTAATTGTGATATCTTTGTATAATCCCTGCACCATTGGTTCAGCATACAAAGCTGTAGAGGTCTCATGTGAAAACGAGCAAAGGGGATCGCGTCCGATGCTGCAGTCATGAGACCTAAAACTTCCATGCACATAGCCACTGAAGGGAATGACTGAGACTGAAGGTGCCGGCAGGCTGCAACCAATTTTAAACGTCTCTTGTCTGTTAGAGACAGAGTCATGGACACTGAATCTATCTGGAAGCCTGAAAAGGTGACCCTTGTCTGAGGAATCAAGAAACTTTTTGGTAAATTGATCCTCCAACCATGTTTCCCTAGAAACAACACTAGTTGATTCGTGTGAGATTCTGCAGTATGTAAAGACTGAGCTAGTACCAAGATATCATCCAAATAAGGAAACGCCGCAATACCCTGTTCTCTGATTACAGAGAGTAGGGCACCCAGAACCTTTGAAAAGATTCTTGGAGCTGTTGCTAGGCCAAATGGAAGAGCAACAAATTGGTAATGCCTGTTTAGAAAAGAGAATCTCAGAAACTGATGTTCTGGATGAATCGGAATATGAAGGTATGCATCCTGCAAGTCTATTGTGGACATATAATGTCCTCGATGAACAAAAGGCAGAATAGTCCTTATAGCCACCATCTTGAAAGTTGGTACTCTTACATAATAATTAAAACTTTTCAGATCCAGAACTGGTCTGAATAAATTTTCCTTTTTTGGGACAATGAATAGATTTGAATAAAACCCCAAACCTTGTTCCTGAAGAGGAACTGGCATGATTACCCCTGTAGAATCCAGGTCTGAAACACACTTCAGGAAAGCCTGAGCTTTTACTGGATTTACTGGGATACGAGAGAAAAAAAAAAAAAATCTTCTCACAGGACGTCTTACTCTAAATCCTATTTGATACCCTTGAGAGACAATGCTCTGAATCCATTGATTTTGGACAGAATTTATTCAAATATCCTTGAAAAACCTTAATCTGCCCCCTACCAGCTGAGCTGGAATGAGGGCGGCACCTTCATGCGGACTTAGGGGCTGACTTTGGTTTCCTAAATGGCTTGGATTTAATCCAATTTGAGGAAGGCTTCCAATTGGAAACAGATTCCTTGGGGGGAGGATTAAGTTTTTGTTCCTTATTTTGACAAAAGGAACGAAAACGGTTAGAAGCCTTAGATTTACCTTTAGGTTTTTTATCCTGAGGCAGAAAAACTCCCTTTCCCCCAGTCACAGTTGAAATAATAGAATCCAACTGAGAACCAAATAAATTATTACCTTAGAAAGAAAGAGATAGTAATCTAGATTTAGATGTCATATCAGCATTCCAAGATTTAAGCCACAAAGCTCTTTTAGCTAATATAGCTAAGGACATGGATCTAACATCAAGTTTGATAATATCAAAAATGGCATCACAAATAAAATGATTAGCATATTGCAGTAACCGAAGAATGCTAGATAAGTCAGAATCCAATTCCTGTTGTGCTAAATTCTCCAACCAGAAAGTTGATGCAGCCACAACATCAGCCAAAGAAATTGCAGGTCTGAGAAGATGACCCGAATATAAATAGACCTTCCTTAGATAAGATTCAAGCTTCCTATCTAAAGGATCCTTAAAGGAAGTACTATCTTCCATAGGAATAGTGGTACGTTTAGCAAGAGTAGAAATAGCCCCATCAACTTTGGGGATTTTTTTCCCAAAACTCTATAGATTTTGCTGGTAAAGGATACAATTTTTTTAAAACCTGGCTTATTCCATTCCTTAGAAATCATATTAGAAATCATATCAGAAATAGCCTCAGGAATAGGCAAAACCACAGGAGGTTTAAAAACAGCATTTAAACGTTTATTAGACTGAACGTCAAGAGGACTGGTTACCTCAATATCCAAAATAATTAACACTTCTTTTAATAAAGAACGCATATACTCTATTTTAAATAAATAAGTAGAGTTGTCAGTGTCAATGTCTGAGGAAGGATCTTCTGTATAAGATAGATCCTCATCAGAAGAGGATAAATTATTATGTTGTTGGTCATTTGAAATTTCATCAACTAAATGAGAAGTTTTAAAAGACCTTTTACGTTTATTAGAAGGTGTTAATGCAGACAAAGCCTTCAGGATAGAATCAGAAACAAATTCTTTAAAATTTACAGGTATATCATGCAAATTAGAAGTTGAAGGAACTGCAACTGGCAATGTACTATTGCTGATGGATACACTATCTGCATGAAAAAGTTTATCATGACAACTTTTACAAAATGACATTCGGCAAAATAATTTCTACAATTTTACAACAAATGCACTTAGCTTTGGTAGAACCGATGTCAGGCAGCAATGTTCCAGCAGAAACTTCTGAGGCAGGATCAGATTGAGACATCTTGCAAAAATGTAAGAGAAAAAACAACATATAAAGCAAAATTATCTATTTCCTTATATGACAGTTTAAGGAATGGGAAAAAATGCAAATAGCATAGCCCTCTGATAGAGAAAAAGGCAAGAGGCAAATATCAATGGGGTAATGAAATAATGAAAAAGTTTGGCGCCAAGTATGACGCACAACGTAAAACTTTTTTGGCACCAAAAATAACTGGAAATGACACTCGCGTCACTAATGACGCAACCGTGTGAAAGGTCTTGGCGTCAAGTATGACGCCAGAAATGACAAAGTTGCATTAGACATATTTTTTCATGCCAAAACTATTTTTGCGCCAAGAATGACACAATAAAGATTAGCATTTGACGCACCCGCAGGCCTAATACTGCCCGCAATTTGCAAGAAGTAGTCAATTGAAAAAAGACTAAACCCCAGGTAAGAAATACATTTCTTAAAAAAAAAATTATTTTCCCCAAATATGAAACTGACAGTCTGCAGAAGGAAATACATGAACCTGACTCATGGCAAATATAAGTACAATACATATATTTAGAACTTTATATAAATGCATAAAGTGCCAAACCATAGCTGAGGTGTCTTAAGTAATAAACACTTACCAAAAGACACCCATCCACATATAGCAGATAACCAAACCAGTACTGAAACAGTTATCAGTAGAGGTAATGGTAAATTGAGAGTATATCGTCCATCTGAAAAGGGAGGTAGGAGATGAATCTCTACGACCAATAACAGAGAACCTATGAAAAAGACCCTCGTTAGGGAAATCATCGTATTCAATAAGTGATACTCCCTTCACTCTGAGAGGAATTGGGCTTCAAAATGCTGAGAAGCGCATATCAACGTAGAAATCTTAGCACAAACTTACTTCACCACCTCTATAGGAGGCAAAGTTTGTAAAACTGAATTGTGGGTGTGGTGAGGGGTGTATTTATAGGCATTTTGAGGTTTGGGAAACTTTGCCCCTCCTGGTAGGATTTTATATCCCATATGTCACTAGCTCATGGACTCTTGCCAATTACATGAAAGAAATAAGCCTTACAAACCAAAAGCTTCAGCCAGGAAGTTAATGAAACAGCAGTAGTCTTCTGACCCTTTCTAGAACCATAAAAATGAACAAACAAACCTTAAGATTGTCTAAAATCCTTAGTAGCCTGCAAATAGAATTTCAAAGGTCTGACAACATCCAAATTATAAAGAGGCCTCTCCTTAGAATTATTCTGATTAGGTCAAAAAGAAGGAACAACAATATCATGATTAATAGTTTCCAGTAAGGTGGTAGGGTTTTTAAGTGCTCTTGTAGTTGTGGGAATCTTTGCCTCCTCCTAGTGGCCAGGAGTTGAATTCCCAGAAGTAATGCCTCATGGACCCATCACATTTATTGCTTGCTACTAACAAAATACCAAATCCTTAATTGACTTACATGGAACCGATTTAGGAACATGTAGGGTCTCTTTCAGAGCCTGGATTAACATGTTTATACATGAATACATCCAGTGAAATCAGCTCTTGTAAAATATGTCATCACAATGTATTTCCTCTTTATAATGAGCAGGGCTGGATATTCCCACTAGTCAGACAATTAAGAATTATGGCTTTTCTCTAGGTTTTAATATTGAGTAGGCTTGTAACGTATTCACCCCAGACAATTAAAGTAGAATGATCTTTTTCCACCCCTCACCATGAGGAATGCTGGTCAACTTCACGCTACCAACACTGTATATCAGTGGAAATATATACACTAATTCCAAACAGGAGCTCTATAGAAGAAATGTAAAAGCAAAACAAAAAAACACACGTGTTTCCAGCTTAAGAAGCAACTGGTTAGTAAATTGAACATGTAGCTTTAGCACAAAGATTATGTCACCAGGTCCTTCTGAATTCATGCTTGTGCCAACAATTCCCAGAACCATCCAACCACCTTAAAAGTGCCAGAAATGCACTCACATATAAGCAAGCAAGTTTTAAGATAAATATTAAATTATTTGTATTATATACTTTTTAATAAAAATAATAACTTGTAAGCTATATAGAAAGCACTACATTTGTCTTAGTATAAAAGTGTTTTATTTATTGAACAATCTGTATAACTCAAATACAATATTACAAATAATTGAGTATAAATCTCTGATTACACTAATAATAATGCAGTAAAATGTTTATTGTGTGACACATTAGTTTTGCAATGAGCATTAACTAGTTTTATTCCAAACATTCTTATTTTTCTCTAAGTACAGTAATCACTGCTGCTTTTTCTTTTAATTTTTTTTTTTTTAACAGGGTTCTGTATTTAGTAAAATTTCAGGATATGGTCAAATATCTTGGCTGCCTTTCGTCTTTAGTAGGAAGGGTGGGTTTTCAAATAATGGCTCAGTGGTTCGTAGGGAATTATATCCTGTATATCAGCTCAAATCTAGACATGCTGGAGCCAAAAAGGAGATTTGATAAATGAAGCCAAACTACTGTACCATGAAAGATAATTCACAACTGGTTTACTGCAACAGATACAGCAAACTCATGTAACAGTGTGGTACTTAGGGAGGGCATTTTATCTCCAAGATAATAAAAGCCTGGAGAACTGGTTTTGTGAGCAACAATTGAAAAAAGTGTCCTTGAGAATTACAGCAGATTCTAGAAATTTATACTGTTTTAAAATGTGCAAATTATTGTTCTGTATCATGTTCAACAAAAGAAAAAAAAAAATCTCTCTCTTTAAAATGTTTATCACAGTTAACTGGCAGGGAGAGAGTACTGTGATTTTTTTTTAATCATCTTTACTGCGTTTCCAATTATCCATTTTGCCTGCTACAGTGACTTAAATGGTTTACAAATTGCTCATTTAACTTTATTTAACCATTTTAAATAGATACTTTTGCCTGTTGGATCCCCACCTTTACTGTAATTTCAAATTATTAAGCACTTGTTATAGAAAAGCTGTGTAAACAAAAACATGTAGACAAAAGCATACTTACTCCCAGTGGGTAGGGTTGCCACCTGTCCTTCACAAAAATATTGGACACTGTCAATGACCAGGTCACACATCTCGCCCCCTCCCAAAAAAAAACATCACTCTTTTTAACCCTTAATATATATTTTACCCCATCTAAACAGTCATTTTACCCATTGGCTACCAGTAACATGCAAATTAATAATGCCTCTTTGGCTGCAAGTAACACACGTTGGCAGAAGTGATTTGACCCTCTTGACTTCCCCTCACTTCTTTCTGCTCCCTTTTTGTAATGTGTTTTAACATATGAGACATTTTACATTTAGTGAACACTTGCAGACTTGGACATTTAAGTGTCAAGCATTTGTGTGAATATTTTACTGGACAGGCTGCTAATATACTGGAGTTTTTGGCTGAATTCTAGATACCTGGAAACCCTACCAATGTGGTTGGGAGTGTGTTAGAAAATATAATATGTCTATTTCATATACAAAAATATACCTAAAGGAGTAATTAATCATACATTTTTAACTCTGCAGATGGAATACACGGTAAATACATTGCAGAAAATCAAATGTACAGAACACTATCACCTTAAAGGGACAGTATACACCAATTTCCATATAACTGCATGTAATAGAAACTACTATAAAAAGGAATATGCACCGAAACTGATATTAAAAGCCAGCATAGAACCTTTTTAAAAAAAACTATTTAGAATCTCCCAGTTTAGCACTGTTGATGCAGGAAGAGCAGACACACCCTCCAATGCATATGAAAATACCCATAAAAAAACAAAAAAACATACATACATATATATATATATATATATATATATATATATATATATATATATATATATATATATATATATATATATATATATATATATATATATATATATGTGTGTGTGTGTGTGTCATAATTTATGTAAGAACTTACCTAATAAATTCATTTCTTTCATATTGGCAAGAGTCCATGAGCTAGTGACGTATGGGATATACAATCCTACCAGGAGGGGCAAAGTTTCCCAAACCTCAAAATGCCTATAAATACACCCCTCACCACACCCACAATTCAGTTTAACGAATAGCCAAGTAGTGGGGTGATAAAGAAAGGAGTAGAAAGCATCAACAAAGGAATCTGGAAATAATTGTGCTTTATACAAAAAAATCATAACCACCATAAAAAAGGGTGGGCCTCATGGACTCTTGCCAATATGAAAGAAATGAATTTATCAGGTAAATTCTTACATAAATTAGGTTTTCTTTCATGTAATTGGCAAGAGTCCATGAGCTAGTGACGTATGGGATATCAAATACCCAAGATGAGGAACTTCACGCAAGAGTCACTAGAGAGGGAGGGATAAAAAATAAACAGCCAAATGCTGAAAAAAATAATCCACAACCCAAAAATAAGTTATTCTTATGAAGAAAAGAAAAACTTAAAATAGCAGCAGAAGAATCAAACTGAAAAAGCTGCCTGAAGAACTTTTCTACCAAAAACTGCTTCCGAAGAAGCAAATACATAAAAACGGTAGATTTTAGTAAATGTATGCAAAGAGGACCAAGTTGCCGCTTTGCAAATCTGATCAACTGAAGCTTCATTCTTAAAAGCCCACAAAGTGGAGACTGATCTAGTAGAATGAGCTGTAATTCTCTGAGGCGGGGCCTTACCTGACTCAAAATAAGCTTGATGAATCAAAAGCTTTAACCAAGATGCCAAGGAAATACCAGAAGCCTTCTGACCTTTCCTAGGACCAGAAAATAAAAGAATTCTTAGGATTAGGACACAAGGAAGGGACAACAATTTCTCTACTAATGTTGTTAGAATTCACAACCTTAGGTAAAAATTGAACTGAAGTCCGCAAAACTGCCTTATCCTGATGAAAAAAAATCAGAAAAGGAGACTCACAAGAAAGAGCAGATAGCTCAGAAACTCTTCTAGCAGAAGAGATAGGCAAAAGGAACAACACTTTCCAAGAAAGTAGTTTTATGTCCAAAGAATGCATAGGCTCAAATGGAGGAGCCTGTAAAGCCTTCAAAACCAAATTAAGACTCCAAGGAGGAGAAATTGATTTAATGACAGGCTTAATACGAACTAAAGCCTGTACAAAACAGTGAATATCAGAAAGTATAGCAATCTTTCTGTGAAATAAAACAGAAAGAGCAGAGATTTTTCCCTTTAAGGAACTTGCAGACAAACCCTTATCCAAACCATCCTGAAGCAACTGTAAAATTATAGGAATTCTAAAAGAATGCCAAGAGAATTTGTGAGAAGAACACCATGAAATGTAAGTCTTCCAAACTCTCTAACAAATCTTTCTAGACAGATTTACGAGCTTGTAACGTAGTCAGAGAAACCTCTATGACTTAGTACTAAGCGTTCAATTTCCATACCTTCAAAATTAATGATTTGAGATCCTGATGGAAAAATGGACCTTAAGACAATAGGTTCGGCCTAAACGGAAGCGGCCAAGGTTGACAACTGGACATCCAAACCATATCCGCATACCAAAATCTGTGTGGCCATGCTGGAACCACCAGCAATACAAACGATTGTTCCATGATGATTTTGGAGATCACTCTTGAAAGAAGAACTAGAGGCGGGAAAACGTAAGCAGGATGATAACACCAAGGAAGTGTCAGCGCATCCACTGCTTCCGCCTGAACATCCCTGGACAGGGATGTTTAGATGAGAGGCCATGAGATCTCTCTCTGGAAGACCCCACATCTGAACAATCTGAGAAAACACATCTGGATGGAGAGACCACTCCCCTGGATGTAAAGTCTGAGATAATCCGCCTCCCAATTGTCTACACCTGGGATATGCACCGCAGAGATTAGACAGGAGCTGGATTCCGTCCAAACAAGTATCAGAGATACTTCTTTCATAGCTTGGGGACTGTGAGTCCCACCCGGAGTTCTAAAATATTGATTGGTAATCTCGCCTCTTGAGATTTACAAACCGCTTGTGCTGTCAGAGATCCCAGAACAGCTCCCCAACCTGAAAGACTTGCGTCTGTAGTGATCACAGTCCAGGTTGGCCGAACAAAGGAAGCCCCTTGAACTAGACGCTGGAGATTTAACCACCACGTCAGAGTGTCGAACATTGGGATTTAAGGATATTAACTGTGATATATTTGTATAATCCCTGCACCATTGATTCAGCATACAAAGCTGAAGAGGTCTCATGTAAAAACGAGCAAAAGGAATCTCGTCCGATGCTGCAGTCATGAGGCCTAAAACTTCCATGTACATAGCCACTGAAGGGAATGACTGAGACTGAAGGTGCCGACAGGCTGCAACCAATTTCAAACGTTTCTTGTCTGTTAGAGACAGTCATGGACACTGAATCTATCTGGAAACCTAAAAAGGTGACCCTTGTCTGAGGAATCAAGAAACTTTTTGGTAAATTGATCCTCCAAACATGTTTTTGAAGAAACAACACTAGTTGGTTTGTGTGAGATTCTGCAGAACGTAAAGACTGAGCTAGTACCAAGATATCGTCCAAATAAGGAAACACCACAATACCCTGTTCTCTGATTACAGATAGTAGGGCACCCAGAACCTTTGAAAAGATTCTTGGAGCTGTTGCTAGGCCAAATGGAAGAGCAACAAATTGGTAATGCTTGTCTAGAAAAGAGAATCTCAGAAACTGATGTTCTGGATGAATCGGAATATGAAGGTATGCATCCTGCAAGTCTATTGTAGACATATAATGTCCTTGCTGAACAAAAGGCAGAATAGTCCTTATAGTCACCATCTTGAAAGTTGGTACTCTTACATAATGATTCAAAATTTTCAGATCCAGAACAGGTCTGAATGAATTTTCCTTCTTTGGGACAATGAATAGATTTGAATAAAACCCCAGACCCTTTTCCTTAAAAGGAACTGGCATGATTACCCCCAAAGACTCCAGGTCTGAAACACACTTCAGGAAAGCCTGAGCTTATACTGGATTTGCTGGGATACATGAGAGAAAAAAAAATCTTCTCACAGGACGTCTTACTCTGAATCCTATTCGATACCCTTGAGAGACAATGCTCTGAATCCATTGATTTTGGACAAAATTTATCCAAATATCCTTGAAAAACCTTAAAGGGACACTGGACCCAAAAATTTTGTTTTGTAATTCAGAAAGAGCATGCAATTTTAAGCAACTTTCTAATTTACTCCAGCTGAGCTGGAATGAGAGCCGCAGCTTCATGCGGATTTAGGGGCTGACTTTGGTTTCTTAAATGGCTTGGATTTATTCTAATTTGAGGAAGGCTTCCAATTGGAAACAGATTCCATGAGGGAAGGATTAGATTTTTGTTCCTTAGTCTGATGAAAGGAACGCAAACGGTTAGAAGCCTTAGACTTACCCTTAGGTTTTTTATCCTGAGGCAGAAAAACTCCCTTTCCCCCAGTAACAGTTGAAATAATAGAATCCAACTGAGAACCAAATAAATTATTACCTTGGAAAGAAAGAGATAGTAATCTAGATTTAGATGTCATATCAGCATTAAGCCACAAAGCTCTTCTAGCTAAAAACATGGATCTAACATCAATTTTGATAATATCAAAAATGGCATCACAAATAAAATGGTTTAGCATATTGAAGTAAGAGAATAATGCTAGATATATGTCAGAATCCAATTCTTGTTGCGCTAAATTCTCCAACCAGAAAGTTGATGCAGCCACAACATCAGCCAAATAAATTGCAGGTCTGAGAAGATGACCTGAATATAAATAGGTTTTCCTTAGATAAGATTCAAGCTGCCTATCTAAAGGATCTTTAAAAGGAAGTACTATAATCCATAGGAATAGTGGTACGTTTAGCAAGAGTAGAAATAGCCCCATCAACTTTGGGGATTTTTTCCCAAAACTCTATAGATTTTGCTGGTAAAGGATACAATTTTTTAAACCTTGAAGAAGGAATAAAAGAACCTGGCTTATTCCATTCCTTAGAAATCATATCAGAAATAGCCTCAGGAATAGGCAAAACCCCTGGAGAAACCACAGGAGGTTTAAAAACAGCATTTAAACGTTTATTAGACTGAACGTCCAGAGGACTGGTTACCTCAATATCCAAAGTAATTAACACTTTTAATAAAGAATGCATATACTCTATTTTAAATAAATAAGTAGATTTGTCAGTGTCAATGTCTGAGGAAGGATCTTCTGTATCAGATAGATCCTCATCAGAAGAGGATAAATTATTATGTTGTTGGTCATTTGAAATTTCATCAACTAAATGAGAAGTTTTAAAAGACCTTTTACGTTTATTAGAAGGTGGAATCGCAGACAAAGCCTTCTGGATAGAATCAGTAACAAATTCTTTAAAATTCATAGGTATATCATGTACATTAGAAGATGAAGGAACTGCAACTGGCAATGTACTATTACTGATGGACACACTATCTGCATGTAAAAGTTTATCATGACAACTATTACAAATGACATTCGGAGAAATAATTTCCACAATCTTACAACAAATGCACTTAGCTTTGGTAGAACCGATGTCAGGCAGCAAAGTTCCAGCAGATACTTCTGAGGCAGGATCAGATTGAGACATCTTGCAAAAATGTAAAAAAAAAAAAAAAAAAAAAACTATAAACAAAATGATCAATTTCCTTATATGACAGTTTCAGGAATGGGAAAAAATGCAAATAGCATAGCCCTCTGATAGAAAAAGGCAAGAGGCAAACATCAATGGGGTATTAAAATAATGAAAAGGTTTGGCACCAAGTATGACACACAACGTAACTGAAAACTTTTTGGCGCCAATAATAACCGGAAATGACACACTCACGTCACCGACGACGCAACCGTGTGTAAGGCTTCGGCGTCAACTATAACGCTGGAAATGATGAAGTTGCGTCAGACTAATATAGGCCTAATACAATACGCAATTCGCAAGAAAAAAGTAATCAATTGAAAAAAAGACTAAACCCCAGGTAAGAAAAAAATGTCTTCAAAATGTTTATTTTCCCCAAATATGAAACTGACAGTTTGCAGAAGGAAATACATGAACCTGACTTATGGCAAATATAAGTACAATACATATATTTAGAACTTTATATAAATGCATAAAGTGCCAAACTATAGCTGGGGTGCCTTAAGTAATAAAAAACATACTTACCAAAAGACACCCATCCAGAAATAGCAGATAGCAAAACCAGTACTAAAACAGTTATCAGTAGAGGTAATGGTAAATTGAGAGTATATCGTCGATCTGAAAAGGGAGGTAGGAGATGAATCTCTACGACCGATAACAGAGAACTCATGAAATAGACCCCCGTTAGGGAAATCATTGTATTCAATAAGTGATAATCCCTTCACGTCCCTCTGACATTCACTGTACTCTGAGAGGAATCGGGCTTCAACAATGCTGAGAAGTGCATATCAACGTAGAAATCTTAGCACAAACTTACTTCACCACCTCCATAGGAGGCAAAGTTTGTAAAACTGAATTGTGGGTGTGGTGAGGGGTGTATTTATAGGCATTTTGAGGTTTGGGAAACTTTGCCCCTCCTGGTAGGATTGTATATCCCATACGTCACTAGCTGATGGACTCTTACCAATTACATGAAAGAAAAGTGGATTTGTCAGTGTCAATGTCTGAGGAAGGATCTTCTGAATCCGATAGATCCTCATCAGAAGTGGATAGTTCATTATGTTGTCGGTCATTTGAAATTTCATCAACTTTATGAGAAGTTTTAAAAGACCTCTTACGCTTATTAGAAGGTGGAAATGCAGACAAAGGCTTCTGAATAGAATCAGTAATGAATTCTTTAAAATTCACAGGTATATCATGTACATTAGAAGTTGAAGGAACTGCAACCGGTAATGTACTATTACAGATGGACACTATCTGCATGTAAAAGTTTATCATGTCAACTAATACAAATGACATTAGGAAATTTAATCTCCACAATTTTACAACAAATGCACTTAGCTTTGGTAGAACCGATGTCAGGCAGCAGAGTTCCAGCAGAAACTTCTGAGACAGGATCAGGTTGAGACATCTTGCAGAACGTAAAAGAAAAAACAACATATAAAGCAAAATTATCAATTTCCTTATATGACAGTTTCAGGAATGGGAAAAAAATGCAAATAGCATAGCCTTCTGACTTAGGAAAAAAAGCAAGAGGCAAAAGCAATGGGGCAATAAATAATGAAAAAAAGTTTGGCGCCAAGTATGACGCACAACGTAACAAGAAAAAAAATGTTTGGCGCCCACCATGTCCGGAAATGACACGCTCACTTCATTGACTCAACCCTGTGTGAACCCCTGCGTCAATTAAGACGCCAAAAAAGACAAACTTGCGTCAACGGACGTGCTTTTTCACGCCAAGAATGACGCAATAAAGTGTAGCATTTAGCGCACCCGCAAGCCTAAGACAGCCCGCAAATTAAAACAAGTAGTCAATTGAGACTAAACCCCAAGTAAGAAAAATATTTCTCAATATTAACTTTCCCAAATATGAAACCGACAATCTGCAAAAGGAAATACATGACCCTGACTCATAGCAAATATAAGTAAAATACATATATTTAGAACTTTATATAAATGCATAAAGTGCCAAATCATAGCTGAGATGTCTTAAGAAATAAACACATACTTACCAAAGACACCCATCCACATATAGCAGATAGCCAAACCAGTACTGAAACTTATCAGTAGAGGTAATGGAGTATGAGAGTATATCGTCAATCTGAAAAGGGAGGTAGGAGATTAATCCCTACGACCGATAACAGAGAACCTATGAAATAGACCCCTGTTATGGAAATCACTGCTTTCAATAGGTAATACTCTCCATGTCCCTCTGACATTCGCTGTACTCCGAGAGGAATCTGGCTTCAAAATGCTGAGAAGCGCATGTCAACGTAGAAATCTTAGCACAAACTTACTTCACCACCTCCATAGGAGGCAAAGTTTGTAAAACTGAATTATGGGTGTGGTGAGGGGTGTATTTATAGGCATTTTGAGGTTTGGGAAACTTTGCCCCTCCTGGTAGGATTATATATCCCATACGTCACTAGCTCATGGACTCTTGCCAATTACATGAAAGAAATAAGCCTTACAAACCAAAAGCTTCAGCCAGGAAGTTAATGAAACAGCAGTAGTCTTCTGACCCTTTCTAGAACCATAAAAATGAACAAACAAACCTTAAGATATATATATTGAGAATATACCTAGGTACCTACCTACCTATAATTTTCAACAAAGGATACAAAGTGAACAAAGTAAATTAAAGCAGAATTATACAACATTATCTTAGTGGCAGCGTTATAAATCTAAAGCATTTCCAGATTTTTTATTCCAAAGTTGAACTCCGCTCAAGGTTCTACTGAGCGGGTCCTTTTAAAAAAGGGCTTGGCGGGCACGCTGTGATGTGAATGTAGCTCACTCCAGCTACCAGATCAGAGCGAGCCCGCAAAGCATTTTTTAACAAGAACCGCTCAGTAGAACCTTTAGCGGAGTCCAATTTTGGAATTAAAAAAAATCTGGAAATGCTTTAGGATTTATAACGCTGACGCTAAGATAATGTTATAAGTTATGATCTAGCTAAATTATGGAAGAACAATGTTGAGTTGTATATGAGTGGGTGTTTGGTGGGTATGTTGTATGAGTGTGTGTGTGTGTGTGGTGGGTATAAGTTTGATTACAACCAAGAATAAAATTATGCACACATTTTTAGTCACTTGTCCAAAATTTGCAGCTATCTTGTATTTTACTTCAGAATGGCACTGGGTCTTGGGGGAAAAAAGTTTGAAGAACCCTGCTCTAAACTATACATATTTAGGTCATAGAGTCTCTCTTTGTATGTTTTATATTTTAGACCGTGTACCATTTTAGTAGCCCTCCTTTGAACAGTTTCTAGTTAACTTATATCCTTCTGGAGCTGTGGTCTCCAGAACTGTACACACAGTATTCCAGATAAGGCTCTGGGATCTGAAATTTAATATTATCAAGAGCAAAATTATGCATAGGATCCAAAAACCCCAAGGACAATTTATAGTCTCAATGGTACATGACTGTAACTAAAGAGGAATAGGACTAATTATTTAAAATGTGGTACACAATGCAGCCAATAAGGTCAGTTGAATGCTAGGTAGCAGAAATAGTAATGTCTGTGTTGAGAAGAGGGAACTCTAAATGACTCCTTTAATAGGGTTGAAATTAAAACACGTATAAAATTTGTTTTCAGGGTCTGGAGGGAGAGAACTTCAGGAAAAAAATGAAGGAATTGTCTTAGGATTTCAGTGAATATATAATTTTGCATTCTATTCATGATCCAAGCATCCAATACTGAATTTACAAAGGCATCAGCAAAGTGTCAAAGTCTTGCATCTACTGGAAGGGCCTGTGTACATGTATCGTCATAGCTTCTATAGGGAAAATTACCAATCTTGTTCTCTATCACAAGACAGTGAGCGAGAGGGGTTTGTCTCTTATGCAACGGCCTTGTCCAAAACAGTGTTAACAATTACAGAAGGCATGTCTAGGCCTATAATTTTAAGGCAAATGGACTCTTACCACCAGATCTCTTTCCAATTATCTAACTGCATATCAAACAGCACAATAAGTTTAAAAGTAATGACGTATGCATATGTTAGAGGCAGAATCTGCTTTCTAGTGTTTGAGCCCCAGAGCTATACAAACCTGGTGATCACATAACTGGATGCTTTTTACCTCAAGAGGTCTAAATGCTACAGATAAAAATCCAAAATTCTGACATAATCCTCTTCTGTTTATATGGACCAACATTCAGCAGCCTAAATAACTCATGTCCTAACCAAAATGGAATGAAACATAGCATCTTGATGCAACAGTATCTTACATAAACCAAATTACATTTTTCATTGCAATAAGTCTCTGAAGACCCCAGAATCATCTGTAGGAAGCAGCATTCCTTTAGACAAGGGAGAAGCTGAAGCATCTATTTGGGGTGTAATCCCAAGGCCCAAAAAATAAATCTGGATAAAAAACAAATAAAAAAAATGGTTTCTCATTTGAAATAAAAAGTAAATGTATGCTTACCTGATAAATTAATTTCTTCTACGATATGACGAGTCCACGGATTTCATCCTTACTTGTGGGATATTAACCTCCTGCTAACAGGAAGTGGCAAAGAGCACCACAGCAGAGCTGTATATATAGCCCCTCCCTTCCCTCCAACTCCAGTCATTCGACCAAAGTTAGGAAGAGAAAGGAAAGGCCAAAAGGTGCAGAGGTGACTGAAGTGTATAAAAAATAAAATATAATCTAAATCTGTCTTAAAAATGACAGGGTGGGCCGTGGACTCGTCATATCGTAGAAGAAATTAATTTATCAGGTAAGCATAAATTTACTTTCATTCTACAAGATATGAGCCCACGGATTTTATCCTTACTTGTGGGATACAATACCAAAGCTACAGGACACAGATGAAGACAAGACAGGAACCTAAACGGAAGGCACCACTGCTTGAAGAACCTTTCTCCGAAAACCAGCCTCAGAAGAAGCAAAAGTATCAAATTTGTAAAATTTGGAAAAAGTGTGAAGAGACGACCAAGTTGCAGCCTTGCAAATCTGTTCAACAGAAGCATTGTTTTTAAATGCCCATGAGGAAGCCATAGCCCTAGTGGAATGAGACGTAATTCTGTCAGGAGGCTGCTGTCCAGCAGTCTCATACGCCAGACGGATAATACTCTTTCAGACAAAAAGAAAGAGGTAGCCGTAGCTTTCTGACCCCTATGCTTTCCAGAAAAAACAATGAATAATGAAGAAAATTGAAGGAAATCCTTAGTCGCCTGCAAGTAAAACTTCAGGGCACGGACCACGTCCAGGTTATGCTATATACGTTCCTTCTTAGAAGGATTAGGACATAATGAAGGAATAACAATTTGCTGATTAATATTCTTATTAGAAACAACCTTAGGAAGGAAACCAGGTTTGGTACGTAAAAAACCACCTTATCAGAATGGAAGATAAGGCGAATCACATTGTAACGCTGAAAGCTCAGAAACTCTAAGAGTAGAGGAAATAGCAACCAAAAACAAAACTTTCCAAGATAATAACTTAATATCTGTGGAATGCATAGGTTCAAACGGAACCCCTTGAATAAAACTAAGGACTAAATTCAAACTACAGGGCGGAGCAATTGGTCTAAACACAGGCTTAATTCTGGTTAGAGCCTGGCAAAAAGACTGAACGTCTGGAACATCTGCCAAACGTTTATGTAGCAAAATTGAGCCGTCACAAATTGTCTCAGTCATGTGCTAATGACAGCTCAGAGCTGTCGCTAGCACTCACCCACTTTGAGGGAGATCTAGGGGCTCCCACCGGCTCCTACCCCGACGATCAGGCCTGTATAGTGACAGGCATCGCCGGGGCTTCACGTTACGCACGGTGACGTCACGCGCAATGACATGATGACGTCACCATGCAACTTTATTTAACATTAACAATGTTAAATATAGGAGCAGGGGGCATGCTGCTTAGAAGCCTGTATCTCAAGGCACTGCCAAGGCATCTATCAGTTCGGCCTGAGGATCCCTCGACCTGGATCCGTATCTTGGGAGCTTGGCATTCTGTCGAGACGGCATTAGATCCAACTCCAGTCTACCCCATCTGAGAATCAGTGAGGCAAATACCTCCGGATGGAGTTCCCACTCCCCCGGATGAAAAGCCTGTCGGCTTAGAAAATCCGCTTCCCAGTTGTCCACTCCTGGGATGTAGATTGATGACAGATAACAATGGTGGGCTTCCGCCCACCTTATTATCTTGGATACTTCTGTCATCGCTAAGGACTCCTCGTTCCTCCCTGATGATTGATGTAAGCCACAGTTGTGATGTTGTCCGACTGGAATCTGATGAATTTGGCCAAAGCCAGTTGAGGCCACGCCTGAAGCGCATTGAATATTGCTCTCAGTTCCAGAATATTGATTGGAAGTAGAGACTCCATACACGCTGAGCCTTCAGGGAATTCCAGACTGCACCCCAGCCTAGTGGACTGGCGTCCGTCGTCACTATCACCCATGAGGGTCTGCGGAAAAACGTCCCTTGGGACAGATAATCCGTCGACAACCACCAAAGAAGAGAGTCTCTGGTTTCCTGGTCCAGATTTATCTGAGGAGATAAATTTGCATAATCCCCATTCCACTGTCCGAGCATGCACAGTTGCAGTGGTCTGAGATGAAATCAAGCAAACGAAATGTCCATTTCTGCCACCATCAATCCAATTGCCTCCATGCACTGAGCCATTGATGGCCGAGGATTGGACTGAAGAGCTCGGCATGTATTTAGAATCTTTGACTTTCTGACCTCCGTCAGAAAAATCTTCATGTCTATAGAATCTATTAGAGTTCCCAGGAAGGGAACCCTTGTCAGTGGAATTAGTGAACTCTTTTCTAGATTCACCTTCCATACGAGAGATCTTAGAAATGCTAACACTGTCTGTATGAGACTTTGTTAGATGATAAGTCGACGCCTGAATCAGAATATCGTCCAGATAAGGCGCCACTGCTATTCCCAGCGGTCTGAGAACCGCCAGAAGGGACCCTAGAACCTTCGTGAATATTCTGGGTGCTGTGGCCAACCCGAAGGGAAGAGCCACAAACTGAAAATGCTTGTCCAGGAAGTCTTGGGACAGGACAAATTACTCCCATAGTGGAGAGGTCTTGTGCACAACGTGAGAACGCCTCTCTTTTTATCTGGTCTACAGACAATCGTGAAATAAGAAACCTCCCTTTTGGGAGAAAACGTTTGAATTCCAGTTGATACCCGTGGGTCACGATTTCTAGTGCCCAGGGTTAATGAACATCTCTTACCCAAGCCTGGGCAAAGAGAGAAAGTCTGCCCCCTACAAGATCCGGTCCCAGATAGAGGGCCGTCCCTTCATGCCGACTTGGTAGTAGCAATGGGCTTCTTGTTTTGTTTACCCTTGTTCAAAACTTGGTTGGGTCTCCAGACGGACTTGGCCTGAGCAAAATTCCCTTCCTGCTTTGTGGAGGAAGAGGAAGGGGGTACTCCTTTAAAATTCCAAAAGGAACGAAAATTATTCTGTTTACCCCTCACTTTAACAGCATTATCCGGAGGTAGGAGATGACCCTTACCTCCAGTGATATCAGAAATGATTTCCTTCAAGTCAGGCCCGAATAGGGTCTTACCCTTGAAAGGAATAGCCAAAAGCTTTGATTTAGATGATACATCAGCAGACCAAGACTTTAACCATAGCGCTCTACGCGCCAAAATGGCAAATCCAGCATTCTTAGCCGCCAATTTAGCAATTTGAAAGGTGGCATCTGTGATAGATAGAATTAAGGCTCTGAAGCTGGCTAATTCTTTTAAGATATCTTCTAAAGGAGTCTCAGTCTTAAGAGACTCTTCCAGGGCCTCAAACCAAAAGGCTGCCGCAGTTGTAACTGGTACAACGCATGCCGTAGGTTGCAAGAGGAAACCCTGATGAATAAACATTTTCTTCAGGAGACCCTCCAATTTCTTATCCATAGGGTCTTTGAAAGCGCAGCTGTCCTCAATAGGAATAGTTGTACCCTTAGCCAGGGTAGATATAGCCCCTTCCACCTTAGGGACTGATTGCCAGAAGTCCCGAACAGTGTCAGATATAGGATACATATTTTTTTTTTAAATTAGGAGAGGGAGCGAACGGGATACCCGGTCTGTCCCATTCCCTCTTAATTTCCGCAATTCTCTTAAGAACCGGAAAAATCTCAGTGTAAGCAGGTACCTCTAAGTATTTGTCCATCTTACACAACTTCTCTGGTGGTACCACAATAGGGTCACAGTCATCCAGAGTCGCTAAAACCTCCCTAAGTAAAAGACGGAGGTGTTCAAGCTTAAATTTAAAGGACATGACGTCAGAGTCTGTCTGAGGTAACGCACTTCCCGTTTCGGAAAGTTCCCCCTCAGATAGATCTCTAACCCCCAATTCAGATCCCTGAGAGGGTACATTGGAAATAGCCAACAACGCATCAGTGATCAGCATTCCCATTGTCCTCTGTCCTACTGCGTTTACCCTGTAACACTGGCAACTTAGATAACACCTCTGTGTAAGGGTAGTTGACATAACTGCAGCCATATCCTGCAGAGTAAATTAGTTAGACGCGGGTGAAGAACCAGGCGTCGCTTGGGTGGGCGTTAGAGGTTGTGACGCTTGGGGAGAAACTGGCGGTACACCTTGATTCCCTTCAGCCTGAGAATCATCTTTACACACTTTTTCTTTACATAAAATGTGTGCTTTGCATTGTAAGGCCCTCTCAGTACACGAGGGACAAAAAGTCAGAGGGGGTTCCACAGTGGCATCTACACACATAGAACAAGGAGTTTCCTCCTCACTGTCCGACATGTTAAACAGACTAGCAGTACGAATAATAGTCGTACCTTGCTAAATATAGAGTTTTGAATATACTAAAAAAACAAAAAAAAATTAATACCACAAAAATTATACTGCGCCTTTAAATTTTAAAAACGCAACTATTTTACTGAAACCTGCAAAAACGCTTTTTAGCCTGAAAAAACTGTTTTAATGTGTCTAAAAATGCTCCTTAATATTGCATCCACTTGCAAAATAAGCCCAAACACAGAATATAAATTCATTATTTAAACAATTTATTGGCCCCTGCACCACACCACAGCTCTGCTGTGGCGCCTACCTGCCCCCGAAATGAACTCAGATGTCCGGTATATAGATAGGACTTATCGAGTGCAGCAACTTAAGCCTCCAGCCTCTGTCCAGCTATGCGATGGCAATGAAGACGGAGCACACGAAAATAGGCCCCGCCCACCGTGGGCGTACTGAATTTTGACTAGGACCCACATGGGTCCAAACAAACATGCCTGACATGAAAATAAAAGTAAAAAACATGCGCTCCTAATGCAGACCAAACCCCTGCATTCATACCATAAACCGCTTTAGTCTCCCAGCGTCAAGCCCAAACATAAGCTCTTCTATATAACTTCTGGCCATGAATAAGTTAATAAATGGATTTCAGGTACACAAATATTTTTCTTAGTGCATACTGCTTACCCATATAGGGGACAATGTCAGCCTGTTCTGGTATATCAAGTCTCCCCAGGAAAACAAAAAGGACTGCACATACCTCAAAGTTGCTTGTAGCAAGACACCGGTCTCCACACTGAAGATTTTCTCACACATACCTTCAGCTACGTTGTGGGAACCATTATGGATCTTTGATAATGTTTGCTAAGATCATTAACATCAGGGCAGAAAATATGTCTCCACTCCTCTTAAGCAGCAATAGGCTGACTATTTCCCCGAGGAAAATAGCACTCTCTGGCACTATTTAAAAATAAAAAACTTCTTGATTGAAGAATCTAAACTAATACCTCACTTTAACTCGTCCTATTACTAACACAGGCAAAGAGAATGACTGGAGGCGGAGGGAATATATATATATATATATATATATATATATATATATATATATATATATATATATATATATATATATATATATATATATATATACACACATACATACATACATACATACATATATATATATATATACACACATACATACACACACACACAGCTCTGCTGTGGTGCTCTTTGCTACTTCCTGTTAGCAGGAGGTTAAATCCCACAAGGATGAAATCCATGGACTCGTCATATCTTGTAGAAGAAATGATCCTGATACAAAAGCAATTAAAGTCACAAGCAAAATAAGACCTCAACCCATTGGCTCAGTCTGCCAGGACGAAGAGCACAGAATTGTTTCATTCTGTCTATCCCCCTTTTAAGGCCTGATATCATCCTTTTGTGAGCATTGCTCTAAGGAAATCCAAGTTGCTTTTATATTTTATTCAAAAAAATAGATTTTTTTTATCATCATGTCCCTTTAAAACTTTTGCAGTCCTAACAAATTACTCTTCCATAAAAAAAATATATATGTTAAAAGTGAAGAAAAATAAATCTAATGTGATAAAAACCCAGCTCTTGCTCTAATGCTAAGTTATATCACCTTAACAAGGAAAAAAACTGTCACAATAATGCAAACGTGTTACAAATGCAATCCCTCATTTCCTTTGTAGCGTTTTCTTCCTTTACGCTAGAGACCAAAGCACAGAGAGAGGGAAACCTCTATCCTACAAGATTACATTCAATCTACTAACCTGGTTAAAAGTGGGTAAAATGTCAAAAAAAAAAAACAAAAAAACACAATACTTGGCCATTATGAAGTCAAACCATAACATTTTGGTGTGGGTAATTATTATAAGTTTCAGCAATTCTTACAACAGGTATAATCTGGGTCCAGCAGGTTAACACTGTGCTTTGGTAGCTTCTACTCTTCATTGGTATTAATATTTACTACTGTAAGTTTTTTCACCCATTAAATCCATTTTCATTTCAAAGGCATTAAATCCGTTTTCATTTCCAAGGTTGGTATTTTCACTTATTTATACACATCCAGACAGACATCAATATAAATATTTCTTTATTTCTTAAACACACTTCTACATGAGAATAGGGATATTCACAAAAATGACATTTTTTTGCCATCTGAATTTTAACAAGTAAATTTAAAAAAAACACATGGCTATGCATTTCAAATTCAATGGATGTCCATTTAAGTGCAACTAATGGACAAACAGATATGTAGTTCTAAACTGTGAAATACAAATGTTTCTGTAGAGATGCAGATGGAACAATACTTTTACCAAAACTACTTGGGCTGAAATGACTGTACAATTTGTCCAGAGATGTCAAGTCAGTTAAAGCAAACATCCATAATCCAGCCATTTCGTATGTTAGAGCTGAGTGTAGGATGTTTACATTAACTAAAGCTGATTATTACAAGGTCAAACTGGTATTATGAGTATTGAATTTGAAGAGTGCAGGACAGATAGTTAAGTATAGACAAGACTGGGGGAAACACTTTAGCTTTGTCATAATTACATGGGATTTTTTACTCACAATCATTAAAAGGGACACTAATATAAAACAATTGTTTCCCAAATGACTTGCAATATTTATTGCATAGCATTAAATGTATGGGGCATTGTTTCTTTGTGCATTTTAAATTAACGGTTTTGCCAATAAAAACCTATCACCTGCTGTTCTCAAGGGAGTGCCCATAAAATGGGCTGAACCTGCAGCAAATAAAGCACACCTGGAAATGCTATATATGATAAACACACAGCCACATACATCACTATTAAAATACTAATAATGGCTGCGCAGTTCAATGAGCTCAACAAGCTATTTCACATAAAAAAAATCTTTTTCCTACTTCCTCTGGAAAATTAAAGTGAAGGTAAAGTTTTTACATAATGAATACTAAAGAATTTGTCAATACTTCAATAAGCTAATCGCCAAGTTTATTTCCCCAATTTCTTGTATATTTATGAAATAAAAAAGATATTTATAATTCCCTACCGTTCCTATTTTGACTCCTCCCAACTGCATTGTCCTTATTCTCTAGTCTGAAGTATAGAGCGGTCCCACCCGCTCTATACGTGTCTCCAAAGTGCGTCCACGATGCTCCATTGAACTGCGCCTGCTCAAATCAGCAATTTCTATCTACTGCGCATGCGCTAATTGGCTAATCGTATTAGAGCTGTCAGGATTGGAGCATCTGTAGGAAGTTTATTACGTATTATGTGAATTCCAACATAATACCAATAGGCATGAGTGAAATGGGAGCGCGCGTCGATTCCAAGTTTAAGAACTAAATCATAGCGCATGCACAAATCATCCAGGAGGCGGATGATGTACTTTGACGGCCGCCTAATGGCCAGATTTTCAATAGGTTAATCAAAAAACGTGAACACTGAAAATAAAAAAAAAAAATATAAGGGTTGAATTTGCGGACCAAGAAAAAGTGAGTAAAAACAGTGATAACTTAATGTAGACTCAAAATAAGAAAAAATTATGAATGAAACTCATTCATTTTGAGGAACGTATATTATTAAAGTTCTACATCAAAGTAAATTTACCTTCACTTTAAATTAGTGCTATTGTCTTCTGTGACATAACTTTTCTACAGAGAAAATGTTTGTTCATATTTTCAGGGATGAGCATCAGCTGCTTTTGCCAGTAGGAATGATTTCACATAACAAAATAAAGGTAAATGAGCCGTTTGCAAAGGAGATAAAAATGGACCACTGGAAACACATTAAAGGGGAGAACATTTTAGTATATAACGAACCTTTAAAAAGGAACTAGTTCAAATAATCAGCTTGTTATAAGTCAGAAATAAAGAATGGGAGTTAAAAATCAAGGTCAAAACAATTGAAGCAGTTTTACTTACATGACAAAATATCAACCTTTTGTTCAATCAAAATGTTAGAAACCAGCTAGGGATATGGAATAAAACGATGATTTAAGTTTCTTTACGCATTAAACAGGTCAAATATGGTACAAAATATTTGATATGTACTTTTCTGGTTCAATAGTATTATAACCATACAAATTTAAAATGTTTATTTCTTTGTGATCTTAACTATATTTTTGCCAACTAATAGTCACAAAATCTGTAGTTTGACAAATGATATTAGTACATTTTCCTATGTAGATATTTGTTTGATGAAGGTTCAGCTATAGATCCACAACTAGAACATTTGATGCAATTTTTTATTTGAATTTAGTCCATATAATAAGAGTTTTCATTTTAAAGCTCTAATTGATTGTGTCATTTAAAGTGACGGTAGAGTTGTGCGATATTAAAAGCGGAATTTGAAACATCTTTATAAAAGAAAATGAGTTTAACTCATTTTTTTTGTTATATCCATCAAGTTATTAATAAATCAAACCTTAAATCATATTGTCCCACAATCCTCCCGGGTACGTGTCTTTTTTTTTTTTGCCGACATTCATCATCTAGTTAATTCCTGGGCGTTAAGCAACCGCAAGTTTAGCCAAACCACCTCTCCCTATCTAGAGCAAATGCACAACTCAGTTAATGTATTCTGCAAGTAAAAGCGTGTTCCCACATGACGCATGCGTATTCCTCAGTAAAGTGAATACCATCTGACAACAATCAAAGCTAGCTGACGATCCGAACACATTGTTGACATTTTCCAGCCTATATTTTTAAAGTAAGTGTTTAGCGCATACTCATATCTTATTGCATCGGGAGCGAGCTCTCTACAGTGGACAGAGCATTGAACAGGAAGTCTATGGAGGAAGGAGCGAGGTGCGGTAAATATACAAATATAAATAAAAGTTTAGAAAAAAAAATTAAGATAAAAACATAGCAATTTACTTGATTATAGGATAGGCTACATGCATGAACGATCTGAGAGGCGCAACATTACCATCACTTAAAAAGGGATAGGAAAGTCAAAATTAAACTTGCATGACTCAGAGCATGTCATTTTAAGACACTTTTAAATTCACTTCTATTTTCAAATGTGTTTCGTTCTCTTAGTATCCCTTGTTAAAAAATGAATACGCAAATATCATACACTAGTGGGAGCTGCTGCTAATTGGTGCCTGCACACATTTGTCTCTTGTGATTGGCTAAATAGATATTTTCAGCTTCCTGTCAGTAGTGCAATGCTGTCCCTTCAGCAATGGATAACAAGAGAATGAAGACAATTTGATAATAGAATTAAATTGGAAAGTTGTTTAAAATTGTATGTTATATCTGAAGCAAAAGAAAATGTTGGGGTTTACTATCCCTTCAAGCAGCAAAAATGGTTATTTTACTTTTTAAAAAAGAAAACATTTTAAAAATCTACCATAATATAGTTTATCTGAGATTTGAACCCTAATTTGTAAGTTGCAAAATGAAAAACAGAAAGCTTGAATTTCTCTCACTTTATTAAATTAAGGGATTTTTCAACACACTCAATTTTATTCTGATGCATCTTCTAAAGGTTCAGTCATTAAAGCTATAACACGAAAACATACATACACACCCACACAATAAAGGAAGTAAAAAATAAATATTACAATGAAGAAAAAACATTTAAAAAGGGACATTAAACTCAATACGTATCATGCATTTTAAAAGCAATCTGTAAAAAAATAAAACATAAGTAAAATCAGTTCATTGTGATTAAGAAAGTACCAGGTACCATTTCTGTACATAGGAGACCGTTGAGATAGAATCTCACAGGCTAATAAGAAAGAGACCCACAGCTCTATTTGTGGATAGTGACACACCCCAAAAGCAAAAAAATTATATATTTTTCAGCGTCGGAAAGTTTTTGTTTTTTAAAATAAAAAAAGCATTTTTAGATGCAGCTATATGCAAGCAACAGGGCAATAATACTTTAACACAGAACATTTTATATTTGCACTTTTATGTCCCTTTAATATTTCTTAGATACAAGAAGGTGAGGAAGCTAGTTTAAAGCATTACCTTGTGTCAAGTGAGTCAATTTTAAAGTGATGGTAAATTAAGCTCAACTATAATCCTGTTATTAATTTATATTTTTTATTCTTACCTGGATTTCTTTTATTTTTTTCAGACACGCTAAAGCAATGCTTTAGCTCCATTATATTTCTATAGCCCCCCCTCCGGCAAAATGTGAATAAAGCAGTTAAAATATGACAAAGTTCTGGGGGGGGGGGGACACAAAAGTGAAGTCCTATTAGGTAAATTAATATTATAAACTGTGGTTCTGTACTCACACAGGATAGAACTGTGTCTCAGCTCTAAATATACAGGTTTATGTATATCATAAGTTAAAGTTGCACTTGATTAAAGAAGTTTAAAAAGCATTTATTGAAAGATTTATTGGACACATTCCAAAATCATTCGAGTGCTAATACAGACAACATTTAATGAACTACCGACTGAACAAAAAACAGCCGTCACCACGGTGGCTGCAGTGAGCCGTTTGAATAGTTCAGTTTAAGTCCCCACCCTTCTTGTGATGTCACAGTCCACTGTCCAATTACATCTGAAGCACGTTTCCCCAGAACAATACTGGCTTTTTCCAAAACCTCAAAATGCACATATCTACTAGGTATTCTTTTCAACAAAACATACCAAGAGGACCAAACAAATAAACTAGAAAATTGTTAAAAATGTAATGCTTTATCATAATCATAAGAGTTGAATTTCGACTTTGTTCTTTTAAAACAGAATCTTAACAGTTCTTTATATTCTCTACATTAGTGAAGTGATTATATTTTATTTAATTTATATTTTATTTATTTATTTATTTTGGAGTAGGGGGAGGGGGGGTTATACTAAAAGAAAAGAAAAAAAAAAAGAAAAAAAAAAAAGGAGAAGGGACATAAAACCCAAACAAATTTTTTTTTGTGATGCAGGTAGAGCTTACAATTGTTTAACAACTTTCCAATTTACTTCTATTATGTAACTAGTTTTGTTCTATAGGGATCCCTTTATTAAAAGGCATACTTTGGTAGGCTCAGGAGCAGCAATGTACTATTGGGAGCTGCTTATTGGTGGCTGCACTTGTGCCTCATTATTGGCTCATCCAATGTGTTCAGCTAGCTTCCAGTAGTGCATTGCTGCTTCTTCAACAAAAGGATACCAAAAGAATGAAGCAAATGTGATAAGTAAATTGGAAAGTTTTTTTTTAAAATTGTATGCTCTAACTGAATTATGAAGAGAAAAAAAAAAAAAAGTTAGAACCCAGGTGGAATAATCATCTTATCGATAACCATGGTAACTTACCTGCTATCACCCATCAGCTGATTTTTTCACCTGTGCACTAGTTCAGATATCCTGAAAATCCATTTGTGCACCCCTGAGGACTGGAGTTTTAAAAAACACTAATCTAAAAACATCTTTACATTTTGATTTCAAGGCCCAGATACAGAGATGGCAGAAGCTCTGTAGATTCCAAGAAAATTGTTTTTGACAAGGTCACAATTTAAGGCTGGAGGAAAGGAGAGTCATCTCCTGCAACAAAAACATTTTTTCACCGTTAGGGTGACCATATTGCCACTTTAAAAAGGGACTCATATGAAAAAAACATGCCAGGGCTGTCTTGACATATGTATTTTTCATGCGTGTCCCTTTAGAACGCTGCAATATGGTTACCCTACTGTTAAAGCAAAAAACATTGTGGAACTCATTACCAAAGGAGGTAGTGAATGCCAATAACTCAGATAAGTTTAAAATAAAAAGGATTTGGATACATTTCTGGCTATAAACAGAATTCTGGGATATGATTGCTTATGTTAAATGGGTCACCTTTTAATGGGATTAATTTTTGCAAGTATATTAGATGTATATAGGTTAAACTCTAACTTCAGTCTTTTTTTTTCAACCTCATCTACGATGTTACTATGTATGTCCATGTCTTTAAAACAGTTTGAATACAGGTGAGAAATGGCACAGAAACAAAAAAGAGCTATAATCTGTATGCAAGGCATTAAAATAAGGCATGTTAACAAGATTATATGGTGTTAAATGTAGTAATTTAAGAATATAATCCCAGCAAAAGAAAAGTCACTCCATTCTTCTGATACTGAAGAAAACAGGAGCAAAATAATGAAATATCGTAAAGAATATCTGAACAAAACAAAGGTAGCACTGCAGAATCTGTTGGTGCTCAAATAACGGATAGTAATAATAATAAAAAATACTCACAATTTTTGGAGCTATGACTTAAAGGGACACTGAACCCAATTTTTTTTCTTTCGCGATTCAGATAGGCCATGAAATTTTAAGCAACTTTCTAATTTACTCCTATGATCAAATTTTCTTCATTCTCTTGGTATCTTTATGTGAAATGCAAGAATGTAAGTTTAGATGCTGGCCCATTTTTTGTATACAACCTGGGTTGTTCTTGCCGATTGATGGATAAATTCATCCACCAATAAAAAAAGTGCTGCCTAGAGGTCTGAACTAAAAAAAAAAGCTTAGATGCCTTCTTTTTCAAATAAAGATTGATAATAGGAGTAAATTAGAAAGTTGCTTAAAATGGCATGCTCTGAATCACAAAAGAAAAAATTTGGGTTCAGTGTCCCTTTAAGGAGCAGCAGTCTTAAAAGGACAGTCTACACCAGAATTGTTACTTTCTTAAGATAGATAATCCTGCAGACTGCCCCCTTATTTCAGTTATTTTGACAGACTTGCATTTTAGCCAATCAGTGCTTACTCCTAGGTAACTTCATGTGCACGAGCACAATGTTATCTATATAACTCACATGAACACACGCCCTCTAGTGGTGAAATACTGTCAAAATGCATTACGCTTAGAGGCGGCCTTCAAGGTCTAAGAAATTAGCATATGAACTTCCTAGGTTTAGCTTTCAACTAAGAATATCAATAGAACGCAAAATTGGTGATAAAAGTTAATTGGAAAGTTGTTTAAAATTACATGCCCTATCTGAATCATTTAAGTTTATTTTGGACTAGACTCTCCCTTTAAGACTGCTGCTTCTTAACTTATGTTTCCAGCGCACATTTGCAGCTACATAAATCAGCCCCATTGTCTGAACTTCAAATGAGTAGTAGATTTTTTTTCTGACATATTTCAAAGTTACGTCTATTTCCACTCCCACTGCATCATGTGACAGCAATCAGCTAATCACAAATGCATATACGTATATTCTGTGAATTCTTGAACATGCCCAGTAGGAGCTGGTGACTCAAAAAATGTAAATATAAAAAAAGACTACACATTTTGTTAACAGAAATTATTTGGAATGTTGTTTAAAATTGCATGCTCTATCTGGATCATGAAATTTAATTTTTATTTATGCGAGTGTCCCTTTAACTCAGTGAAAGCAGTAGGCATCAAGCCCCTTGGCTATAGAGGACAATGCTGAACTCCAACATATAAAAAACAATTTGTTAAATTAGACATATACAGCAGAGAAAAAGTCAGAGGGATACAGGCAATCGCATAAAACCACCCCTTTAAATGTGACCAGTCAAGTAAAACTTGTTTTCATTCTATTGCAAGCAATTGGGATAGACAGAGAAAGCCAAGTTTTAATTGGGGCTTGATACCTACTGCTGTTGTCACTAAGAGAGCCAAGTCATAGCTCCTATAAATGCGAGTATTTTACCGTTTTCTTCAGATATTCCAGAAGATAGATATTTCACTATTTTGTTCCTGTTATCTTTGGAGGTCCCAGAAGCTGACAAGAACGGAGTGACCTCTGAATATTCTTTTGCTGGGACTATATCCTTAAACTGAAAGTCATTCCTAGCGTTTTACAAACGCTAGGATTGACTACTGAAACATATAAAGGAGACTTTCATTCATGAAGTATAAGATACTTTATGTAGAAAGCTCCTTTATTTGTTTCAATTGATCGCCGTTCTTAGCTGCTACAGCAGACCACTGCTAAAAAAAATTTGTTGCTAAGAGGGGACGTTTTCACCTCTTAGCCAATAGCCGTGTGGTAAATCCGGCTCCCATGGGCGCCAAGCCGGATTTACCGTGCGGCTATTTTTAATGGTAAAGATAAGATATATATGGCATTTGATTAGCTAAAGTTTATCACCACTTTAAAGACCACAATAAAAGCATGTCACACTCTGAGGTCTAACTGATGAGCCATTTTACATTTAGTCTGTATTACCATTGAGGTATGATCTGGGGAGATCTAACACCAAAGGTGAAGCGTTTGGAATATGCAACAAATACTATGCTTGTTATGCTTTACAGATTATACAGATATCAAACTTGTGTGTACACAAATAACCTGCAAGCTTTTCCTCAGGAGGTGTCACTGAGGTTTAGTGGTTTCAAGTGTAACCTGTTGGTGAAAAAGCAAAATATTCACCCCTTGTGTGCGTGCGCAAGATTAGTGCTTGTAAATAAATGTGTTAAAAGTACCCAATTTATTTTGTTATAAATGGACCAGTCAACAAAAAAATGTGGAGATCCTTGATGTTTAGTTAGTAGGGTGGTTGCAATGTTGAAAAACAACTTCACACCACTCTTGAAATAGAGTGGTGACAGTTTCTGTCGTTGTTTGTGTACTGTATTTTTTGGATGCAAACTTCTTTTATGAGAAAACAATTTGTAGGCCAGAGACCTTATTGTAGATTTTCCCTGTATCATAAGTATGTATACACTAGAGTGTATGGGAATATTCAAGTTAACATTGGTACTACATAAAGATTGCAGAACAGTAGACAGACATCCTCAGCACTACATGAGGTTAATGAGTCTAAAAGAGAAAAACACACATAACAAATCATTGAGGTAGGGGAGAAAATAAAGGTGGAAATACTCTTCTCTGAGATTATGGTTTTATTTACAGCCGATGGCCGCAAACATCGGACTGAAAGCTCAGATTAGCCTTACAGCTTCCAGTCGGGGATGTTTACAGCAACAGACTATAAGAACTGCTTCATTTCACTGCAACACATGCAAGCAATCCATGGCAGGCACCTTGAAAAAGAAAAGAAACAAAAAAACATTTAAATAGAAACTGAACAACTCCATAAAAACTACATGTTGTAACAAAAGCATAAACACATACTAGGTAACATATACTTATATCAAGCGAGTGTTTAATATTCTTGGCTATAATCACCAGTGAAAAAAATAAAACCAGATAAACCAGATAAAACTGAGAGTGAGAGCCACAGCTCTTACAACTTTCATTCTTGTTCCTAAGTTTTGGAATTATTTCACATATTTCCTTCATATTCTGGCTGGCTCCTAGGTTGCATATAAAACATTCTCAACTCCTAAAGTTTGTGTTTAGAAAGGAAAGGACTGCTAAACTTGTGTGCTCTTCTCTGTTTTCTGCACTGAAAGCCCGGTTATGTTTCTAAAAGGACGCACATATAAAACTTTACATTCTTCCCTTTAAAGGGACAGGCTAGGGGAAATTAAACTTTCATTCAGATAGGGCTTGCAATTTTAAATAACTTTCCAAATTACTTTTCTGAGCAAATTTGCTTTGTATTTGTAATGTTTGTTTAAAGCTAAACCTCTTTAGGGTCATATACTAATTTCTAATCCCTTGAAGGCTCTCTCTTATTTCAGTGCATTTTGACCATTTTTCACAGTTAGATAGTACTAGTTCGTGTGTGCCATAAAGATAACATTGTGCTCACTCCTGTGGAGTTATGAGTCAGCACTGATTGGCTAAAATGCAAGTCTGTCAAAAGAAATGAAATAAGGGGGCAGTCTACAAACGCTTAGGTACAAAATAATAACGGATGTAAAAAGTATATTAATATAACCGTATTGCTTTTGCAAAACCGGGGAATGGGTAATAAAGGGATAATTTATCTTTTTTTTTAAAATAACAAATTCTGGAATAGACTGTCCCTTTAATGTACATGAAACATGTTAGACAAATTGTTACCAAAAAATAGAAGTGATCCCTTTAGAAGCAATAGTAAATTGTTCATATATCAGGTGCACAGCAAATGTACCTCAGCTTTCTTTATGGGGAAAAAAAAGAACTATACTTAAAACTAGATAAAATAGTTGGTCCTGAAAAGCTGTCAGCTAACAGCATACATTAGGTAAAGGGAGATTAAATGCATTGTCTTTGACAATGTATTACATCTCTGAGAAGTCAATTTACAATTTTTATATTTTTTTATTTATTTTTTTAAACACATTTCTGTGCCTTATATGCTTATGGTATGCGTCACTATCCACCAACAGAGCTGAGGGAATTGTCCTGATCAGTGATTTAGCAATATTCCTTAGTAAGGCATTGCTAATAAAAACAAACCCTTCATTGTTGCACATTTAGTTCTATTTTATTTGCATAATACAGTTTGAGTTTAATTTCCCTGGAATGACAAGTACATACTACACATCTATTTACCACATATTGTACACTGCATACCTTACAATGAATATAGAAAGCAACATTTTCAAGCTTTGACAAGACTGGATTTAGGCGTTTTTAGAGTTTGTTTTATAATTACTTTCCTAAACCAATTTCATTAACATTGCATGTAATATTATTTGTTACAAGTAATGCCAAAGGTAAACAGTATCTCCAACTCATAGTACGTGCCTGATTACAAATAGTGACTTTACACACCCCTCTCCAAAAGGTTTTAATGTTTTGGCAAATTCAAGCTCCACCCATAATTTTACATTTTTTGTTGCAGAAGATGAATTTTAAAAATATACTTTCTAAAACTTACAATAAATAACATAAGTAATATTTTTTATCATTAGTATAAATCTGATAATTCACTGGAAGAGTATTTTTTCTGCAGGCTATGTTTACACAGTTTTTCTTTAGCCTATACTTAAAGTGATGGTAAACTCACTATAATGACAATGTTATTTCCTAAAGCTTTTATTACACATATACTTTGTATACTCTAATTTCTTTACTAATCAATGTTTAAGACAGAGAAAATTACTTTTTTTATTTGCAGGATTGCCTGTCCCTGGCCGCCTCCGTGTAAAAAATACTGATTGTGAAATTTGATTGACATATGGCACATCCAATAGCAGATGCACCATACGCCCTATGTATTTGATCTTCAGCACGCTCCCGTGCCGCTGCTTTGAGGGCTCTGAATTAGCAATGCACACTGCGCAAGTGCAGTTATCAGATGAGCCGACAGCGGCCTCATGTAAACAAACTGTTATGTGAGGGATATGCACATCTATATGTGAGGGATATGCACATCTATATGTGAGGGATATGCACATCTATATGTGAGGGATATGCACATCTATATGTGAGGGATATGCACATCTATATGTGAGGGATATGCACATCTATATGTGAGGAATATGCAGCTTTGGTGCAGCTTTGGAGGATTGTGTGAGATCTCGTGTTTTTTTAAAGCAAAAAGTTATCAGGCACTGAAGAATTATAGGAAGTGAAATATCCCCTATTTATAGTGTTCTAGATTGTGAAGAGTATTTACTAATTATCAAGGGGTGTGACATCTATATGTGAGGGATATGCAGTTATTCCCACTATGAGCTTAGCTTTGATCCTACCACAAGGCATGCCCGGACAATGCATAACCTGCACCAAGCTAAACGCACTCACCGTTAGTTCTACCTCCCTGAGCGGGAGAGCTGCGTCTGTTATCAGACGAGCCGACAGCGGCCTCATGTAAACAGTCTGTTCACATGAGGCCGCTGTCGGCTCATCTGATAACTGCACTTGCGCAGTGTGCATTGCTAATTCAGAGCCCTCAAAGCAGCGGCACGGGAGCGTGCTGAAGATCAAATACATAGGGCGTATGGTGCATCTGCTATTGGATGTGCCATATGTCAATCAAATTTCACAATCAGTATTTTTTACACGGAGGCGGCCAGGGACAGGCAATCCTGCAAATAAAAAAAGTAATTTACTCTGTCTTAAACATTGGATTAGTAAAGAAATAAGAATATACAAGGTATATTTGAAATAAAAGCTTTAGGAAATAGCATTGTCATTATAGTGAGTTTACCATCACTTTAAGTATAGAAACGTTCAGAATAGGTATGGACAGCACATGCATAACCAGCTATTTAAAATGCTGATATAAAAAAGGTAAAAGAGCTACTTGTAGACAATGTAATGCAATCTAGCAGGTAAAATGGATCACTGGAAAAAAAAAATTAAAGGGGGGGGGAATGCTAGGGTACACCGTCCCTTTAATGCAGTGAAGAGAGCATACATATTTGGTCAAACATTTTGCTACCCTTTGTTTACTAAGAAAATAAACACACACACATATATATGTGTGTGTGTAAGTGATAGGGCTGCAAATTGCATGATGCGATTAATCGCGATTTTAAATCGTCGCAATTTAAAATCGCGGGAGTATGCAATTTTTTTTAATAAAAAAAATCCTCCAATGTGGCTAACTGTACTGCATTGAGGATTTTTTTTGTAATTACATTTAAAAAAAAAAAAAAAAAATTGCATACTGCCGCGATTTAAAATCACGATTAATTGCATCATACGATTAACCGTGCAGCCACAGTACATACACTAAGTTTCAGGCAGACGTCCCTAGGGGGAAATATAAGTAAGTGACTTTCCCTCCACTTCACTCTCCTGCATGGGCTCTGCTTTTAGACATAGATTGATCGGCTGCTACTGAGATTACAAACAGAACCCGTTTTTATATTTAAAAAAAAATAAAAAAATTGCATACTCCCGCAATTTAAAATCGCATCATGCAATTAATCGTGCAGCCCTAGTGTGTGTGTATGTATATGTGTGTGTATATGTATGTATGTATGTATGTGTATATATATATATATATATATATATATATATATATATATATATATATATATATATATATATATATATATATATATATATATATATAATATATATATATATATATATATATATATATATATATATATAATATATATATATATATATATATATATATATATATATATATATTAAAAATACAAATGATTGATCCAGGCATCCCAGGTAAATGAATGTTCTTTTATTAGATGAAAATCACATAAGGACATGTGTAAAACAGCTTGGTCTTGCGTGTTTCGGCTTACAAGCGTGCCGTAATCATAGACCATACCTACAAACTTACACCTGCAGCTTAAATGCCCAGGTAAATACTCACTTCCAACTGATTTTTACATTACTCTCCTCCCACAGACTAGGAGATTATTACAATACATATTTACATTTTTCTTATTGTAGTCAAAAGTTGCAATTAAAATTAAAACTGATATATTCTGACTTTTATACGATCCTTATCTACAAGACATTTATACTGATTTACCAGATAGGTGAGTTACACCAGTTATAACCATAGCTATTTTACGTTGTTCTGTATAGCCATATAGATATCCATAGATAACAGTTATATATACCTTGGCAATTACAATTTTATATATTATACATAAATGTTGCTTAACATAAATAGAGAATTTTCTATTTTGGCTAAAAGCTTTATACTTGCGTGTAGGCTGTAACATGTCCAACAAGATATTGAGAGCTAGATATTTGTAAGAGGGGGTTTACAATGAATAATGAAACAGGAATAACAATAATAACACAAAAATAGTTAGAGATAGTTGAATTGTATTACAACTCCCTTCTGTGTATATCGTAGTAAATTGGGCTATTAGTTATTAAATCCACGCTATTGTTTTTTCTTCATTATTTAAAAAGCCTAGAGGTCTATATATAGAAAACCCCTCACAAGATATATAAAGAACAGAAATAAGAGTTCATAAGGAGATTATTTTAGAGACATATCTACTGTGTCAATCTATTCTAGCTATATATTGCTAGAATTAACAATTAGGGTTGCACCGATACCATTTTTTTATGACTGAGTACAAGTACCGATACTTGTTTTCAAATACTCGCCGATACCAATTACTGATACTTTTTTTTAATGTCATGTGACATTTTACAATGCACAATACAGTAATAATAATAATTATTGAAGATTCCTTCTTTATAATTATAGAGGACTGTAATTCGAAAGACATGAAATAATATAACAGTTTTATTTGTCACAAAGTTCACTGAACATGTTTATAAATAAAAAATATTACAATAAAATATTAAATTTAAAGGGGTGATACAATTGGGTTGTAGGGCTGTTATATGACATTTGTATGGAGGTTTCACTCTAAGCTGAACAGTCTTTCACTTTCCACACTACTGCATGGGGCAGAAAGATATTTTTGGCCCATTTTAGCCAGAGCTGGAAATCTGTTTATTAACTGCCCAGTACTTCAGGGGTTTGTCTGAACAAGGTACAGTGATCTCTACTACAATAATACAAATAAGAGCAATTTGTATTGGCAGAACAGTAGTAAACAATTTTTAGTTTAGTCTCCACTCCAGTTTAAAATGAAATGGGAACATGCAGTTTGAAAAAAACGCCACAAGATAGCATATGGGTAGGAAGTGGAGGTATCGGTTTAAGTATCGGTACATTTGCACGAGTACAAGTACTCATGCAAGTACTTGGTATCGGTACCGATACTAGTATCGGTATCGGTGCAACCCTATTAACAATTTATAATAAGTTCGGAATAGAACCCTTGGGGTCCTGTGTCTAACTTAAAGATCCAATAAACTTATTGTTTTTTCAAAAGGTTCAGCCTATCTCTCCCCCCCCCCCCCATGTGGTTTTCTGATGTGTTCTACAGCACTCCAGCTAAAGGATTTCAAATCTTGATCATGTTCTTCTATATAGTGAGTAGCTACAGTTTAACATGGTATATTATTCTTAATACATGTCAGATGCTCACGTACACATGTCCTTACGTCTCTAGCGGTCATTACAATATATTGTTTTTTATGCTCTTTACATTCGATTAAGTATACCACGTATTCAGTTGAACATTTTATACACCCTTTTACGTTGAATTACTCTCCTGTGATATGGGAGTTATTAATATTGATTGGAATATTGCGTAATAAATAATGGTCTGGAGTCTTTTATCCTCCTTTCGTTTATTTTGTAAGAGTTCTTTCCTCTCTATAATATCCACTTTTTTACTTATGCTGTTAATTTGATTTCGACTATATCCTCATTTCAACCATCCTTTCCGCTAGTTCATTTTTAGCTTTGTCATACCCTTCCTTTTGAAAACAATTTCTTTTTGCTCGTATCATTTGTCCTTTAATAATGCCATTAACTACATGTTTGGGATGATTGCTACTATCTTGTAGGAGGGCATTGTCTGCTATAGGCTTCCTATATAGATCTGTTTTAACTATGTTTGTAGTTATATCTGCAATTAGAGCCAAGTCTAAATAGTTTATCTGATTTTTATTCCATTCTGAAGTAAACTTCATGCCCATTCTGTTTCTGTTAAAAAAAAAAAAAGATACGAACAAATCAGTTCCCTCTTTGTCTCCTTAACATATTATAATAAGGGCGTCTATAAACCTTTTATAGAGGCGTATAGACTTCCTAAATGGGTTATCTGTGATAAGACTTCTCTCCAGCCAATCCATAAACAGGTTGGCATATGAGGGTTCAAACCGCGCCCCCATAGCTGTACCCTGTTTTTGCAAATAAAATCCCCCCTCAAACATCAAATAGTTATGCTCAAGGAGGAATTTTATGACATCCAAGATATATCTTTTGAAATATAAATCAAATTTAGTCTCCTGATGCATATTTTTTGTAACGACCTTGATCATGGGGGATTGTAGGATATAAAGAGACTACATCCACTGTGAGCCAGCTAAACGTGTCTCTCCATTCAAATTCTTCAAAAATATTAAGAACATGTTTGGTGTCTTTTAAATGGCTGTCCAAATTTTGGACTAGTGGCTGAAGAATGTCATCCACCCAATTGGACAGAGGTTCAAGAAGATTTTTCTTTAATGTCATTAAGACCTTTGTGTGTTTTGGGCAATTGATAGAAAATAGGTACTTTCCGATGCTCCACATAGAGGCATTCAAATGTAGCTCCGTGTGTCCATTTTCTAATCCATCGTCCAAAATGGACAATAGTTTTCTCTGAATCCAAATAGTCAGATTTGTTGTATGTTTTGTATACACATCACTGTCATTTAGTTTTCGAAGTAATTCTTTAATTTACTAGCTTTTGTCAAACTACTATACTTTATCTGATCTCTTTATGACAATAGTGTCATTATCCTCGAGTCCTTTTATTGCAACTCTCTTTTTTTTAGCAAGATTAGGTTATTATTATCAGGTATTTGTAGAGCGCCAACAGATTCTGCAGCGCTGTAAACATAGTCGGTGTACAGGATAGCTTTTGTAGGGGTCAAGTTGGTAGAGGGCCCTGCTGAGAGTTTCACTGTTGTAGTCGGCTCTTATGAAGCGATCTGTAAACAGCTGGGCCCATAGGCTTACATTCTAAGGTGTTCAAGGGGAAAGCAATGGAGTTAGGAAAGGTTAGTGTTGGTTGTATGCATCCCTGAATAGTAGAGTTTTTAGGGAGTGCTTAAGCTGTTAAAACTAGGGGAGTCTTATGGAGCGAGGCAGGGAATTCCACAAGATGGGGGTGAGTCTGGAGAAGTCCTGTAAACGGGAATGTGAGGAAGTAACAAGGAGGAGGAGGAGGAGATCCTGAGCTGATCGAAGGGGACGGGAGGGAGAGTATCTAGAGACAAGTTCTGAGATGTAGGGGGGAGCAGTGCAGTTGAGAGTTTTATATGTCAGGGTGAGGATTTTATGTTTAATCCTAGAGGCAAGAGGAAGCCAGTGAAGGGATTGGCAGAGAGGTGCAGCAGATGAAGAGCGACGAGTAAGGAAGATGAGCCTGGCAGAGGAATTCATAATGGATTGTAAAGGAGCTATGTGGCAGCTAGGTAGACCAGAGAGGACGGAGTTGCAGTAGTCGAGGCGGGAAAGGATGAGAGAGTGGATTAAAATCTTGGTTGTATCTTGTGTAAGGAAATGTCTAATTTTAGCGATGTTTTTAAGGTGGAAGCGGCTTTAGCCAAGGACTGAATGTGAGGAGTGAAGGAAAGATCTGAGTCAAGTGTGACCCCAAGACATCGGAAGCGTTCGGGGTAGGGGTAATGATGGAATTATCAACAGTTATAGAAATTTTGGGGGTGGAGACAATGGAAGGGGAAAATAAGGAGTTCAGTTTTGGAGAGAGATTTAGCTTAAGGAAGTGAGAGGACATCCAAGATGAGATGTGAGAAAGACAGTTAGTGACACAGGTCAGTAAGGAAAGAGGTAGGTCTGGTGCAGAAATGTAGATTTGGGTGTCATCGGCATACAAATGGTATTGAAACCCATGGGACTCTATTAAGGAACCTAGCGACGACGTGTAGATTGAAAAGAGAAGGGGACCAAGGACAGGGCCTTGAGGTACCCCAACAGAAAGTGGTAACGGGGCAGAGGATGCTCCGGAGAACGCTACACTAAATGTACGGTTAGTCAGATAGGAAGAGAACCACGAGAGAGCTGTGTCACAGATGCCGAAGGATTGGAGGGTTTGGAGCAGAAGAGGGTGGTCAACAGTGTCAAAGGCTGCAGACAGGTCAAGGAGGATAAGCAGAGAGAAGTGGCCTTTGGATTTTGCTGTAAGTAGGTCATTGGTAACCTTGACAATTGCTGTCTCTGTAGAGTGATGGGAACGAAATCCAGATTGCAGTGGGTCAAGAAGAGAGTTTAGTGTAAGGAAATGGGATAGACGTGCGTAAACTAGCTTTTCGAGGAGCTTTGAGGCAAGAGGGTGTAGGGAAATAGGGCGGTAGTTGGAAGGGGAGGTTGAATCAAGGGAAGGTTTTTTGAGGATAGGTGTGACCAGTGCATGTTTTAGAGATGAGGGAAATATACCAGTGCTGAGGGAGAGGTTGAAAATGTGTGCGAGTATGGGGGTGAGGGTAGAAGAGAGGGAGGGGAGTATAGTTGTGAGGGGATGGGGTCGAGGAGACAGGTAGTGAGGTGGGAGGACAGTATAAGGGCAGAAACTTCATCCTCATTAACAGGGGCAAAAGAGCTGCATTTTTGGATATTTGGATGATCGTGAGCTTTTGAGGGGGTGGGAGATTGGAAGTATGTTGAGAGCTGATTTCACTTCTGATGGAGTCAATTTTGTTGTTGAAGTGGCTGGCAAAATCTTGAGCTGAGAGAGAGGTTGTGTTAGGAGGTGAGGGTGGGCGGAGAAGAGTGTTGAACGTAGAGAACAGATGTTTAGGGTTAGAGGAAATAGTAGAGATGAGATTAGAAAAATATTGTTGCTTATAAAGATTAAGGGCAGAATAGTAGGAGTTCAGGATGAACTTGTAGTGAAGAAAGTCAGCTGAACTCTGAGATTTCCTCCAATGTCACTCAGCAGTACGGGAGCATCTGCGTAGGTATCGTGTCAGAGGAGTATGCCAGGGCTGAGGATGAGAGTATGGTTTCTGAGCTAAAGTTTGAACATTCAACTTTTTCTTGATATTTTAAAGCAATTATATCTTCCATTACTCTCTTTTGCAACAATTCAAGTTGTTTTCCTCTAGATTTAGTGGGGTAAAACCTAGACTTTTGTTTTTTCACATTATGACTACTAATGATTCTACTTTCTACTTCTAAGTTGTAGGTTCATTCTGTGTACTTATATTTAAGTCTTCTGATGTTTCAATTGTTTTAAAATATGTTTAGTGTTAATGATCTTATACATTTATTAACATCTAGGATGGTTTGAAATAAATTAAAATTATTATTACTTGGACAGAACCCTAATCCATAATTCAGAACTTTTATTTCAATATCACTTAGGGGATAGGATGACAGATTTAGGACTGCTCCTTCTAGAACTATTTTTCTTTTTGATTTATTTGGCTTAATTAATATCTGTTTTTGGGTTTGAGATTCTCTATATATTTTTCAGACCTCCCCCTTTGGTTATATCTTGTCCCTTCTGAAAAACCTGCTGCTCTGGTTGATGATTTACTTTATTTTTATTATTTATAACCAATGATTTTGGCCTGGCTACTAGTTCTGTATCTTTTTGTCTTTGTTCTTTCGTTGTGCAATTGGATAAAGTTGGACTACTTTTTTTATTTCTGACTGTGAGAATTCGTCTGATGTTACAAAATCAGTCCCTGATGCTGAACCCTCAGCTTCTGTCTGTTCTATATTGCTAAATGTGACCTTTTTATTATTTTTGTTTTTTCTTTGTTTTTGCCACCTTCAATTTTTATTTGTATATTTTTTTTGTGTTTTGTTTCACTAGTCTCACTGTGTTCTTGCAAATTCACTTTCTGGGCTCTCCTATAGGGTCTTCTGGATTTTTTTAACCCATAAGTATACCTTGTTATTAGCATAATCTTTGCTATCTCTTAATAATTTAGAGTGTTTAGTATTTTTAACTAGTTGTTTGGCTTCTTCAACTGCCTCTTTAAGCAAGATGTCAAAGGTAGCATATTCAGAAACTTCCTTAAACTTATTCATTTCAGATTGTGTCTTTACAATTTCCTATTAATTTGACTAGTTGTTCCATTTTATATTTAATTAAAAGTCCCATTAGACGTATAGCACAGTCTGTGAGTATGTTATTCTATTATAAATTCTTTATTCTCCACTTCGAAGGTAGGACACTTCTGCAACCTTAGGCCTCTTTGCACCATCCTCTTTATGTATTTATCAAAGAGCCAGTTATCCAGGCGTAACCTCTGTTCTCTGGTTTTAAGCCTCTACATTGTTTGAAAAAGATCTGTTTGTTTTACATTGTCAGAGTCCCCTTTAAAACAGGTCTTCTAGGTCAAGGTGGTCAATGTTCCAATCGTCTGTGGTTTGAGTGAGTAAGTCTTTATGTGATTCTAATTCCATTTTTCAAAAAGTTATATAAACAAAGATTTCTCCTTTTATATCAATAGGTAAAATGTGTGATGACTTGTGAAAGGTTTTACCTTATCTATCAGCATATATGAAAAAATGAGCTTGCATATAGAGGAAGTTCAAAATTTAACTAAGGTAGAGCAGGTCTCACTATTTTTCTATTCAAATAGAAGAATAGTGAGACCTGCACTACCTTGTTTCATTTTGTGAATATATATATATATATATATATATATATATATATATATATATATATATATATATATATATATATATATATATATATATATATATATATATATATATATATATATATATATATATATATATATATATATATATATATATATATTGCATACCCAGAAAAAAAATAAGTATTTATTTTTCTAGTTGCACTAGATTGATATATATTGATGAATGGTGGGCAATTTAACATTAAAAGGATATTAAAACGCCTGTTGCTTTTAAATAAAATGTGTGCTTGTCCCATGATGCATAAGAGGCCAAAAAGCAAAGTATCCTACAAAACATTTTGAAAACCTAGGTTACACTTAAAGGGATATGAAACCCTTTAAGTTTCATATCTCTTTCTTTCGTGATTCAGATAGAGTATGCAATTTTAAGCAACTCATATTTGCTACTATTATCAATTTAGCCACCAATCAGAAAGCGCTATTCAGGTGTTTCATTAAATTAGAAAGTTGCTTAAAATTGCATGCTCTACTACCGAAATCACGAAGGAAAACATTTTGGTTTCATATCCCTTTAAGCCTCTCTAGTGTATGTGGAAAAAAAAAAAAAAAAAAAACACACAAAAAGCAACAGGCTTAATATATAAAAAAGGAAAAAAAATAAGCCACTGAAATGTTAAAAGACCAGGAAATTCCTAACGTACGTCACAACCCTTGGAAGATTTTTTTTGTAACATTCATGATCCATTTCATTCTGAAATGCTCACAAAACACAATAATATTAATAGACTAATTATAAAGTTTATGAACAATGCCAGAGGGGGGGCGGGGGGATTTATAAAGTTCCTCATACATATAACATTTATACAACCATGCATACAGAACAAAGCTGATTTCACATTAAATATTGAAGGGACATGAAATCCAACACATTTCTTTTTCTTATTTTTTATGATTCATTTAGAGCATGTGATTTTAAATAACTTTCCAATTTACATCTTTTATCCAATTTACTTCATTTTCTTGGTATTCTTTTTTGAAAAAGCAGTTATGCACTACTGGGTGCTATCGGAAGACATCTGGTGAACCAATGGAGAGGCATTTTTGTGAAGCCACCAATCAGCAATTAGCTCCCAGTAATGGATTGCTGCTCCTAAGCCTACCTAGATATGCTTTTGCTTTTCAACAAAGGATAGCAAGCAAGTGAAGCAATTTAGATAAAAGAAGTAAATTTTAAAGTTGTTTAAAGTCACATGTTCTGTCTGAATCATGAAAGAAAAAAAATTGGGTTTCATGTCCCTTTAACAACATGATACCTTTAAAATCCCAAATTAATAAAACCAACAAAAATAACATTTTTATAATAATAATTCAATTAGTAACATTTTGGAAGTTCAGAATCTAGACAGACAAACAATATTTGCATTTTGTAAAAGAAAAGAAAAACAAAACAATCAAATATTTTCTAAGTTGTCCTCCGGAGCTTTGTACTATAACAGCTGTCCTTGTAGCTTGTATAGAGAGGTAAGCCGTGCTTGAATAAGCCCTACTATAAATATATTATACATCATACGCTTGACTAACATGCATTATAGCAGCATTACAAAGTGAGACGAAACAAAGTTCTGCAACCACTACCTACAGAGAGAGTGTATAATATATCTATATAGGATCCATTTTAGCAACTGCTTACGAAGACAAGTTTAGTTCAGTTTATGAGTCTTTGTTTTCCTCCACTCACAGTAGCAGCACCACATAACAGTTCTTAAAATGTGAGACACTTTGTTCTGAGCCCTTACTAGATACAAGCAATTCCTTTGAGCTACAAAGTCTCTTTTCCTTCTTTAACAATCACACAGTATCTCTACCCTTCTGTCTGAATCAACCTCCCGGCCTAAGAAATGTTTCCCTTTTAAAGCCTGTATGCTGTAATCATGAGGCACACCTGTGGTTTATTGGCTGTAATACAAAAACCTGGCCTGGGCTTTAAACAGCTTTTATAGCGATTTGAGTACGGACCCACCCTGATTTCCAGATACACTAGGGCAGGGGTCAACAAATCTGTTTAAAATTTATGAGCCAGTAATAATATTTAGGAGCCGTACATATTTTAATGAGCCAGGCAGTGGTATTTGTGAATAGATTTTTGGAGAATAACCCAAAAAGTTAGGAGCAAGTGGCTACCTGGGTTTGTCGAGTCCTGCTCTAGGGAACCAGAAACAATTAGCCCATAAAGACACTTTTCTTGGGTTTAACCCCTTCATGCCGGTGTGCAAGTGCTAAAATTGGAACAAAACACTTGCTGGAAAAATGAAATCGTGCAATAGTCGATGCTATCATGTAATTTCAAAACCGGCATCAGTTCATGGGGGACTGCAAGCTGATAGGCACGTCCCCAGTCTGATTTTTCATTGTGCAAAAAGGGGAAGCTGCAGGACACCATATAAGGTAGGAAATTCCATGCCGCCCTAACAGCATATAGAGGTTAATCAGTAGAAGAAAACAATATAAATCAAAATTCTGTTAGATCACAATCTTATGAAAAAGCAACAAATGTATCTACAAAAGCCCCCATGGATTTTAATGGTAAACTTTGTAGAAAAAGCTCAAGTATAACTTTTCTACAGGATTGTGATCAACCCCTTGTTCTGATATACCTTCCCTCTACTACCAACCAATCCCATTAAACTCATATTTATTATCATACGTATATTAAATTGTATAAGCTTTAGATTACAACATAAACAAAGTTATAAATAGAAAGCAGGACCATTCTGTAGATCTGCCTTTTATTTTCCTATACCCAGATTTCCGATTAAGAAAAATCCCTCAACATGATGTTATGTATCATTCTATTGTCCTCAGTATTATATTTTAAATATTAGCCATAGCATTTTATAAGTGAGCACCAATTTCTGCAGAACATCAGACGGTAAAAAAATAGGCATATGAATTTGAACAAATCTGTGTGTGTTGAGCTTTGACGGAAATAAAGCCGGTGTTCTAAAGGATAGTGACTACCGCGTAGGAATGTGTATACCTCGTTATTTCCGGTCACTTCCGGTGAGGTATAATCAGCTGGTGGAGGTTTGTGGCGCTCACTGCGCATGCGCTAGAGGCCCAAACTCCTTACAACAGCTGATGCGAAGATACAAAGAATGATGTGGCACGCGCCGCTTGTTCATTGGGATTTTGTAACCAGTAACGTGCGCGTGCCACATCATTCTTTGTATCTTCGCATCAGCTGTTGTAAGGAGTTTGGGCCTCTAGCGCATCCGCAGTGAGCACCACAAACCTCCACCAGCTGATTAAACGTCACCGGAAGTGACGTAGTATACAAATCTCCATGGTATACGGATTACTTTAAGACACCGGCTCCAAAAAGAACCGATGGCGCCCCTTATCTCAATACTTTTGTTTGTTTAGCTTTTTACAATCTTTATTTAAAGCTAATTAGTCTTGGTTCTTGTAAACACATTTTTCTCCACAGGAGTGAGCACAATGCTATTTATATAGCACACATGAACTAGCACTGTCTAGCTGCAATGCAAGATTGTAAAAATATTCATTTATTTTTAAATCAGAGATAAGGGGCGGCCTTGCAGGGGCTTAGAAACAGGCAATCAAGAGTTTATAAAGTATATTAATATAACATGTTGCTTATGCAAAGCGGTTATCTATCTTTTTAAATAAAAAAAACAATCAAAATCAAGTAGACTCTGCCCCTTTAACAATTATAACATAACTGTGTATGGTCAAATATACAGAAATGTATAAAAATAAAATTAAAACTTAGAAAGACAGACTAAGCCTAGTATATCCCCCTAAATGTAAATTGTATAATCTGAACAAAGACAAACACACTCTTCTCGCAAGGTTTGGCATTTAACCCCTTTGAGGCGCATGACGGGCCCTTCTGGTCATGCAGGGGATCGCCGATCAATCACGGTTTACGGTAGTGGCCTACTTGGCTTCATGGGAGTGCCGGTGACATTACCACGTATGCACATGGTGATGTCACAAAGGGGGCAGAACCAGGAAGCTCAGTGTAGTTCATTTGTTTTCAAACCTGTCTTCAGGCCTCCCTAACAGGCCACATTTTGAGGATATCTGAAATGGAGCACAGGTGAAATAATCAGCTGATTAGTAACCATGGTTATTTTAACTGCTCTTTTCTAAGGTAATCCTTAAAACCTGGCCTGTTGGTGAGGCTTGAGGACAGGTTTAAAACCCAGTGGTGGAGCTGCATGTGCGGGGTTCTTCAATCCCCTCAATCTCAGCTCCCATAGCAGCTACAAACCTCCAATATCCCTAATTTAAAAGAGAATTGCCTGCTCTTTCAAATGATTGTGGAACTGTAACACACAACAGATAAGAAAAAAAAAACATGGGGATTTGCTTGGGAATGGGTCATATGTGCATTAAAAAAAAATGGTATATGTAGATACCCCTAAGAAAGTTTTTTTTCCTAGTAGACAAGCACCACTTGAATTTTGTCTGTCTAGGCAGGTGATCACTGTTTAAACAAAAAAACGGAAGGAGAGGCGCCAACCATAAAATAGTATTGTAAAGACGATCACAGGTAGACACAAATTCCTCCCCCCAGTAGTAAGATATACTCACAACTGGAGCGGCACAAACACAGTGCCTATAATAGCAGATCGGGAATATTCGGGGTCGACCGACAGACACACAGGGGCCAAACACGTCACCCGAAATCCTCCAATCGGTAAGTGAATCACTCCAATACACCAACATGGCTGTTGGTGTATCTGTGGGTCATTCACTGAAATTTGATTTACAATATGGTTTAAAATGTAGGTAGCAAAAAAGCTCAAAATTGTCACAGCACTGGGGTGAAAAAAGGCTTAGCAGCAAAAGGGTTAAAAGGGACACTGAACTCAAGTTTTCTTTTGTGATTCAGATAGAGCATGCAATTTTAAGCAACTTTCTAATTTTCTCCTATGATCAGATTTTTTTTAATTCTCTTGGTATCTTTATTTGAAATGCAAGAATGTAAGTTTAGATACCGGCCCATTTTTGGTGAACAACCTCGGTTGTTCTTGCTGATTAGTGGATAAATTCACCCACCAATAAACAAGTGTTGTCCAGAGTACTGAACCAAAAAAAAAATAGCTTAGATGTCTTTTTCAAATAAAGATAGCAAAAGAACAAAGAAAAAAATTAATAGGAGTAAATTAGAAAGTTGCTTAAAATTGCATGCTCTATCTGAATCACAAAAGAAAAAATTTTGTATTCAGTGTCCCTTTAAAGATGCAGTACAATGTTACACAAAGCAAGGTTGATATTAGGCACATATTGTAGAAGCGACAGACAAAATAGAAGAATTCAAGAATGTCTGGAATTAGAATCTGACCTTCAGTAAAATGCACACTAAGCTTTCTATGAAGACTAGAGCGGTTATTAAATTATTACACAAGACTAAGTAAATGTAGTTCACTAATCTCTGTGTAAACAATGTTTAAAAAAAAAAAAAAAAATAAAAAAAAAAAAATAAATAAAAAAAAAAAGTGTTTTAAAGAAGGGCTCAAAATGTATGAGCAAGACCATAAAATTAAAAGACAGCAGCTCCTAAATTAAAGTGTGAGTTGTTTGCGGGGAGACCTACTGCATTGCAAAGCAGGGAATACTCACACACTACAGGCTGCTTGAAGCCCAATCTGTCCTCCATGTTACCGACAGCTACAGCTGGCATTGCTTGTGAAATCAAGTGCCTAAAACCCTCAGTGTCATAACATTGCTAAAGCAGCCTCGCAGGAGGTACCATTATTCTTTATTTATAAAGCACCAACAGATTCCGCAGCGCTGCCCATAGGTACAAGGATAAAAGTACAATGGAGAAACAATACAATAAAAGACAAACTTTTACAGACAAATACATGGGGAATTGAGGGCCCTATTCCCGTGGGAACTTACAATCTAGATGGACTAGAGGAAGGGCTTGGCTAAAGTTGGATATGTATTGGATAAGGGGCCTAGAAAGGATACAGTGCACAAGGCTAAATTATAGATATCACATGCAGATACCCGAGTGCTTTGGGTGTGTGAAATTATAATAGAATATAATCAAATAAAAGAATTTGTTGTTGCTAGAAATAACCAAGTGTAATTTAAGGCTACCTTTCAAGAGAAAACAAAAATTGCTAAACATAAAAAGGGGTAAAACCAGCGCGATAGACTTAAAGGGACAGTCAAGTCCAAAAAAAAAAAACCTCATGTTTCAAATAGGGCATGTAATTTTAAACAACTTTCCAATTTACTTTTATCACCAATTTTGCTTTGTTCTTTTGGTATTCTTAGTTGAAAGCTAAACCTAGGAAGGCTCATATGATAATTTCTAAGGCCTTGAAGGCCACCTCTAATCACATGCTTTGTATTTGCTTTTCACAGCAGGGGAGAGCTAGTTCAGGTAAACCCTATAGATAACATTGTGAGCACGCCCGTGGATTGTGGCAGACACTGCACTAATTGGCTAAAATGAAAGTCAATGAGGTTCATTTTTGAAAATAGACCAACATTTATCCTTTAAAGCTAAAGAAATTATATTTTTTACAAATCAATACTGTACTGTAGAAATCTGGCCTGTATCCAGTCCCTGGGGATAAACAGCCCTGAATACAACACCATTTTGTAAGTATCGCTAGCTATTTTACCTGTAAGCTACAGCCTGCAGGTACTGTGGACTCCTGCTCTCTCTTTAAGGCCTTTCAACTTTAAGTATATTTCAAAGTGGGCATTAATCAGTATATCCAATCTAAGTGTATACATTCCATTAGTATGAAACAGAAATTGTATAAATACATTATATTTGCTATGAAAGGACCACATAACACCTGTGTGTGACATTTAATCAGTTTTCTTATGAGCTTTAGCATGTTTGTACAATTCTTTTCTACACCTACTCAATATCCTTTTAAATAATGCTGCCAAGAGCCCTCCCATTTTTTGTCCTCTACTTTTTGAGCAATTAAAAATGTTTGCAACACTTTCATGCAGCAAATATGTTCCCTCTGCATTTCATTGAGATGAGTAAGTTAGTAGTTTTATGTACAATAATTTCCTTGCCACTGTTTATGTAAATCATGCACAGCATTACATATTTTCTTTTAAAGAAATAAAAATGCACATTGGCAGTGACCATGTGCTATTATCAACAAGCATGGCAGCCTCCAGAAGCTACGTATTATGGCTCCCATTACTTGCACTTTTGCGTATGCTGTAACTAACTGACCCAGCACTGATGGCATAATTTGTGATGTTGCCAAGTCTTGAGAGCATGTGCATAGGTGTAAACAAAAATGATAAACGAGCATTTTTAGTTACAAGCATGGTAGGATCTCTTATACTCAAATGGTATCATGAGTATAAATATTACAATATGTATCTTTAATCTTGCAACAGATTATCAGAAGAGTGAACTTTATTAGAACAGATTAACACCTTCTTTGCTACAATTGTTTTTTCAATAGTCAAACTTTAGCTGTAAAATTACTTGTTTGGTTGAGCCAGTGCAGACTTGAGTCTGGAGATGACAAGGCTTGCTAATGATGTTGTGTTAAAAAGATCTCCATTGTTTGACTTCAGCAGAAATTATATGATAAACTGCAAATTAGGGAGAAAGATTTGGCAAAGTTAGGCTAGTAAAGACTGCCATATGCTCTTGGCAGGACTGGAAAATAAAAACTCTCTCAAGACAAATTACAGGATTATAAATTATATGACAGAGCTTTTTTTTTATACAATTCGTATCTAAGTATTTTTTATTACAATCTTAACGTGTTTACCGTCCCTTTAATATACTCCCCACAGCCCAGCATACACAAGGCTTGTAAAATTATAGTGTACACACGTTGTTCTCATTATTACAAGCTAAGTCTTAACAATTATGTCAAGTTATATAGTTGTTATAACGTTCAGATTACTTGATCTCACATAACATTGTTGTCATTTACTTGTAAACAGAGCGCACATAAACCTGCACAGCCATATTTTGATCTGTACAACGTTGAAGACAATTAAAAGCTTCAATATTACTGGACGATGGTCTATGGGGGTTGTGCGTTTGTTACTTGACAGCTGTGACACTTCCCCGCCTCATGGCAGCCCGTTCCAATGACACCTTTACTTATTCTGTGCAAAACATCAGGTGCTGTAAGTGTCGCTCTGGAAATAAGGTTACATGGGGGGACTGTGAAAGGAGAAAACACAGGGACCCTATTGTCTCCCACGCTCAGGGGCGCCCGGAGCTTTCGTGACAATCACTTCAGCGCCAGTTCTCTGCACAACTTTACAAGCCTCACAACACACCCCTGTTACGTACACTGACCGCCACTTCCTACCCCTCACCTCCGCTCTCCTCAAGTTGTCTCTGGTTTCTCAGCATCCCACAGGCCGCGGATACGGATGTATTATCTCCACTAGAATCATCACCGGGAAGCTTCATCGCTCTGCTCGGAGCTTCGGCAGGACTCCCCTTCCCCGCAGTTCCCACAGAGCTTCGTCCCTACTCCGCCCACTTGTCAAGCTAGCCAATTACATGTCGCTACGTCATCACGCCAAAACACGCGATCCTTCGATTACTCAAGAGACGCAGACAACCAGCAGGAACTGGCTATGACATGTGACTTCCTCTCCAAGCACGAACCGCCCACTTAGAGGCGGGATTTAACGTCACGTGATATTGACAGTCATCAACCAAAAAAAAACTCAGGTTTACCAAATGGGCTTTGTTTGTTTATTTTCTTTTTAAAGCTCCATAAAATGCTCTAATTGGTTAGGTTATTTTATTAATATTAAAGGGACACTAAACCCAAAAGTGTTTTTTCATGATTCAGATAGAGAATATAATTTTAAACAACATTCCAGTTAACTTCTATTATCTAATTTGCTTCATTCTTTAGATATCGTTTGTTGAAGAAATAGCAATGCATATGGGTGAGCCAATCACACAAGGCATCTATGTGCAGCCACCAATCAGCAGCTACTGAGCCTATCTAGATATGCTTTTCAGTAAAGGATATAAAGTGAATGAAGCAAATTAGATAATAGAAGTAAATTAGAAAGTTGTTTAAAATTGCATGTTCTTTCTAAATCATGAAAGAAAAAAAAAATGGGTTTCATGTCCCTTTAATTATTGTATGTGGCTATGTGTTTAACCCATACAAATCGATTAAACACATAGTTAAAATAGTGAAAGAGCATAGACATGCTTCTGGGAGCTAGAGAAACACATCTGGAGAGCCAATGACAAGGGGCATATGTGCATATACACCAATCACTAGCTAGCTGACACTAATGCATTGATATTCCTAAACCTACTTTGGTTTGCTTTTCAATAAATTATAGCAATGGAATAAAGTAAATTAGATAATAAAGTTAATTTAAAAGTGTAAAATGACGATGTATCTGAATCCTGAAAGCTTATTTTTGACTTTCATGTCCCTTTAAAGTTAGTAATTTAGTCTAACATATCTTAAAGGGACACTCAAGTCAAAATTAAACTTTATGATTCAGATACAGCATGCAATTTTAAACAACTTTCCAATTTACTTCCATTAACAAAATGTGCACAGTCCTTTTTATATTTACACCTTTTGAGTCACCAACTCCTACTGAGCATGTGCAAGAATTCACAGCATATACGTATATGCATTTGTGATTGGCTGATGGCTGTCACATGATACAAGGGGAGTGGAAATAGAAATAACTTTGCAATTTATTTAACAAAAATCTACTACTCATTTGAAGTTCAGACTAAGTGCTATTGCATTGTCTTCTTATCATGAATTTGTTGATTATGCAAATCTACTGTATTGACTGGTCCTTTAATAAATAAAATATACTCAAAAATTGATGAGAGAAAAACTTATTGGCTCATATATATCAAGCTATAATATCAATTGGTTCAGACAGCGCTAATAGTTACATGCAAGTGAAAAGGAGGTTTATCACAGGTGTTTGTGCGTGTCGTATTACAAGTTGAAAGGTAAAAGAGATCACTTGAGCGCAGGTCAAGTTAACGCTCGTCGAGTTAGCGCATCTTTAGAGCTCTGGTTAACTGTTTTTCAAAACACAAAAGTCACAAAACAGATCAAAAATACATTACAAAGTATAGTTAAACTCATAATAACACTATCTAATAAAAATAATTAAAAAATTTTACTCAAAAAAGTTATAAGGGCTCAAAGATATGATGTCTCAGGTGTTAGAAAAATGTATATGTATGTAATTATATATGTCTATATGTGTGTACAGATGCATTTATATGTGTATATACTGTATGTGTTTACAGACATATATAAACAAATAAATACATATGTGCACGTATGTAATATATATAATACATAGAAGTGTATTGGAGCCCTTTGCAGTCAAGTAGAGGAAAACATGTAAGTTAATTTTTATGCAATATTCTTATTTAATAAGGGTATTAACTATGTATTTACTGTACATATTTCACATTCCAATGTTCAGTACTTAGCAGAATATGTATTTTTATATATATATATATATATATATATATATATATATATATATATATATATATGCAAAAAAGTCTCCCAAGAAGTTCCAAGCATCCACGACTGTACGCAGTATGTAGAAAAAAGTCCAAAGTCTCTCAAGAGGTAGGGTCATGATTAAAATAGTAAATTTATTTATAACTATTAAAAAAGGCAGACTCCATACAAAAAAACACAAAGGGTAAAGAGCAGTAAAAAGAAAGTCTGACCGGTTTCGGTCACTCAGACCGTAGTCTTAGACATGTACATATTTCACATTCCAATGTTCAGTACTTAGCAGAATATGTATTTATATATATATATATATATATATATATATATATATATATATATATATATATTTATATGCAGTGCCTTTTTTGTGGGGGTACTCACCGGTACTGAGTACCCCCACGTCTGACAACTCATAAGAGGTAATATTTGTAATCATCATGTGAATACTCTAGTTTTCACAAGAGGGGGGGCTGCAAAATGCATCAAACATTGTAAATAATCTTGTCCCTTTGCTTTCCTCAAAGTTACTGGGCAGAATATATAAATCAAAAATCAGTGAGTACGGCACCTTTTCTTTGACAAAAAAAACACTGTATACAGGGGCGTATTAAGGCATAGGCCAACAAGGCCCGTGCCTAGAGCGGATAAATTTTGGGGGGCGCACTTTTTGGAGGCAGTCATCATAGCAGTGCATCCAGCAGTGGATGCCGCTCACGCTTAGAGCAAATGGAAAAAACTGTCCACTGCGCGCTAATGCTTGAGGCTATGAAGAAGTGCATCTGAGTGGCTTGAGTCGGCAGCATTTGGAGTGAGGACAGTGAGTGAATAGTTTATTGAACAGACCACACACTCTATTTGGGAACTGTATTGCTGGCTATTAGCTTTTATTTTCATACCCGCCATACTGCCCAGCAAACTACTGGCTCCATTTATAATTCTGCATGCTGGTAACTGTAGATGCTTGCTATGCAGAAGCTATATATTTTCAATATATAGACGCTCTGGCAGGGGTTTAATTGCATGCAACAGTAGCGCCTCTCTCTCTCCTGCTTGTGTGTCCGCTTCAATTTATGTTTATGGGTTATTATGGCTATGCAAAATCATCACGAGAAATAGAGCCGGTGTCAGATCAGACTGATCTGACACCGGCTCTATTTCTCGTGATGATTTTGCATAGCCATAATAACCCATAAATATATATATATATATATATATATATTATATATACACAGATAACTATTGTAGGTTAAATCCACAGTTATTTGGGACTGATAAGCAAGACCACCTTTCTGGAGATATTACTAGTTAGTGAGAATAAAACCCTATACTCTGGTGCCGGAAAAAGGGATCTTACTATGAGATTAGATTCTAATAGTTTTTTTCTTTGCTAAATGTAATTTAATTTATCATCCCCCCGAGCACAGTTTTGGCTGATATTAATTAAACAATCAGGTCACTCGAATGAGTCAGGCATGATTAGTGAAGTGGTGCAAACCCAACCTATATCATGATATATTATATATTATATATATATTGTATATATATATTATATACCTATGAATAATCATATATACAATATATAGTTTCTAGATATATATTGTGCAAAAAACATCAGTTATATGTAAAAATATGTATTTATGAATTAACTAGAACATATTCCGCTATGTGAAGAACCTTGACTTCTGTGGGGGAATATGTAAACGTGCATGTGATATTCTAACTTTCGGTTTTCCAGATGCCGGGTTAGCACGCCAAGCAATAACTTTTTACTTATACGATATGAGTGCAAACCCGATGCTCTCAAAAAGTTTATTTCCAGAGGAGTTATCGCAAGAGTGGAAGCATTAAATCCCACTCCACTTGTAATCTAGCCCATTGTCAGTAGTCTGGAAAATATCTAATGCAACAGCTGAGCTCAGCAATATTTTTTTTTCAGCTGTCCCACTTATAGTGTTCCACAAAAATAGTAGTGCAACATCATAAAGCTAATATCCAGAAACTGAACAAGAATTTTTTGATAAGTTAAGTAAATATCTAATGCAGCAATTTATTTATTTTTCCTACTTACAAGAAAATTCCATGGTCCTCATTCAGGATGCTAAGGTAAAAATGTTCCTGTTGGTGTTCAGTTTTGGGAGGAGTCTCGCAGAGAAGCGCGAGTACAGCGTCCAGAAGCTCTGGATGTAGTTGAGCCAGCTTTTCCCTCCACGCCGAAAACTCTCATTGCTGGGAACCTGCTCCCAAGTTGAGAGGCAGCAGCAGCGGCTTTACGGAACTCCACAGCATTAGGAAAAGGCCAAGTCGCTAAGGTCGAATCCCATGTCCAATGCTTAAGAGGCTAGAGAGCAGAGAAAGCAGCCAAAGTGGTTCGAAGTTTAAGCTTCCTGAGTAGAGGGATGACTGTCTCTAGAGGTGTTCACCGCAGACACGGCAATGGAGCCTGAGGCAAGATATCCTGTGAGAGGGGCAATACAAACCAGCAGAGGCCATCCACAGTCATACCGAGAAATACTGAGCTTTAAGGGCTAGAACATCTACCCAAGCACCTATCCAGAGCTGCAGCAAAAGACACGGGCGCAGCTAGCTGGAAGAAGGGCATTTGAGCGAGGAGGAGACGTCAGACCGTATACGGGCAGAACTGGAGCCAGAGCAAGCAGTCAAAGGAGAGCAGACAGTGGTTAAGCCCCGGAGAGAGAACGGATGAGCAAGACAAGTAGAAACTGGTGAAGGGGACTAGCTGCACCACCGAGCCGGATTGAATCTGCAGATCGGGGGAGCGGCTGTAAAGCAGCCTACTTTAAACATACAAGTTGCGCCGGAACATAAGGTGGGAGAAAAATAAGCCAGCCGGACGACACCAAAAAGGGCAAGTATATAGTCTATTATATACCCGACAATGTTATGATATACTCATTATGAAACCCTATGCTCAATAAGGGGGCTTACCACCAGGAAACAGAGTTATTATTTGCTCCAACTGCGTGGGATCTTTCATATAGTAACTGTTAAAGGTCAACTGTCTAAATCTGACTGTTTATACATGAAGTGGTTAAAAATAGATACTGCAACGCATTAAATGTAAAAAAAAAACATAATTTATGTAAGAACTTACCTGATAAATTCATTTCTTTCATATTAGCAAGAGTCCATGAGCTAGTGACGTATGGGATATACATTCCTACCAGGAGGGGCAAAGTTTTCCCAAACCTCAAATGCCTATAAATACACCCCCTCACCACACCCACAAATCAGTTTAACCGAATAGCCAACTTGATAATATGAAAGAAATGAATTTATCAGGTAAGTTCTTACATAAATTATGTTTTCTTTCATGTAATTAGCAAGAGTCCATGAGCTAGTGACATATGGGATAATGACTACCCAAGATGTGGATCTTTCCTCGCAAGTAGTCACTAGAGAGGGAGGGATAAATAAAGACACGCCAATTCCTGCTGAAAATAATCCACACCCAAAATAAAGTTTAAAGGGACACTAACCCAGAAAAAAACTTATCTTCAATCAAAATATCGATCTATTTTGAATAGTTATGTAATTAGCATTGTTTGTCAAATTATTACCGTTTATTAGCAATCCGATATAGAAAACTCAATTTATTTCCAAACCCACCGCTGGCTATTGTTTTCTAAACTCTAATCCTGAATGATAACCCAGGTTATCAAAATGGCGATTTTGGACGCTATGCGCATGCGCAATATCCCGGCACATCACTCACAGCAGACAGGAAGACCTGTATCTAAATCAGACATAGCTGATGAATACGCTACACATCGCAGGTAAGAGCTGAGTGCTGCGCTGCGATGCGTGAATCAACCCTAACAATAACGAACATTAAATCTTTATAGCACAATATGAAAAATTATGATTAAACACATATTAATTTCATACCTTAATTTAAACTTTGTGGATATTATGACCGATTACCTCTGATGGAACCAAATACTATTGTTATGGACACTTTTTTATGTGCAAATATGCTTGCCACAACGGATCGCAACTCGCATGCGCATGGTGACTACATTGTCACATAATGATATGCACGAAATAGAAATTGGGTTTGGTAGTGCACGCCCCCTATTAGAGGGTTGGCTTAATGACGTAATCTGCAAAAAAATGTATTTAATTTTATAGCGTTTCTAAAGTTCATTGGACTGTAATATTAGGTTGTTGAATAAATGTACACCTTATTGATTGGAAATTGATTTTCAGGTAGTGACCAAAAACGGAAAGTTTGAATCCTTTAATGAAAACATAAGCAGAAGATTCAAACTGTAAACCGCTGCCTGAAAGTACTTTTCTACCAAAAACTGCTTCCAGAAGAAGAAAAAACACTTCAAAATGTAGAATTTAGTAAAAGTATGCAAAGAGGACCAAGTTGCTTTCTTTGCAAATCTGATCAACGAAGCGTCATTCCTAAACGCCCAGGAAGTAGAAACTCGACCTAGTAGAATGAGCTGTAATCCTTGTGAGGCGGAGTTTTACCCCGACTCGACATAAGCATGGTGAATTAAGGATTTCAACCAAGATGCCAAAGAAATGGCAGAAGCTTTCTGACTTTTCCTAGAAACCGGAAAAGATCACAAATTAGACTAGAAGTCTTACGGAAAGACTTAGTAGCCTCAACATAATATTTCAAAGCTCTAACAACATCCAAAGAATGCAACAATTTCTCCTTAGAATTCTTAGGATTAGGGACATAATGAAGGAACCACAATTTCTCTACTAATGTTGTTGGAATTCACAACCTTAGGTAAAAATTCAAAATGAATTTCGCAACACCGCCTTATCCTGATGAAAAATCAGAAAAGGAGACTCACAAGAAAGAGCAGATAATTCAGAGACTCTTCTGGCAGAAGAGATGGCCAAAGGAACAAAACTTTCCAAGAAAGTAATTTTAATGTCCTATGAATGCATGGGTTCAAAAGGAGGAGCTTGAAGAGCCCTCAGAACAAATTAGAACTCCAAGGAGGAGAAATTGACTTAATGACAGGTTTTATACGAACCAAAGCTTGTACAAAAACAATGAATAACAGGAAGATTAGCAATCCTTTCTGTGAAAAAGAACAGAAAGAGCAGAGATTTGTCCTTTCAAGAAACTTGCGGACAAACCTTTATCTAAACCATCATGAAGAAACTGTAAAATTCTCGGAATTCTAAAAGAATGCCAGGAAAAATGATGAGAAAGACACCAAGAATATATAAGTCTTCCAGACTCTATATTATATCTCTCTAGATACAGATTTACGAGCCTGTAACATAGTATTAATCACAGAGTCAGAGAAACCTCTTTGACCAAGAATCAAGCGTTCAATCTCCATACCTTTAAATTTAAGGATTTGAGATCCTGATGGAAGAAAGGACCTTGTGACAGAAGGTCTGGTCTTAACGGAAGAGTCCACGGCTGGCAAGAGGCCATCCGGACAAGATCCGCATACCAAAACCTGTGAGGCCATGCTGGAGCTACCAGCAGAACAAACGAGCATTCCTTCAGAATCTTGGAGATTACTCTTGGAAGAAGAACTAGAGGCGGAAAGATATAGGCAGGATGATACTTCCAAGGAAGTGATAATGCATCCACTGCCTCCGCCTGAGGATCCCGGGATCTGGACAGATACCTGGGAAGTTTCTTGTTTAGATGAGAAGCCATCAGATCTATTTCTGGGAGTTCCCACATTTGAACAATCTGAAGAAATACCTCTGGGTGAAGAGACCATTCGCCCGAATGCAACGTTTGGCGACTGAGATAATCCGCTTCCCAATTGTCTATACCTGGGATATGAACCGCAGAGATTAGACAGGAGCTGGATTCCGCCCAAACCAGAATTCGAGATACTTCTTTCATAGCCAGAGGACTGTGAGTCCCTCCTTGATGATTGATGTATGCCACAGTTGTGACATTGTCTGTCTGAAAACAAATCAACGACTCTCTCTTCAGAAGAAGCCAAGACTGAAGAGCTCTGAAAATTGCACGGAGTTCCAAAATATTGATCGGTAATCTCACCTCCTGAGATTCCCAAACCCCTTGTGCCGTCAGAGACCCCCACACAGCTCCCCAACCTGTAAGACTTGCATCTGTTGAGATTATAGTCCAGGTTGGAAGAAAAAAAGAAGCCCCCTGAATTAAACGATGGTGACTGTCCACCACGTCAAGAGAATGTCGGACATCGGTTTTAAAGATATTAATTGAGATATCTTTGTGTAATCCCTGCACCATTGGTTCAGCATACAGAGCTGAAGAGGTCGCATGTGAAAATGAGCAAAGGGGATCGCGTCCGACGCCGGAAATAGAAAAAAAATAGAAAAAAAAAATTTTGCGCCAAGAATGACGCGATAAAATGAAAGCATTTTCAGCCCCCGCGAGCCTAACAGCCCACAGGGGAAAAAGTCAAATTTTAAGGTAAGATAAAAATTATATATACAAATGCATTATCCCAAATATGAAACTGACTGTCTGAAATAAGGAAATGTTGAACATCCTGAGTCAAGGCAAATAAATGTTTGAATACATATATTTAGAACTTTATAAAAAAGTGCCCAACCATAGCTTTAGAGTGTCACAGAAAATAAGACTTACTTACCCAGGACACTCATCTACATGTTGTAGAAGCCAAACCAGTACTGAAACGAGAATCAGCTGAGCTAATGGTATATATAAGAGTATATCGTCGATCTGAAAAGGGAGGTAAGAGATGAATCTCTACGACCGATAACAGAGAACCCATGAAATAGACCCCGTAGAAGGAGATCATTGAATTCAAACAGGCAATACTCTCCTTCACAATCCCTCTGACATTCACTGCACGCTGAGAGGAAAACCGGGCTCCAACCTGCTGCGGAGCGCGTATCAACGTAGAATCTAGCACAAACTTACTTCACCACCTCCATAGGAGGCAAAGTTTGTAAAACTGATTTGTGGGTGTGGTGAGGGGTGTATTTATAGGCATTTGAGGTTTGGGAAACTTTGCCCCTCCTGGTAGGAATGTATATCCCATACGTCACTAGCTCATGGACTCTTGCTAATTACATGAAAGAAATAATATTTGGAGACTTCCAGAATTTCGGCCAGACATTTTAAGATATGGGGGCCTATTTATTAAAGGTCTTGCGGACCTGATCTGACAGTCTTTGGACCGCTGCTTCATAACTGGTGTTTCTGGCGAGTCTTCAGACTCACCAGAAACACGGGCCCACAAGCTCCATTCGGAGCTTGATAAATCAGCCCCATGGGCTTAGCTGTGCAGATCACTTCTGGCCTAAAAGAGATACAAGCCTTTCCCGAAGGAAACAGAGTTACCCGCCTATCCCAGCTGATTGGGATTTGCTACATAGTAACTTTTAAAGCTCACTTCAGGATACTGGATTTTTATATTTGAAGGAGGCCAAAAAAAAAAAAAAACCTATATATAGTAACATACAATTTGCAGAAGGCATTTTGAGACTTGCAGATTTAGGGCTGGACATTCTAAGATAGATGCTTAGCTTAGCATACCTCTGCGGGCTACAAAAGATACAAGCCGGATATAAAAATTATTTCACAGTCCTTCCCTACTCTCCTATGTGTATTGCATTGTGATTTGTGGCTGGCGTTTTTGTTTATAGCACATTAAGGGTGGAAGTTGCAGAAAAGTAAAAGTTACATAAAGGGTTATCATAGTAAGGAAATTTACACATGCACTAGGGCACTATCCACGCTCTTAGGATATAAAGCAGATAGCTGCATTTATATCAGTATAAACACAAGTTAACACAAGAGTTATAATCTGTTAGAGCCATGACTGGCTCTATTTTAATATAGATTCACTAAGTGTTTTTTTCACATATGGTATGCCAGAGATGTATATACCTTTCTTTCTTTCTTTCTTACACTGTGATTGTTAACACTTTTTTTTTTTTCCTCTGAATGTTTTTTATGGAAAAGTTTGTTACACAAATGAAATCCAAATCGCCAGCTATGCCGGCAAAATCAAGGGAGAAGAAGGTTAAGCCTAGCGATATGTAACGCACTATAGAAATCCAGTCACCAATATCCAGAAATATGGATAAACAAGAACTGATCGACCAGATCGCAGACCTGATCCTACCTCAATTTAACATACTTAAATCTGAAATTTCAGAACTTACGGGGGAGGTAAAACATTTTGCCTCACGTCTCTCCGAGGTGGAATCTAGGGTCTCTGACCTGGAGGATCAGACAGGGACACAAGAGTCAGTGGCTAAAAACCAGGTGAGGAAATTAAAGCATTACAAGCACGGTTGGAGGATCTAGAAGATCGTTCCCGGAGGAACATTTTAAAGATAATAGGCCTCCCCGAATCTGTCCAACAACAAGATCTAGTCCATTTTGCCTAAATTGAATTACCCCAACTATTAGACCTGCAAAGTACAGAAAAGTCAATAGTAGTAGAGAGAGCACACAGACTGGGTCTCTTGAGATTTAACTCTGATGGTTCAGGGAGGCCCAGACCAGTAATGGTAAAATACTTGTGCTTCCAGGATAAAGTCATGCTTATAAGTCAATATAGGAAAGCTAATACACTTATGAGAGGGCAGGGAAAAAATCCTATTATTTCAGGACTTTTCTCTAGAGACCTCACTTAAGAGAAGGGAGATGGCCCCATATTGCTCAACCCTATTTAAAAAAGGCATTCAGGCAAGATTGTTATATCCTGCTAAAATAAAGGTGAATATTAATGGGGAAAATCTTTTCTTAAATAACCCCCAGAAAGCTAAAGAGTATATTAAGAAAGTTGTGAATGGAGGTTAGGAGGTAACCCTGGAAAATGGCCAATAATAAAATTTTGATTTGGATGATGGGGTTCTGTTCTCATAGATGTGTTTTAGGGTTTGTTTTTGTGTGATTAATTTTTTTTTTTTATTTTTTTTTTTTATTTTTTTTTGTTTGGTGCCTGCTCGCAACGGCCCCAAAGTTAACAATAAGGGGAAGAGATAAGATAAATGATTCACTTTCTCTCTTGGAATGTGGGGGTATCACCTCCCCAGCTAAAAGGAGCATTATTTTAAAGCAACTCAAACAGTATAGTCCTGACGTGTTTTTTTTTTAAAGAAACTCACCTGAAGGGAAAAGAAATACCTAAACTGAAAAGTAAGTGGGTGGGAGATGTGATAGCCACCCCATGTGAGTCACGTAAGAGAGGAGTCGCCTTACTTTTTTCCAAGAAGTTAGTATACTCCATTTTATCTCAAGAATGTGATAAAAAGGGAAGATATATCATAATTGAGATAGAGATTGAGGGTATGAAATACACTGTGTAATGTTTATGCTCCAAATTACATAGATTCTATTTTTTTGGATATTTTATATACTAAACTTTTTTCATATTCTGACAAGAACTTAATAGTTGCAGGAGATTTCAATATGACCGTATGTCTGCAAGTAGATAGAATAAGGATTGGAACAAACCCTCAAGATAGGAATAGAGAAAGGAAAATATTTAAAAACTTTATGAATAAATTAAATCTACTGGATATATGGAGAATTAAAAACTCTGATACTAAGGCATTCTCATGCGAATCAAAATCACATAGGGGTATGTCAAGAATTGATCTCTTTTTGATAGCGGACAATATGATTAAATTAGATCTAAAACCCATTATCAGGATATAGTGATTTCTTATCACACAATAATAGCAATAAGATGGACTCCCTGTATTTTACCAATTCCGTTGTAACTCTTATCCATAAAAAAGACAAATATTTAGAATTGCCCAGTTCATATCCCCCTAGCTCACTTCGGAACATTGACTATAAATTATTACCAACAATAGTTGCAGATAGACTCAAGAGGTGTATTAATGATTTAATTCATACAGACCAAACTGGTTTTATGATGGGCAGAAGTGTAACTAAGAATATTCGAAAACTACTATTGACGTTAGACTATTTTTGGTATAAAAGCAAAGATGACCAAAGGCCCTCTAGGGCAGATATAGCGATACTGACGCTGGACGCAGAAAAAGCCTTCAACTCTATAAATTGGAACCATCTATTCACGGCTCTAACACAGTTTGGCCTAACAGGCGGTTTCTTGAACTTTGTAAATGTATTATAAATTAATCCATGTTCATACTTATTAATTAATGGGTGTCTTTCCCCCAAGATAACTCTGTTCAGAGGTACAAGACAGGGGTGCCCGCTTTCGCCGCTTCTTTTTAATCTATCTATAGAACCATTAGCCTGCCGCCTCAGACAAGAGTTGAAAGGTATTTCTATTGGCGATAGTGAATTCACTCTTTCCCTGTATGCAGATGATCTTCTACTATTTTTGTCTAAAGCAAAGTCTAGCATACCTCAACTACTATAGATAATAAATGAATTTACTACGTTTTCTGGCTATAAAATTAATCAAAATAAATCTGAATTATTGTGGATAAACAAAAAGAAAGATAGCCTAAGACATTTCCCCTTTCAAACAGTAGAGCATATTAAATACCTGGGGATTTACTTAAATAATAATCCTGCTTACTGTTATGCATTAAACTATACTAAATTTGTTGGCGAAGCCAAATCTATGTTAGGGAAATGGAAATAACTTCCAATCTCCCTGTCAGCAAAAATTGTACTACTGAAATCTTTTTTTTTTCTTTTTTTTTTGTTTAAGTAGTTTTTTATTGGGTATAACAATTTGACAACAAAGTTATATTTCTCTGGACAGCAATATAAAATTGAATACATATACATTGTGAGGCAATATTGACCCATTGTTTTCTAAGTTAAGGGGAAGGATGGGGACGGGGAGGGGTATAGGCAAGGGGGAATTGGGGAAGGGGAAAGAGATCCTATCGCCTGTACATTTTTTCAAGTCCGTACTGTGCCGTAAGGCTGAGGAAGAAGGAAAAAAATGAGAAAAGAAAAGGAAAAAAGAAGAAAATTTCCAACATGCTGAATTAACAGAACCGAACTGAGTTTTATATTTCTCATCATACTGTACACATTTCTATTTACCACAGTGGATTAGGCAGTTACATGGGGAAGAAAAGCAAAAAGGGAGGATTTACCCAAATGTCAGTTATGGATATGGGGCCTTTGTTCCCATATGAATAGTATGCTAGCTATGAAGTTTCCCAGCATAAGAATAGTGCATCTTTTCAAGGGCCAGAACATGGTCTACTTCCGAAATCCAATTGGGAATGGAGGGTATCTCTCGTGTCTTCCAAAGTCTGGGAATCAGTCTTTTAGCGCATGTCAGCATTAACAGAAACAGTTTTTTACGGTAGGTGCAAGGGATCTGCGGGACATGATTTAGAAGAACGGAGCATGCATTTAGAGATATATTAGCACCCAACACATGGTTTATGTTCTGCTCAACTTGCGGCCAGAAGCCGGCCAGACCAGGACAAGACCACCAAATGTGGGTCATAGAGCCCACCCCACCACACCGCCTCCAGCAACTGGAAGAGGCGTTGGGGTAGATGACTCGTAAGCGCTGGGGTGTCAGGTACCAGTGAGCCATGATTTTATAGTTCGCTTCAGCCATAATTAGGGAGGTGGAGGAGGTGTGTATAGAGTGGAAGCAACGCTTCCAATCTTCCTCAGTTAAGTCATTCAACACTTCCTCGTTCCACCTCGCCAGGTAAGCAGGGCGTTGTTCTAGGAAGGAGCCCCGTAAGATATTATACGTCCTAGACAGGTGTGCTTTTTTGATCTGAGAGTTGGTGCAAAGTTGTTCGAATTGTGTCATTGATCTTTGTATATCATATTTGAAGGGGCTACTATGGATAGCATGTCTGATTTGAAAATACTCATACCAGTTTTGGAAGGGAGACCCCAGCTCTTCATAGAGCAAGGCTCTTTCCTTAACGCCCGACGAGCCCTACTGAAATCTTTTTTATTTCCAAGGCTGTTATATCTAATGCAAAATCTTCCAATATTTATAAAAAATATAGATGTAAGACAATTTAAGAAGTTATGATCAGAGCTTTTATGGGGGAAAAGGAAGGCACGTCCTATCTAGGCATGTCTTGGAGCAGGATAAGGAATTTGGAGGATTTGAGTTGCCAAATATCCAATTATTTAATTGGGCCACCATGGTTAAGATTACAGTAGACTGGATAACCGAGGCAAAACACTTCTTATTTTTTGAGATAGAGGAGGGAATGATTAAACCATTTACTTTAAAAGCCGCCCTATATATCACAGCAAGTAAAATGCCATCAATTATTCGCAATTTGAGTGTCATTCAAAATGTGGTGCTAGTATGGCAGAGGTTCTGTGGGGAATTAGAAATACAATATAGTTTTACTAAATATCTCCCCTTTTGGGGAAACCTGAGTTTTTTGCCTGGCCTTAACCCCGGGATTTTTCAAGTATGGTATTGAAGGGGATTCAGATATGTTTATCAATTACTTGATCCAGATACCCAATTTATCAAAACATTTGAACAAATTAGAAGAAACTTTGACCTTCCAAGACAGCACTTTTATGCTTACTTACAAATTAGACACTATTTTACTCAAAGTACCCCAAAACATAACAATATTGTGATGTCGGAGCAGTGGAAATGGGCATTAGTTTGTTTAGGAATGGATTTTATTCAATTTCGAGTTGGTAGAAAATAATTATGTTAAAAAAAGGGCTGCAATATTTAGAATCTATTCTCCCCAGATGGCAGGCTATCCTCAGTGAAGCAGAGATCGATATTAGAAAAAGTATACAGATAGTAAATTACAAAATTTTTCCTTCTTAGCTAAATGGGACAGAAAGTGCCCAGGTAGCTGTTTCCACTGTAGGTACCCAAGGGCAGATATCATTCATTGTTTTTGGTTCTGTCCAAAGATCAGTAAATTTTGGAGTAGGGTTAATTTCTGGATAAACAGATTTACCCAACAGGAAATAAAACTATCTCCAATAATGATCATCTGTCTGTTCCAGAATACAATGACAGACCAATCTTTTATCAATACTGCTATATTTGTAGGGATGAATCTAATTTTGCAGCACTGGAAAGCAGATAAACCCCCTGGTATTGCAGAGTTGGCAAAAAAGATGTTTTAACAAATGATAATAGAGCAATACCAATTAGAGTCAAATAAGGAGAAACAATTTAAAGCTTTCTTTAAAAAATGGTTAAGGCTAATTGTATCATTCCCCTCTATAATACAACTACAGATCATTTACCCTCTACGGAAATCTCTATTTTTTTAAATGGCAATTCTAGAGGGACAGTTTCCAGTCTGGTGGGGCAGTGGATGAAATAAAGTAAGGGTGATTAGGTAAGAGGGATGACTCCCCGTACATGCAGTTATCTCGGAGAGTTTTCAATTGGTTTTATAGATATGGGGAAAGAAGCGAGCGGCCACACAAGAAAGAGTTTGTGTTTTTCTTTTTTTTTGCGCAACTACTAGAGTAGGTTAACTAGCCTCTACCAAGACATATTAGTTGGATTATATTAGTGAAAGCCTATTAGGAGGCAAATACAATTTTTTTTTTTTCTAGTGGGTTCATAGATTCAACTCAAAGGGAATACTCTATGATGTTAATAGAATAAGGTGAAATGGACATTAAGTATCCCTTGTGTTTATTTTTTATTGTTTGTTTTATGTATGTTATTGAGAAATATGAGAAAAATATTAGCACCGTAACAGGGAAAATACAAATTATTGTTAGTTCATTTTATGTGAAATATTGAAGATACAGATAATTTCTTGTGTTCTTGTTTTCATGTTTCCCTACAAGTTGTGATTTTTGTTACATTGCTGATTACAAAATAAATGTGAAAAAAAAAAAAATGTTCCTTTCCCTGAAGGAATTGTTAGCACATTTGGTGATCAGAACGGTCTAGTCATATCCACTGAGGTAGACTCAGGCACAGGTTTTGCCATATAGCATTTATTAGACATGTGAATTCGGACTCGGACAAATACAAAAAAATCTCTAATTTTGCTGTATTCTTTGAAGTTGTTCCAAAACATAAAATGAGGAGACCCTTTAAAAAAAAAATGAAGTAACAAATTATGGAACTGAAAACATTTGTTTCCTTGTTCACGCTGTTAAAACCAATACTCTAAAGTTATGGAAAGCCCCTTTCGCAGGCAGGAAAGGGTTAAAAATTTCAGATTTATATTATTCAGTAACTATTATCCAGGAATGTCCTTGTCTGTTTATAGTCGCACAACTCAGGTGTGGGACTAGTACTAGGACCATTAGTACTCTACGAGTCCCTTTGTGGAGTTAAACACACAGTAGTCTAGGGCAGGGTTTAAAATTTCAACTAGCCCACTAGTCATTGGCGAGTGGAAATTTAACAGTGGCCAGTAAAAGTTAGTTAGTGAATGTTGAGTCTGAAGTCTGGTGGCATGTTGTAAGTAGCAAAGTTGGCACATTTTGTTTGCAGAATGTATATTCCTATTGCAGCACTGACAAACACATTTTGGGCTATGTGCTAAAACTATTATCTTAAAGGATATTATATATCCATGAAAGTGCAAGCATATGTTATTCCTCTAGGGCTGTAGGGACCCCATTAGGGCTTGGACTGTTAGTTCTGAGAATTTAAACGGGGCAGAGAGAGAGAAATATTGCAGAGTAAAAGTGGAGAAAAAGTTAGAGAAGAGAGAATGTGGAGAAACAAAGAGTGACAAGATATGAGAGAGGGGAAAGAATGTAAATATATGGCCTGAGAGAGAAGGGAGAGGTAAAAAAAGAGAGATTGAAGAGAGAAGGGATTTAAGAAAGATAGTAAAGAGTGAAAAGGAAGAGATGATAATTATTAAAATAAAAAATAATTATCCAGGTCTGTTATCTTCCATGAGCACTCTGCATTATCTAAATTCAACAACTTCCTTTTTCTATCCAGCTGTTGTCTTCCACAGAACATCTAGTTGATGTTTCTAACTGCTATGAACTTATTTTGTTAATTCATTACTGTATGTAGCATTATTTAATTTGTTATGGTATAAAATAAAAATAATATTACAAAATGTTTCACAATGGCTAAACATATGCAAAGAGTGGGTGAATTAGTGGGTGTGGGCAGGATTAGAAGTGGCGAGTAACATTTTGTCCTGGCTAGTAATTTAGGACTTGAAATGTTGAGCCCTGTGTGTGTATGTATATATATATTGAGCCCTGTGTAATATATATTACTCCACTCCATACTCAAGGTGAGGTCTTACCAGGAATTTACATAGTGAAAGAATTATGCTTTCCTGTCTTTCATCAATGCTTCTTTTAATACACACTAGTATTTTATTAGCCTTAGAAGCCACTGCCCTGCATTGTGCACCCATCTTTAGCTTGTTAATTGTTATGTGTATGCTGTCAGCATTTATGGATGTGCGGCAGACATGATCCACTACAGTGGATCATTTCCACCCACACAATGATAAATCGGCCCCTTGGGGTTCAAACACATTTACAAAATCCAAGTATATCACATCAACTGATTCCCCTTTATCTATATTTTTACTTACTTCCTCGTAGAATCTAATTAGATTAGTTTGACATAATCTATTTCTCATAAAACCATGCTGATTTGTTTACATGAATATACTCATCAATATAATCCCTTCAAGTATCTTCCGCACTATTGATGTCAGACTACCTGGTCTATAGATTCCTGGATCAGCCCTGCTTCTCTTTTTAAAAAGTGGCACCACATCAGCTTTACGCCAGTCCTGGGGTACTATGCCCCACGCTAATGAGTCTTGAACAATTAAGAGTAGAGGATTGGCTTTAACAATGCTAAATTCTCATAAAACCATTGGGTGTATTCCATCTGGGCCTGGAGTTTTATTTACCTTAAAGGGACACTGAAGCCAAATTTTTTCTTTGGTGATTCAGATAGAGCATGCAGTTTTAAAGGGACACTGAACCCAAATTTTTTCTTTCATGATTCACATAGAGCATGCAATTTTTTTTATTTTTTTTTTAGCTTTTATTTATATTTCAACAGTGTATACAGTTCAAAATAAACACTTTAATCTTTTCCAGTTTACCTCGCAGGGCAAAAATAAGGAAAAGAAGACAAAAGAAAAACAATGCAAAATAAACAAGAACTTTTCACGTTTCGTGCCAAATTAGCTTACTTATGGACTAAAGCCTAATATGATGCTCCTAGCCTTTGTATAACTGAACCTAACTCCCACAGCCAGTGCATCCTTAAGTTGAATAAGCGGTAGGGGAAATAAATCCTTAAGATTTATTACACATTTGCATCCTGTTTCCTTTATTCAGAGCTTCACTGTTGAGATTTTTAACTAATTTAAAATAATCTCCCAACCTTTGTATGTACATACAATTAAAACAACACATGAGCAAGACAGAAGACACAGAAAAACAAAGAAAGAAAGAAAAGAAAAAAAAAAAGAATAGTTACCCATCTCTCTCTCCCTTTCCCCCCCCCATCCCCCCACCACACTCCCAGAAGAACTAATTCTGAGTTTTGGAAAGGGAAAATCATATAATCAATTTCATCTTCGGGGAGTGATTTGATATAAACTGCCCATTTATTAAATAAATTCTTTATATCCTCTTCATTCTCTATATCTGTGTCCTTTTGTTCTAGTACGCATTGTTTTTTTAGGCAATTCTGAATTTCGGAGATACTAGGTGCGGAGCGCATTTTCCATTTTTTACAGATCAAATATCTGGTAGCTAAGATGGAAGTGGAGACCAGCTTATCCTGCGGATGGCGCTTATTTAAATTATCAAGGCAGAGTATTATCTGATAAAGAGAGAGAGTCACTGGGGGAATTTTCAACACCTTGTTTAACCAATATTCTAATTTACACCATACCTGTCTAATTTTTGGACACAGCCAGAACATATGTTCAAGATTGGCTGCTGATAATGAACATTTAGGACATCTGTCAAATTCCAAGTTATGCAATTTGTGGCCCTTCTCCGGGGTGAAGTACGCTCCATGTAATAATTTAGTATGTGCTTCGCGCCATGTGGCAGATAGAGTTATCTTTGCTACTTTGTTTATAGAGTGCTGTAGAATCTTTGGATCCACTAGGTTCTGATCTAAGATTGGCGTCAATTTCAGAGCAAGTTTTGCCAAAGTTGAGGTTCCTCTATTGGTAAGCAAGAGTTGATAACACATAGATATGGACTTCTGCCCAGCTCTATTAAGTATAAGCCAATTTTCTAACTGGCCTAGTGTCCAGGGCCAACCTGTTTCTCTAATTATTTCAAATAAAAAATGTCTTATCTGTAGGTAAGCAAAGAAGTCCTTATTAGGCAAATTAAATTCCGATTTTAGTTCTTGAAAAGTTTTGATCTGTTTACTATCCCCATTAATTAAAAGAGATAATTTATTTAGACCATTCTTGTGCCATCAAGAAAAGACCTCTGAATGCAGCCCAGGTTGAAATCTTGGGTTACCTATTAGAGGTACCTATTAGAGGTAAATAATTAGATATTCTAGGATTGACTGATAGAAGTTTTGATATCTTCCACCAGGCCTTAATCGGATTAACAATCGATTTGAGTCCCTTGATCTCTGGAGGTAACTCTTTAGATGAAGAGTGAAGAAGGGCTAAGGGAAGATATGGGTCACAAATACATGATTCAAGGTTATTATTTAAGATATAGTCTTTAGAAAGAAGCCACCCAATCCGAGCGAGGAAACTAAAATTATAAGCTCTAATATCTGGAAGTGCCAGTCCACCATACTCCCTTGGGAGAGAGAGTTTAGTATACGAGATCCGTGCTTTTTTCCCTTGCCAGAGAAATTGGCCTATCAATCTGTTCAGCAAGCGGACATCTTTTTCATAGAAAATTAACGGGACATTCTGGAGTACATATAGCAGTTTCGGAAGAAGAACCATTTTCCATGCTGCAATTTGCCCTGAAAGAGATAGTGGTAAATTTTGCCATACTCTAAGTTTTTCTCTAATTTGTTTTATGATTGGGGTTATATTATATTCATAGAGATCTCCAGACTTTACCGGAATATTTATCCCTAGATATCTAAAGGAATCTTTCACTACTTTAAATGGGTTGTCTATACATGAGTCATTATTTTTCTGAATCCATAAAATTTCTGATTTAGATATATTGATCTTATATCCTGAGAATGTACCATAATGATCAATTATCTGTATAAGCTTAGGGATGTTGGTATTAGTATTAGAAATATATAGCAACACATCATCAGCATATAGACCGGTTTTGATCTCGTATTTCGAGATCTTTATGCCTTCCAGGTTTTGTCTTAAAGAAATTGCCAAGGGCTCGATGGCAACATCAAAAAGGAGTGGGGAGAGAGGGCATCCTTGGCATGTTCCTCTTTCCAATAAAATTGGAGAAGAAACCGATCCATTATCTATCAGACTTGTAACTGACTGTTTATATAGATTCTCTATGAATTCTGGGAATTTGCCTTTAATTCCAAACTTACGCAAGGAAGTATTCAAGTGTCTGAAAGTGACAGAGTCAAACGCTTTTTCTGCGTCAATGGATAGAATGGCCTTATCCGGTGTATTCCCTCTCTCCTTTTTAGGCTGTGAAACTTTTTCAAAGTATTCCAAAGTAATTAAGACTTCCCTGATTTTAGCTGAAGAATTTCGATTATTAAGGTAGCCGGCTTGATCTGAATGAATAATTTTTGGAAGAATAAGCTGTAGTCTGGAAGCTAAAATGGAGGTTAAGATCTTATAATCAGAATTAAGTAAGGCTATTGGCCTGTATGATTCTTTTTTTGACGGGTCCTTCCCTCCCTTAAGTATTAATGTGGTGAAAGAGGAGAATGAGGATGTAACGGAATTTCCATTAATGTAGATATCATTATATAAGTTTGTTAAATATGGGGAAATTTCCGCAGATAGAATCTTGTAGAACTCATTTGGTAACCCATCTGGGCCTGCCACCTTATTTCTAGGAAGTTTAGAGATCACGTCCACTACTTCCTGCACCGCGATGGGGGAGTTAAGCCCACTAATACATTCCTCAGTTAATGAGGGGATCACGATTTCCTTCCAAAATTCTACAGCTTTATCACTATCATATCCTTTACATGAATAAATGTCCTGATAATACTCCGCAAAAGCTGATGCAATTTCGCCAGGATTCGAAATTCGCATATCCTTATCTACAATTTCTTCAATAAATACTTGTTTTTTATCATTCTTAACTAGTCTGGCCAACATTTTTCCAGACTTGTTGCCAAATCTGTATAAATTGGCTTGGATTTTGAGGTCTTTTTGTGTTTGTTGAGTCAGGATAAACGTATCTCTAGCCTCTTTGGCGCGGACATATTTGGCCCAGTTTATGGTGTTCTTCTGCAGCAAAAGTTTGTTGTATGTATTAGAGAGTGTTTTTTGCATTTCTTTTTCCTTTGACCTCAGCTTTTTAGTTAAGATTATATTATATGCAAGAATTTCCCCTCTGAGGACTGCTTTTGTGGTCTCCCAGAATATAGCAGGGCGATCTGTATAGTCAGAATTAAAACGCAAGTATTCCTCATATTTAGATTTAAGACAAGATTTAAATTTCATGTCAGAGGCCAAAAAGTAGGGGAAATGAAAGCGAAGATTTTTGGATTTCTGTTGTTTAAGCTGAATAGTCAGATTAATAGGAGCATGATCTGATAAAAGGATGGGGTCAATTCCCGCCTGAACCGTTATAGTACCTAAACGCTCGTCTATCAAAAAAAGATGGATACGGGAGAAAGTCTTATGCGCTTTTGAAAGACAAGTAAATTCGAGAACATCTGGGTTCTGACTTCTCCAGATGTCTCGTAATGCTAGATTTTGTTTTAATTTATTAAACATATTACTTTCCAGATTATCCTTCTTCTGTCTTTTCTGCTTCGTATTTTCTCGGAGTCTGTCTAACGGACACTGCGGTGCCATATTAAAATCCCCCCCCCATGATTAAATGCCCTTCAGAATAGAGAAGTAGTTTGGACTGCATTTTGTTCCAAAATTCTAAGTCAAAGATATTAGGGCTGTAGATATTACATAGAGTGTACATTACCTTGGCAATTCTTACTTTTAACAGAACATATCTTCCTCCCAGATCAGACTCACAATGCACAATTTCAAACTGAGTCCTCTTCCCTAAAAGGATAGCTACACCTCTTTTTTTCCCAAGACTAGGTGAATAAAATACATCTCTAACCCAGGACATTTTAAATTTACGAGATTCTTCTGCACTTAGATGTGTTTCTTGAATAAATCCTATATCTGCTTGAAATTTTCTCAGTTGAGTTAAAATAGCTTTTCGTTTAATAGGGGTAGAGATCCCTCCCACGTTCCACGAGATTATTTTAAACTTCTCCACTTCTCAATAATCTCGGCCAACATAAGGGCGGAGGGAGAGGGTGGGAGAGGGAGAAAAGAGAGAGAAGAGAGAGAGAGAAACGAAGGAAAAAAAAAAAAAAACACACAGAAAATTTAGGGTAGCCCAGTATTCCCATAATCCCCTACCCTGGGGATAACTCCAGTTACTGGGATAGGTCTGACTAAGAAGGGGCTAACCTTTCCTGTACTGGGAGATTCAAAGATGCAAAGAGCCCCTCGGCCGCGACGGCCTCCAAGAAGATATGTGTTGAGTCATTTACTGTAACTTTAAGTTTAGCAGGAAATATTATAGTAGCATCAAATCCATTGTCTATGAATTTAGTACAAATGGGTGCTAGATCTCTCCTCTTAGAGGCCGTCTCAGCTGAGAAGTCCTGAAACAATAGGATCTTAACATCATTGATAATAAGTGGTTGTGAGTTCCGAAAGTGTTGTAAAAGAGCAACTTTATCCTGGTAATTAAGTAACTTTGCAATGACAGGTCTAGGTCTCACAACATTTTTATTCAGTGTGCGGGGTGGTCCTACCCTGTGTGCTCTTTTTACTACTATACGGTGGCTTGAAGATGGAAATTTAAGAGCAGCAGTTAAAGTATCTGAGATAAAGAAAGACAGGTTCTCATACTGTTTCTCCTCTGGGAGGCCAATTATTCTAATGTTATTCCTTCTACTACGGTTTTCTAAATCCTCCAGTTTAGAAAGAATTTTATGCATACTATTGCCCATAGTTTCCAACTTAGAGGTGTGTGTAACTGTCAGGTCTTCTAAATCAGACACTCTCTGCTCGGCCTCCTGCAACCTAGAAGAGAATTGTCTAACTTAGAGTGTTAAGGAAGATATATCTTGTTTGATTTCCATCCTCAAGGCCTCAAATTTAGGCGAGAGGGCTTCAGAGATACTAACCACTAAGCTCTGTATGTTTAATACCTCGGGCATGGCTATATTTCCTGAGCCTGATTGAGATTCAGCTCCTAACTCTTGTGTACCTTTGGCCTTCCTATCTCTTTGCCTAGCGGACATAGCTGGAGAGGTTGTTTTAGCAGAGGTGCCAAGAAATTTATCCATGAACCAATTATGGTTAAGTGAAGTGTAAGAGGAAAAAAAAGAAGTAAAAGTGAAATTTGTGTTATTGTTAGTTACAGTGCGTGAAAACTAACAATCAGTCTAATAGTGAGTGGATACAGTTCAATGAAGTGTGAGCGTAGTGTAGACAAAAAAAAGTGCAGTGCGTGAAAGCTAACAATCAGTGATTCTAATAGTGTGGGCTATATAGTGTGAGGCCCACCGTCTGGGTGTGTAAAGGAGAGAAAAAAGAAAATTAAAAAAAAAAAAAAATTATATATAAATAAAATAATAAAGTGACAACCAGGTGTTAAAATTTAAAAAGACAAAGAGAGAAGCAAGGATTAAGTGGGTACAGTTCGTTAAAGTGTGAGTGTAGCGTGAAAAAAAATAACTATTTTAACTTGTTTCAGAAACAGTTAGGTTTTAAATAGCTTGTTCAGCCATGAGTTGTCAATTTATCCTCAAATGTTTTTAGAGTGTGGTGAGCTATAGAGACCCACCTGTAGGTTATAACATCCAATAGATAGTGGCAGCTGTGGGTCAGATAAGACTTAATTCTAACTTAGGTGTAGAGGTTAGCTTTAGCTGGCGTTAGATATATATTCCTATTATTAGGGGAAAGGCTAAGAAAAAAGTGTTTTACTTATACCAGTTATAAGTAACCTAGTATTTAGCCTTTTACCATAGGTTTTAGAAGTTGGCTTCTGCCAGAATAGGTTATATATTCCTATGTTTGTAAGGAGAAGAGGTGGGGGGGTATTTTGCTGGTATTACTAGAGGAGAGATAATAGTCCCAATTCCCGCATATACCCCAGAGATAGTTCTTAATTGTTTTACCACTTCAGTACTTATAACGCCTTAGAAAAATGGAATCTGCCTTTGAGAGTGACCTCTTGCTACACCTAGAGTGTATGTAGGCCCTTATGATTCAACTTACTTACAAAGGTAGAGAAAGATTTTCATTTTTGCCATGAGAATTTTTTTCAATTTACATATTAGAGAGGATAAAGGGGAAGGGTTTTAATTTGAATTATTTAATAGGAAGGATCCACAGTGGCAGCCAGAAAAATTTAACAAAAGCACAAACTCTGTTATCCAAATGGGGGAATAATCACCTATGGTTCATGTTCAAGAGACAATTTTTCTTGCTAACATTCGGATTTTAACACAGTTTCAGAAAAATAAAATGAACCCAGCCTACAGTCCCCACCTCAAGGTGAAGACAAGATAGTTTCTATATTCAGATATAAACCTGAGATACTCTTTCTCCCTGTCTAGATAGGAAAGCTACAACATATATTACAACTTCTAAGTGACAGAGATACATAAATAAACTCTTTTTCATGTTGCAGAAAAAAAAAAAGGGAATCCCAAGATTTCAAAACATAATATGTCAGGGAGAAGATACAATGTAGCCAAGGCCGCAAATTTCTATGCAAAAAGTTTATATTAGCAGAAGGGCCTTTTATGAGAGAAAAAAAAAAAGTTTTCCAGACCCAGTTAGCACTTTGTCAGATATGATAAGTAGATAGACCAGAAGGAGACAAGAATTTAATAGATATTTTCTCCTTATATTTTTTTTTTGTCCCCAACCGGATAGAGTTTATTATAAGCCGGCTTTCTTGTAGGACTCTAAGGTTTGGGGCCCCAGGCTAATCAGTAACAGCGCTTAGTCTCTGTGTTTTCCTCACAGATTCTGTTTCAACCCTCTGCCGATACAGGTCTCAGTTGTAAGTTAATGTAGCAAGACTCACCCTTGCTCCTGGTGTCCAGCCACCCGCCGTTCTCGTCGTCCAGGTCCGACTTCCCAGAAGAGGAACAATCTCAGCAGCAATGATCTCCGGAGCCTCTGGTCCACGGTGTCTGATACCAATCAAAACTCACCTTCCCTCGCGCAGCAACGGTGGGCGGGAGGTGAGTAACGCTGAGCCGCAAGTATGTGGCGGCATAGGGAGAATTCACAGAAGCCGGTCCTAGATCTGAAGCCAAGCCCGGCTCCCTCCCACGCAACACCGGTGGGGGAGGGGGCGGGACAACCGCCGAGTGGCTGGCTCACACCCGAAGAGAGCTGCGGTCCGGGAAAATGCAGCAAATGGGGTTGTGAGTAGATTCCTCTGTTTGGGATTTTTTTTTTTTTTAAAGAGAATGAGGCGGCGGGTGGTAGACCCGGGCAAGGGGAGACAAACGATAGACAGATGAAGTCAGATGTTTTAGTAGAGAGGGTGTTCTTTAGAGCAGGAGGGCGCGTAACAAGCCCTACACTCAGATCTATTCAAGTCGGCTAAAGTATAATTAGATTTATAATAAGTCCAGATGACTGGTAGTGGAATTAGACCAGTGGGATGGCAGACCACCAGTAGGGGTTCCAGAGACAGTTTTTGGTAGCTGTCCAGAAAAGCAGCCTCACACTTGAGGCACGGCGCAAGAGGTTTCTCCGCCAGAAGCTATGGGACTGGAGCTGCGAGCTCAGCAACACCTGCCTAGCTCCTCCTCCACCGGAACCAGATAACATCAAGAGCATGCCTAGAGCATGCAATTTTAAGCAACTTTCTAATTTATTCCTATTATCAATTTTTCTTCGTTCTCTTACTATCTTTATTTTAAAAAGAAGACATCTCGTAATGACCGACATGTATTGTAACTGATATACTACTGAATCTGTGTTTTTCTTTTGTTTGTGTTTTTCCTTTTTTGTTTGATGGAGAGAACTTTTCTACTGCCTTTTTGTTTCATGTATGTTTTGATTATTTCAATAAAGCTCTTTTAAGAAAAAAAAAAAAAAAAAGAAGACATCTAAGCTTTTTTTTTTATTCAGAACTATGGACAGCACTTTTTTATTGGTGGATGAGTTTATCCACCAATCATCAAGAACAACCCAGGTTGATCACCAAAAATGGGCTGGCATCTAAACTTACTTTCTTGCATTTCAAATAAAGATACCAAGAGAATGAAGAAAAATTGATAATAGGAGTAAAGTTGCTTAAAGGGACACTCAGGTTAAATTAAATTTTCATGATTCAGATACAGCATGTAATTTTAAACAACTTTCCAATTTACTTCCATTAAAAAAAATGTGCACAGTCTGTTATATATACACTTTTTGAGTCACCAAATCCTACTGAGCATGCGCAAGAATTCACAGACTATACGTATATGCATTTGTGATTGGCTGATTGCTATCACATGGTACAAGGGGAGTGGAAATATACATAACTTTGAAATTTGTTATAAAAAAATCTACTACTCATTTGAAGTTCAGACTAAGTGCTATTGCATTGTCTTGTTATCTTGCATTTGTTGATTATGCAAATCTAATGTGTTGACTGGTCCTTTAAAATGTCATGCTCTATCTGAATCACAAAAGAAAAAAATTGGGTACAGTGTCCCTTTAAGCAACTTTCTAATTTACTCCTATTATCATTTTTTTTTCATTCTCTTGCTATCGTTATTTGAAAAAATAAGGCATCTAAGCTTTTTTTATTGGTTCAGTACTCTGGACAGCACTTTTTATTGGTGGATGAATCAGCAAGAGAAACCCAGGTTGTTCACAAAAAATGGGCCGGCATCTAAACTTACATTCTTGCATTTCAAATAAAGATACCAAGAGAATGAAGAAAATTTTATAATAGGAGTAAATTAGAAAGTTGCTTAAAATTTCATGCTCTATCTAAATAACGAGAAAAAAAAATTTGGGTTATGTGTCCCTTTAATATTTTCCTTTTTTTTTCTAATATTCTCTAGAGATAAACCAGTTAATGATATTGGCTTGTATGTTCTAGTTTGTTTCAACGTATCTCCTATTGGATCCTCTCTTGTGTATACTGAAAAAAATAATTGGTTTGGTGCCTCAACCTTCTCCCTGTCACTGTTAATCATGCTACCCTCTACACGTTTTAATGTACCTATATTGTCCTTCTTGGATTGTTTTGCATATAAGTACTTAAAAAACTTTTAGTATTTGACTTAGAATCCTTTGCAAATGATTTCATTTTTGATTGTGGCTAATTTGATTGCTTTTTTGCATGTTTTATTTTCTTTGAATAATTTAAATGCCCTGCGTTTTTTTCCACATTTTTATTTACCCACATTGGATTGGATTTATGTATTTTACTTTTATAACCATGTGTTGATATGTATATTTATTTAACAAAGTTTGAAATGTTATCCATGTATCCTCTGTATTTTTAATAGAGAATACTTTTTCCCAATTTATGTTATTTAATGATTTCCTTAAAGCAATATTCTGTTCAAAATTAAACTTTCATGATTCAGATAGAGCAGGTAATTTTAAGCAACTTTCTAATTTTCTCCAATTATCAATTTGTCTTCGTTCTCTTGGAATATTTATTTGAAAAAGCAAGAATGTAAGCATAGGAGCTGGCACATTTTGGGTTCAGCACATGGGTAGCACTTTCTGATTGGTGTCTGAAATGTGGCCACCAATCAGCAAGTACTACCCATGTGCTGAACCAAAAATGGGATGGCTCCCATTCTTACATTCAAATAAAGATACCAAGAGAACGAAGAAAAATTGATAATAGGAGTAAATTAGAAAGTTGCTTAAAATTGCATGTTCTATCTGAATAAAGAAAGTTTAATTTTAACCCCTTCACCCAAAAGGACTTATATATACGTCTTGCAGTACTTTGCCTATCGTACTGCAAGATGTAAATATACGTCTTTGCTTCAGGAAACTCCAGCACTCTCGACTTTTAAGTTACAGCCGAGAGCTGGAGCTCCTGAAGCTTCAGGCATTTGCCGCATATGGAGCGGAAGCGCGATCGGTGCTCTGGCTCCATATGAGAGCAGATGCCTGATCATTACACACACAGCGTCACCGTCTGCAACGATCTTCTGTTGGTGCCGGTGGGTGGTGTGGGCGGGAAGCAGGTGGCGGGAGGGCGGTCCAGCAGGGGAGGCGGGAGGGAGGGAATGGGAGGGCCCTACCCTACAGAAAAAAATATAAAGGGACAGGGAGGGATGGGGTAGCTACACTACAGAAAAGGGAATCTGGGGCGTGGGGGACCCTAACTAAAGATTGCGGGTGTGGGGGACACTATGCTACAGAAAATATGTACAAAAATAATAAACAAAAGGAAAACTTTTTTTTTAAAAAGGCAGTTTATAGGTACTGGTAGACAGCTCCCAGTACCTAAGATGGCAGGAAATAGATGGGGGAGGTTTAGAGAGCTGTTTGGGGGAATCAGGGAGGTTAGGGGGTAAGGGGGATCCAACACTGCAGAAAATATAAAAATTAATAAAAAATATTTTATTAAATAAAAAAAGCCTTATACTTTCATAATAGAATACTGTCTGCCAGTACCTAAGATGGGGGTTACCAGTGCGGGCTGGGGGAGGAAAGAGAGCTGTTTGGGAGGGATCAGGGGGTGGGAAGTGTCAGGTGGGAGGCTAATCGCTACACTAAAGCTAAAATTAACCCAATTAAGCTACCTAATTAACCCCTTCACTGCTGGGAATAATAGAAGTGTGGTGCGCAGCTGCAATTAGCGGCCTTCTAATTACCAAAAAGCAATGGCAAAGCCATATATGTCTGCTTTTTCTGAACAAAAGGGTATCCTAGAGAAACTTTAACAAACATGTGTGCTATGATTACATAAGCAGTATGTAATTAATTTCTGTAAGAAACCCAAAGTTTGTGAAAAAAGTACCAATTTTCTTTTATTTGATTGCATTTGGCGGTGAAATGGTGGCATGGAATATACAAAAATGGGCCTAGATCAATACCTTGTATTGTCAACTTCAAATATATAAATCTCCACTTCCGGTTTCACCAGGTCCATATTTTAAACAAATAAATCCCCAATGTGTATATTATTTATATAAACCAAGTGAAACATACTCACAACGAATCAAGTTCAATCCGATTGGCTGATCCGATCAGCCAATCAGATTGAGCTCGAATTCTATTGGCTGTTCCGATCAGCCAATAGAATGCGAGCTCAATCTGATTGGCTGATCGGATCAGCCAATCAGATTGAACTCGCATTCTATTGGCTGATCGGAACAGCCAATAGAATGCGAGCTCAATCTGAGCTTGCATTCTATTGGCTGATCGGAACAGCCAATAGAATGCGAGTTCAATCCGATTGGCTGATCCAATCAGCCAATCAGATTGAGCTCGCATTCTATTGGCTGATCGGAACAGCCAATAGAATTCAAGCTCAATCTGATTGGCTGATCGGATCAGCCAATCGGATTGAACTTGATTCTGATTGGCTGATTCCATCAGCCAATCAGAATTTTCCTACCTTAATTCCGATTGGCTGATAGAATCCTATCAGCCAATCGGAATTCGAGGGACGCCATCTTGGATGACGTCCCTTAAAGGAACCGTCATTCGTCGGGAAGTCGTCGGTGAAGATGGATGTTCCGCGTCGGCAGGATGAACACGGATCCTGAAGAAAGAAAATTGAAGATGCCGTTGAAGACTTCAGCCGGATCATGGACCCCTTCAGCTCCCGCTTGGATGAAGACTTCAGCCGGATCATGGACCTCTTCAGCTCCCGCTTGGATGAAGACTTCAGCCGGATCATGGACCTCTTCAGCTCCCGCTTGGATGAAGACTTCAGCGGGATCATGGACATCTTCAGCCCCCCGCTTGGGCTTGGATCAAGACATCGGAGGAGCTCTTCTGGATCGATCGGTGAACCTGGTATGGTGAAGATAAGGTAGGAAGATCTTCAGGGGCTTAGTGTTAGGTTTATTTAAGGGGGGTTTGGGTTAGATTAGGGGTATGTGGGTGTTGGGTTGTAATGTTGGGGAGGGGGTATTGTATGTGTTTTTTTTACAGGCAAAAGAGCTGAATTCTTTGGGGCATTCCCCGCAAAGGGCCCTGTTCAGGGCTGGTAAGGTAAAAGAGCTTTGAACTTTTGTAATTTAGAATAGGGTAGGGCATTTTTTTTATTTTGGGGGGCTTTGTTATTTTTTTAGGGGGCTTAGAGTAGGTGTAATTAGTTTAAATTGTTGTAAATTTTTTCTAATGTTTGTAAATATTTTTTTATTTTTTGTAACTTAGTTCTTTTTTATTTTTTGTACTTGAGTTAGTTTATTTAATTGTATTTATTTGTAGGAATTGTATTTAATTTATTTATTGATAGTGTAGTGTTAGGTTTAATTGTAACTTAGGTTAGGATTTATTTTACAGGTAATTTTGTAATTATTTTAACTATTTTAGCTATTAAATGGTTCTTAACTATTTAATAGCTATTGTACCTGGTTAAAATAAATACAAAGTTACCTGTAAAATAAATATAAATCCTAAAATAGCTATAGTATAATTATAATTTATATTGTAGCTATATTAGGGTTTATTTTACAGGTAAGTATTTAGCTTTAAATAGGAATAATTTATTTAATAAGAGTTAATTTATTTCGTTAGATTTAAATTATATTTAATTTAGGGGGGTGTTAGTGTTAGGGTTAGACTTAGCTTTAGGGGTTAATACATTTATTAGAATAGCGGCGAGATTCGGTCGGCAGATTAGGGGTTAATAATTGAAGTTAGGTGTCGGCGATGTTAGGGAGGGCAGATTAGGGGTTAATACTATTTATTATAGGGTTATTGAGGCGGGAGTGAGGCGGATTAGGGGTTAATAACTTTATTATAGTAGCGGTGAGATCCGCTCGGCAGATTAGGGGTTAATAAGTGTAGGCAGGTGGAGGCGACGTTGAGGGGGGCAGATTATGGGTTAATAAATATAATATAGGGGTCGGCGGTGTTAGGGGCAGCAGATTAGGGGTACATAGCTATAATGTAGGTGGCGGTTCTTTGCGGTCGGCAGATTAGGGGTTAATTATTGTAGGTAGCTGGCGGCGACGTTGTGGGGGGCAGGTTAGGGGTTAATAAATATAATATAGGGGTCGGCGGTGTTAGGGGCAGCAGATTAGGGGTACATAAGTATAACGTAGGTGGCGGTCGGCAGATTAGGGGTTAAAAAAATTGAATCGAGTGGCGGCGATGTGGGGGGACCTCGGTTTAAGGGTACATAGGTAGTTTATGGGTGTTAGTGTACTTTAGAGCATAGTAGTTAAGAGCTTTATGAACCGGCGTTAGCCCAGAAAGCTCTTAACTACTGTTTTTTTCTGCGGCTGGAGTTTTGTCGTTAGAATTCTAACGCTCACTTCAGCCACGACTCTAAATACCGGCGTTAGAAAGATCCCATTGAAAAGATAGGATACGCAATTGACGTAAGGGGATCTGCGGTATGGAAAAGTCGCGGCTGGAAAGTGAGCGTTAGACCCTTTCCTGACTGACTCCAAATACCGGCGGTAGCCTAAAACCAGCATTAGGAGCCTCTAACGGTGGTTTTCACGGCTACTGCCAAACTCTAAATCTAGGCCTAGGTAAATATTATTAACCCCTAATCTGCTGTCCCTAACATCGCCACAACCTACATTACTGTTATTAACCCCTAATCTGCTGCCCCCAAAATCACTGCCACTATACTAAAGTTATTTTAAAAAAATAAAAAGTACACTAACATCCATAAACTACCTATTAACCCCTAAACCGAGGCCCTCCTGCATCACAAATAATAAAATAAAATTATTAACCCCTAATCTGCCGCTCCAGACATTGCCGCCACTATAATAAACATATTAACCCCTAAACCGCTGTACACCCGTATAGCAAAAACTAGGTAAATATTATTAACCCCTAATCTGCTGTCCCTAACATCGCCACAACCTACATTACTGTTATTAACCCCTAATCTGCTGCCCCCAAAATCACCGCCACTATACTAAAGTTATTAACCCCTAAACCTAACCCTAAGTCTAACCTTAACACCCCTAACTTTAATGTAATTAAAATAAATCTAAATAAAACCTACTATTAATTACTAAATAATTCCTATTTAATACTAAATACTTAGCTATAAAATAAACTCTAAGCTAGCTACAATATAACTATTAGTTACATTGTAGCTATCTTAGGTTTAATTTTTATTTCACAGGTAAGTTTGTATTTATTTTAACTAGGTAGAATAGTTAGTAAATAGTTATTAACTATTTACTAGCTACCTAGTTAAAATAAATACAAATTTATCTGTAAAATAAAACCTAACCTGAGTTACACTAAAACCTAACCTTACACTGCAATTAAATAAATTACATTTATTAAATACAATTAACTAAATTACAAAAAAACAAAACACAAAATTACACAAAATAAAAAATAAAAAAGTATTTAGCTCTTTTCCAGCCCAAACCCTAAGCTAAAAATAAAACCCACCCAATAAACCCTTAAAAAGGATTGAGCTTGCATTCTATTGGCTGAAAGGAACAGCCAATAGAATTTGAGCTCAATCCTATTGGCTGATTGCATAAGGCCAATAGGATTTTTTCACCTTTAATTCCGATTGGCTGATAGAATTCTATCAGCCAATCGAAATTCAAAGGACGCCATCTTGGATTACGTCACTTAAAGGAACCTTCATTCGAGAATAGCCGTCGGAAGAAGAGGATGCTCCGCGCTGGATGTGTTGAAGATGGTGCCGCTCCGCGCCGGATGGATGAAGATAGAAGATGCCGTCTGGATGAAGACTTCTGCCAGCTTGGATGAAGATTTCGGCCCGCTTGGATGAAGACTTCTCCCGACTTCGTTGAGGACTTCTTGCCACTTGGATGAAGACTTCTGACGCTTCGTTGAGGATGGATGTCGGGTCTTCAAAAACTGTAAGTGGATCTTCGGGGGTTAGTAAAAGTTTTTTTTAAGAGTTTATTGGGTGGGTTTTATTTTTAGCATAGGGTTTGGGCTGAAAATGAGCTAAATGCCCTTTTAACGGCAATGCCCATCCAAATGCCCTTTTCAGAGCAATGTGGAGCTTAGTTTTTTTAGATAGGTTTTTATGTGGGGGGTTTGGTTGTGTGGGTGGTGGGTTTTACTGTTGGGGGGTGTTTGTATTTTATTTTACAGGTAAAAGAGCTGATTTCTTTGGGGCAATGCCCCGCTAAAGGCCCTTTTTAAGGGCTTTTTAGTTTAGGCTAGGTTTTTTTTATTTTGGGGGGCTTTTTTTATTTTGATAGGGCTATTAGATTATCTGTAATTAGTTTAAATATTTGATCATTTCTTTTTTATTTTGTGCAATTTAGTGTTTTTTTTTGTAATTTAGTTAATTGTATTTAATAAATGTCATTTATTTAATTGTAGTGTAAGGTTAGGTTTTATTTTACAGGTCAATCAAAAGGAAATTGCACATATAAAAGTTCACTCGGTAGGGCTTTATTATTAAAGTTCAAATCCTTAAAACACCATCTATAGTGAAACAGTCCAAGTCCAGATAGCAAAGCAAATAAATTGGTATAATTGATATAATAGAGACTGTCTTACCGCGTCCAGTCCACGGGTGCGATCATGTGGCGGTCCCCTATTTCCAGGCTTGTAGTCCGTGCTGATGTTTACTTATGGAATTGCCCTCCGGTCATGCGGTGTCCAGGGTCTCCAAAACTCAGTGAATCGTCTGGGTTCGTAAGGATCACACCCTCCTCAGACGCGTGCAGTATGCTCTATTGGCTGCAAATGCCATGATGTTCCTGCCTTGCTTCTGATCGGACCAATCCGGTGTGGAGGGGGGAGGAGACACTCAACAGCCCGTTGGTGTCTACGTCCGTGCTCACTCTGAGGGAATCCACAATGCATTCAAAAAAGAAGAAAGTCGGGAGCACCGGTAGATGAATCAGTAGCTTTTATTCCAGCATAAATAGCTACAAAATAAAACATCAATTCTGTTTGTGCTGACAAAAAGTAACAATGTGTCAGCGTGAGTTGAGACTTGACAGCAGCTGGATGGTCAATCAGGAGGAAATGTGATAAGCAGCTGACATGTTTCGGCTTTACAGCCGTACTCTAAGCTGATAAAATGTTTAAAATGTGCGCCCTTTTTCTAGGGCTAACCTCTCTTCCATTGGCCAGCCAGATTAGCCAATCCAGAACATTTTCTCACTAACAGGCAAGCATAAACATAAAAAGACTTCTCACTTTGCAAATTTTATCCATTATTGAGGTGCAGGGTATCTCTATTTATGTCTTTGTCTTTAAACTGCCATAACTAATTTATAGAAATTAACATATATACATGGCCTAAATAGCGCTACATGTGTAATCCAATGAGGACCTAAACCTGCACGAATAACCTGCAACATTTTTAGATTAGCAGCAATTTGTATGACAATGCCGCTAAAGGATTTAAGGCTGTAACTAGACCCAAATTTAGTAAATCATTTTACCTATAGAGAATACTTGTGTTGTTGTATATGAAGATGTGAAATGATGCATACTTAAGGAAGGGATGTAACTAATGTAAATTAGTAGACCCAAGTATTTCTAACCCATACTGCATATCAATAGTAGTGGGGGATAGGGTTATTGCCAATAGTTAATCAAATCGTAGGCAGAATTGAGTCCAGAAGGTGTTCTGGTCCCTAACTTAAAGATCCAGAACACCTCCTGTTTAGCCAAAAGTATTTCTCTGTTTCCCCCTCTTGATTGAGCTTGTATCCTCTCTACAGCTGTCCATCTAAAGCTGTCTGTTTCTTTGTTGTGTATTTGTACAAAATGCTGTACTAAGGGGGTACTTGACCTGCCTGTCCTGATTGTGGAAAGATGTTCCCTGATCCGCAATCTTATCTCCCTAGTTGTAAGACCTACGTATTGTATCCTGCAATTTATGCAGGTGATCAGGTAAATGACATATTTTGATCTGCATGTGATACATGATTTGATTTCAAAATGTTGACCTGTGGTTGTGGATTGAAATGTTTCTCCACAGATTACTTTTTCACAGGCCACACAGTCCCTAAAGTTGCATCTGTGCATCCCTTTTACTGTTAACCAGGCTGAAAGCCCGATTTTGAGATCTCTGTTAGATCATCATCCGCAGAGAGCATATTGAAATGTTTCTTGATGATATTACAGATCTCGCTGTATTCCATGGAATAGTCTGTAATAAAAAGTGGGCCTTTCTTGTGTTGATCCTTGTGAAGGATAGTTTTGTCTTTGGGCAGTAAAAGGTCTTTTCTTTCTAAATGTTCAGCTGTCTCTCTGGCCTTTCTAATTGTTTTAAGCTCATAACCCCTTTTCTTGAGTCTCTTCGTGAGCTCCTTACTCTCTCTTACATAGTGGTCCTGATGACTACAATTCCTTTTGACCCTTATATACTGTCCCTTGGCTACTGCTTTGAACACTTGTTGAGGATGACAGCTGTTTGCGTGGAGTAATGTATTCCCTGTTATTGGCTTGCTATATATGGTGGAGGTTACTTTCTCACCAGGTTTACCTATGAGGGTGACATCCAGGTAATTGATGCTGTCACTGTTGCTTTCAAAAGTGAACTCAATTCCCTTATCATTTTCATTCAAATAATCAATGAAGGCACCAACTCCCGATGCACTGCCTCTCCACACAAACAGGAGATCATTGATAAATCTTTTAAAAAAGACTATATCGTCTCTGTATGGGTTTCTCTCTCCAAATATGTGGTCCTCCTCCCACCAACCCATGAATAGGTTGGCGTAGAACGGGGCAAATTTAGCCCCCATGGCCGTACCACACATTTGGAGAAAGAAACAACCATTAAACTCAAAGAAATTATGCGTCAAGAGGAAACACGTGACCCTATTCACATAGTCACACAGCATGGAATCATTTCTATAATATTTCCTCATATAGTAATTGACGGCTTTCAAACCCTGATCATGGGGGATGGATGAGTAGAGAGACTTGACATCGACAGTGACCCACCTATAACCCTCATGCCAATCAATGTCTGACACCAAATTCAGAACATGTTTGGTGTCCAGAACAAAGCTTGTCAGTCGTCTGATCATCGGTTGCAAAAGTGCATCTAGCCACTCAGACAGGGGTTCAAAAAGTGACCCAATGCCACTGACGATGGGCCTTCCTCTGACATCAGTGAGTGACTTGTGCACTTTGGGTAGGTGGTTAAATATCGGCATCCATTGTTGAGGTGCAGGGTATCTCCATTTACATTGTAGCTATCTTAGGTTTTATTTTTATTTCACAGGTACATTTGTATTTATTTTAGCTAGGTAGTTAGTAAATAGTTAATAACTATTGAAGGGATTATAAGGGATTATATTGATGAGCATATTCGTGTAAACAAGATTATGAGTTCTAATCAGCATGGCTTTAGGAGAAATAGATCATGTCAAACTAATCTAATTAGATTCTACGAGGAAGTAAGTAAAAATATAGATAAAGGGGAATCAGTTGATGTGATATACTTAGAATTTGCAAAGGCATTTGATACAGTGCCACATGAGAGATTAATGCACAAAATTAAGGGACTGGGAATAGCTGAAAATGTTAGCTCATGGATAAATAACTGGATAAAAGATAGGGAGCAACGAGTAGCAGTAAATGGATCATACTCAGATTGGACAAAGGTAATCAGTGGCGTCCCCCAGGGATCAGTACTGGGCCCTGTTCTTTTTAATATTTTTATAAATGACTTGGAGCAAGGATTAAATAGCGACATCTCTATTTTTGCAGATGATACTAAGTTAAGTAAGGTCATTAGGTCAGAGCAGGATGAACTCTCTTTGCAAAGGGATTTGCTAAAATTAGAACTATGGGCAAGTGAATGGAAAATGAGATTTAATACGGAAAAATGTAAGGTTCTACATTTTGGAAGTAAAAATAAGCAGGCTATGTATTTTTTAAATGGGACAAGACTTAGCCAAACACAGGAGGAAAGGGATTTGGGAGTAGTAATAGATAACAAGCTAAAGATGAGTGCACAATGCAGAGCAGCGGCTTCAAAGGCTAATAAGATACTAGCATGTATTAAAAGAGGCATTGATTCAAGGGAGGAAAGCAGAATTCTGTCATTATATAAAGCCCTGGTAAGACCTCACCTTGAGTTTGGAGTGCAGTTCTGGGGACCGATTGCTAAAAAAGATATTGCAGAACTAGAAAAAGTTCAGAGAAGGGCCACAAAGCTAATAAGGGGATTGGAGAAATTAACCTATGAGGAGAGGCTAGCCAAACTGGGTCTGTTCTCTTTAGAAAAAAGGCGCTTGAGAGGTGACATGATTACTTTATATAAATATATTCAAGGCCCATATACAGAGATGGCAGAAGCTCTTTTTATTCCAAGAAAATTGGTTCTGACAAGAGGTCATAATTTAAGGTTGGAGGAAAGGAGATTTAATCTCCTGCAACGGAAACGTTTTTTCACTGTAAGAGCAATAAAATTGTGGAACTCATTACCAAAGGAGGTAGTGAATGCCAATACCATAGATACATTTAAAAATAGTCTGGATAAATTTCTGTATATAAACAAAATTCATGGATATGATTGCTAGTATTAAATGGGTCACATTTTAATGGGGTTATTTAAGCTTAACTGGAGCTTTTTGTAAGTATTTTAGATTTGTATAGGTTGAACTCGATGGACTTCAGTCTTTTTTCAACCTTATCTACTATGTTACTATGTTTATCTACTATGTTTATTTACTAACTATTCTACCTAGTTAAAATAAATACAAACTTGTCTGTGAAATAAAAATAAAACCTAAGATAGCTACAATGTAACTATTAGTTATATTGTAGCTAGCTTAGGGTTTATTTTATAGGTAAGTATTTAGTTTTAAATAGGAATTATTTAGTTATTAATAGTAGGTTTTATTTAGATTTATTTTAATAACATGAAAGTTAGTGGGGGTTAGGGTTACGTTAGGGCTAGGGTTAGACTTAGGGTTAGGGGTTAATAACGTTAGTATAGTGGTGGCGACGTTGGGGACGCAAGATTAGGGGTTAATAAGTGTAGGTAGGTGGCGATGATGGTCGGACGCGGCAGATTAGGGGTTAATAACTGTAATGTAGGTGGTGGCGACATTGGGGGTGGCAGATTAGGGGTTAATAAATGTAGGTAGGTGGCGGCGATGTTAGGGGCGGCAGATTAGGGGTTAATAAGTGTACTGTAGGTGGCGGCGATGTTAGGGGCGGCAGAATAGGGGCAGTGACGTGCAGTGACGTCAGAGGCTGGTGAGGCAGTGGCTAGGATACGCCTTCATTCTTTAGATATCCTTTGTTGAAGAAATAGCAATGCACATGGGTGAGCCAATCACATGAGGTATCTATGTGCAGCCACCAATTAGCAGCTACTGAGCATATTTAGATATGATTTTCAACAAAGGACATCAAAAGAATGAAGAAAATTAGATATTAGATGTAAATTGGAAAGTTATTTAAATTTGCATATGGGTTTCATGTCCCTTTAAATGGTGTCTTGGAAAACTGGTCAACTTAGTAAAAATCTGATTTTAGTCTAAAAGGATTGTAACAGAAACTCTTGCCAGATAACACAATGCTTGCTCTGATTATGAGATCTAGAAATCCATGCCCATTAAAATATGTTTAAAACATACTTTTTACTTTAATGCTGCAAATTATGCTTATAGATTCTTTCATTACATAAGGGATGAGAGTCAGAGGGGGAGGAAGAGAGACAGAGAGAGAGAAAGAGACCATGGGGGAGAACAACACATAAGGAGAGAGATGGATAAATAGATAGAGAGAGAGAGACACACACACAAGGGGGGGACCACTGCATTTTAAAGTAATAAAACAGCAGAGCTACAGAGAGTTCAGAAAATGAGTCTATAATTTAGTGTGAAGTACAGAGGCAAGCTGCTAAGTTAGTGGGTGTAAAGTTTGAGTAAACAAAATACAAAAATGACCCTGCTGTAAAAGAGTAAAAAAAACACTAAACCACATTCATTAAATTATCATTTTCACTAACAGAATCCCTTTCAGTAAAATCTTACTTTAATAAGATGTTGCTGAAACACTGCTCTCTGTGCCTCTTTTCCTGCTCTGTAAGGATTCAGGAAGTGACAGTGGCACATTCCACTGCACTTAGAGGGGAAGAACAGAACTCTCTTTTTCACTTTAGCAAAGCTAGCAGGTTCACAGGACAGCAACAAAATATATGAAAGTTGTTTTGTTTTTTTCCATTTTTGTTTTGTTTTATATGATTTAACATCCAGCCCCAACCCTATGTTCCACTTACTAATGCCTCTCGCTGGATTGGTTCAGCCCAAATAGGACTGCCTCAAATAAAGCACTTATGGGCCATGCAATGATCTTAACCACTTTCATCCAGTAGATGGCGCAGCATGTTGTGTAATGGTGGGCAGACCTGCTTGTGCCTCTCCATTGCACAACATATAGCTGTGAGAAAAAAAAATGCTGGGGAAAAAAAATAACAATTTTGTTTTTTTAAAACCAATAAAAAAAATATATTTTTGCCCATATGAGAGGTGAAGCACTGCCTCACCTGCCTCTAGTGACTGCACATCACTGAATAGGGGTTAATAAATGTAATGTAGGTGGCGGCGATGTTGGGGGCAGCAGATTAGGGGTTAATAAGTGTAATGTAGGTGTTGGCGATGTCGGGGACGGCAGATTAGGGGTGTTTAAACTCGGGGTTTATGTTAGCGTGTTAGGTGTAAACAAATTTTGTTTCCACATAGGAACCAATGGGGCTGCGTTACGGAGCTTTACTCTCCTTTATTGCAGGTGTTAGGCTTTTTTTAACCTGGCTCTCATCATTGATGTTTATGGGGAAATCGTGCACGAGCACATAAAACCAGCTCAATGCAGCGCTGGTATTGGAGTGAGGTATGGAAATCCATGGAGCTTTACGCTGCAATATTGCCTGCTAACGCCGGGTTTTTGCAAACCTGTAATAGCAGCGCTATAGGGAGGTGAGCGGTGACAATAACTTGCAAGTTAGTACCGAGCCACTCATAACGCAAAACTCGTAATCTAGCCGTAAATTAATACAACACACAGAGAAAGTCCAGCACTCACTTGCAAGCTCTCAGCTAAGATTAAAAGCAAAACTGTAAGAGTAAGTTACCGCATCTGGCCAAATAAGACAAGCCCAGGTACCACGTCAAGGTCTCTCCCAAAACCTGGGTCCCTAATACAGCCATACAGATGCAAGCTCTCAGTCAAAGAAACTGGGAACTAAGTTAATCTTAGCTGAGAGCTTGCAAATGAGTGCTGGATTTTCTCTGTGTGTTGTATTAATTTATTTTGTAATTTTCCCTATGAGCCTTGCACTCAGACTTGTCTGGGGTTAACTGCCTGAGAGACAGCACATAGGATGTGTACCTAGTCTAGTCTGAGAGTGCAGTCCCCTTCCATGTTTTGTATATGTCTAGTGTGATTACATAAGTCTGTGAACCCTTGATTTGTTCCCAGTTTGTTTGATTGAGAGCTTTCATTTGAATGGCTGAATTAGGGAACCAGGTTTTGGGAGAGACCTTGACTTGTCCCATTTGGCCAGATGCAGTAACTAATTCTTCCAGTTTTGCTTTTAATCTTAGCTGAGAGCTTGAAAGTGAGTGCTGGACTTTCTCTGTGTGTTAACCAGAGGTCTGAGGTTGCGCTATTCCGACAGCCATTAACTTCAGTTGCGCTCTAGCATTCGTGTTTACTTTCAACTTATAATACGAGTGCCACATCCGACACCCGCAAATAGCCGTGATAAACCCGATATCGCTCGTTTATAACTGTTAGCACGCCACTCATAATATGGCCCTAAGTCTTTAAAACATGGTCCGTTGGCAACCTCACGCGCTTTTATTATTCTAACCTAATGACTATTATCAAATTTTGCTTTCTCCCAAGATTTGAAGGATACACCAAGCATCCACTTAAAGAAATATCAAACTGTCTGTTTCATTGTTGTATTAAAAAAACACTAAGCGGGGGGGCGGAGCCAACTACCAAGGCAGCTAGACGTCTTTTCTGAAGCTCTGAGCTCTCAGATATAATTTTATAGATTAACTCACATAAAAAGAGCTCAAATTTATGCTAGGATTCAAAGGAAAGCAGGTATTAATAGTCCTAAACATAGAGAAACCGAAGATACTTTATTTTTGGACTATAACACTGATATCCCCTTCTAAGCCTTGCCACGTGCAGCTATAGCATTTATATCCAAAAGCTTTGCCGACATGGAAATTTTGGAAGCCTGGGAACAACGCACCCAACAACTTCTGGAGAGGCATTACCGGGGTACGAAGGAAGATATAAAACTACTACTCTCTGCTTTTACATCGCCACTAAATCACGCAGCAAAGAGATCCGGCCTAGTTCAGAGTAACGAGAACTATCCTACCTCCACACATGGGACTCAGGAAACCCTAGGGATTCTCTCTCATAGATCTATGCTGAGACAAGTGGGAGATAAGCTAGGGCAAAATTCAGTTCATTGTCACTCGATATTCCTGCCCACGGAGATAGAAGCTGAAGTATCACCGCAATGTAATACTATGCTCGTATCCAGGGCCAGGATTATACAGGCCTCACCTTCTCATCAAGATCTCCCAACTCTGCCCTTACCGCTTATGCCGGAACATAAGATTTCCTCCCTACAGCAGTTTGTAACGTTAGGCTTGGCTGAGTATACATCTTCTACGCAGGGTGCCGCATTTGAGCCGAAGTGATCCCTTATCAAAGAGACCATACTTCCTAAGGATCTACAGGGGCTGCGCAGGACTACAGCCCTAGCCGACATCTTACCTGACTTTGCAGGCAATCCCACCTCTCTCCAGCTTCTGCAGGGAACTTCGGATCATAGAGAGGCGAAGATTCCAAGACAGTCCCCAGTCTCACATCAGAGGATAGCAACAGGTCATCTTGTCGGAACTCCGGAGCACTTACATATTCCTCCCTGTATGGCTTCGGTGGTGTCAGGCGTTAGAAGCAGAGACTTGGTGACTTTTCTATGCTCCTTCACTAAGAGCTTACTCACCCCCTCAGCTTACAAGGCCAGGTCTATAAACGATACTTTCTGGGTTTTAGTATACAAGGTACCGCATGTGACCAGAAATGGTATCGGTTGTTTAATTGCTGTGATTGCTAAATTACCGGTCATGGGAGTGGGCTAGGAGGCTCTGACGCTATCTCTCTTGCCACCCCTAATACGGTCCAAAGGGTATAAGGCATGTTGGTGTGTCAATTAGTTATGACTTGTTCCTCATATCTTTATAAATTGCCTATGCGTTAGTTTGATATGCTGATTAATTTGGGGGTGCCATAGATATCTTTAAATGTGTTCTACCTAGGTATATGTTATCTAACAGGGAACACATGTTCATTACACTTTATGTTATATGTTGGCTGTTTTAGCAATTCCTTGTTACACCTCCCCCCCCTTGCCTCACACAGTTTTCCTTAACATTGTATATTCAGTTAAAATAGTGTGATTTACCAAAAGGTCTCAAGTATATTCTATGAATGCACATTTCTTTATTAGAGTGGAGTAAGAAAAATAGCAGGTTACCCTTTAGACTCATCTTCCATACTTTTTATGGTAAAAGATATTGGCTCACTGGGGATTTTGCTTAGGGGAATTCTGTACAGCACAAATTACCCTTGGTAAGGGGACTGACATCACTCAGATAACTATTAAACTAATGTTGTCCTCCTAGTTCAAATTCCCCTCTCTCTTTACACCCACAACATTGATTTCTTAGCTATATCAAATGCAGCTGACACTTCCTTCATCCTCCCTATCCTACGCAGCCACATTTCAAGCTCTGTTCAATATTTCAGCTGCTATTATTTATATACTGTTCAAAGGGGGTTACATTATCATGGTTGTCTGCATTTATGCCACAAGTGGCTTCTCTTTTTATTCCTTGTTTTTACTGTATTATTGTTCTTAGCCATCTCCTGTTTTTCTATAAGCAATCCCTACATACATATACTCTTAGCCCAATATTAACCACGCACTCTTTTTACGTTACCACCTTCCCCTCCCCCAGAAATACTCACAATTATAATGTAAGTATCCTCCCCCTCCAAGTTCCCGAAGAGGCCTGAAATCAGAATGTTCTGACCTCCATCCACTCCAGCTCCCACTGATATACATACACTTGCTCCATAGATACACACAGTACATAAGATTTCTCACATAGTTCCCTATTTTAGGTATGGCTCTGTACACCTATGACCTACATAGTCCTATAAATGAGCCCATACTGCAGCCCTATTAAGATTGGCTCCGTTCCCCCTCGCTTTTTCCTACCCTTCCCCTCCACAATTTGAGTGGCTTTTGCCCACTGTAATCTCTCTTCTTTCCGGTTCTCTACGACCTACTCGAGGTCAACCTAAATACAAACTCCCCACACCACCGCAGAAATTCCTACTTTATACATGTTAGTGGTGTGGAGATCAGATCTCAACTACCAAAATATAAAATTAAGTTTCATTTCAGTCCGCCCAAGCTTATACCTCTTTAGATACAACATAGGTTACTACTTGTAAAGGCTGACCCTTTCGTATTGTTATGGTCATGCTTATCTCTGAGAGCCCTTAAATTTATGACTCAATTTTTCACCTAGAACAGTAACTTCTCGACTAGCCACATAGATAAAATGTATGTCACAATATTAGGTGTTGTACTCTGTTATTCTTGTGAATGGGCAAATGTTGTATTATGTATTCTTTTTGCTTTGTGAAACTTCAATAAAAAATTTATAGAAAAAAAAAAACCCCACTAAGAAATGGTTATATGTAATAGAAATAATTGCAATATGTATTATTTATCATTTTTAAAGGATATTACATTTTATTTATTTTTTAACTTTATTTGTACAGGGTCCATTACTTCTCGTCACAGCCCCAGGTTTCTCTTTTTAGTAGTTGCTAAGAGACACATGCTCTAGCTCCAGTCAGTTTCTTGACCATACTCAGAAGACGCCTTTTGGTGCAAATATTATGTGATAGTAGAATTTAAAGGGATATAAAATTGAAAAAAAAAAATCATACATTATTCAGTTAGAGCATACATTTTCAACCCCTTAACCCATGCGGTACTTTGCCTATCATACCACATGATGTATATATACGCCCAAGCTGCAGGAAGCTCCAGCAACTTTACAGCCGAGAGCTGGAGTTCCTGAGCTCCAGGCATGTGCCTGCATATGGAACTGGAGCACGATTGGTGGTCCGGTTCCATATGAAGGCAGATGCCAGATCGTTAAAGATGATGATACTTTGTGTGTGTCACTGTCTGTAACAATTATTTACTGGTGTTGGCAGGATGTGTAGGAGGGGAGGCAGGTGGGTGATCCAGCTGGGGAGGAAGGAAGGAGGGAAGGGAGGGAGTGGGATGGCTCTACACTTCAGAAAAGAAAAAATAGGGAGCGGGAGGGATGGGGAGCTACACTACAGAAAAAAAGGTGGTGTAGGTGGTCCCTAACTAACAATCAACGGAGGGGGGGCCACTACACTACAGAAAATGTTAAATAAAATAAAAACAACATGTATTTTATAGGTACTGGCAGACATCAACCAGTACGAAAGATTGCCACAAGGAGGGGGAGGGTTAGAGAGCTATTTGTGGGGATGAGGGAGGTGGGAGGGTTGAGGAGGATCACTACACTGTAAAAAAAAAAATGTATGTATAAAGAAATAAATAAATAATAATTAAATTGCATACTGGCAGACTGTCTGCCAGTACCTAAGATGGCGGTGGCCTTTGGGAGTGAGGGAGGGAAGAAAGCTGGGAGGGATCAGGTAGGGATCATGGGGTGGGAGCTGTCAGGTGGTAGGGTTATCTCTACCCTAAAGCTAAAATACACCTTACAAGCTACCTGGTTAACTCCATTCACTGCCATGAATAATAGAAGTGTGGTGCACAGCTGCAATTAGCAGCATTCTAATTACCAAAATGTAATGGCAAAGCCATGAATGTCTGCTATTTCTGAACAAAGGGGATCCCAGAGAAGCTTTTACAATAATTTATGTCATGATTGCACAAGCAGTATGTAATTAATTTCAATGAGAAACACAAAGTTTGTTAAAAAGTTAACAATTTTGTTTATATGATCGCATTTGACAGTGAAATGGTGGCATGAAATATACCAAAATGGGCCTAGATCAATACATTGGGTTCTCTACTTAAAAAAAAAATATATATAGTTTTGAAAGGTAAATTAAAAAAAAAAAAAAAAAAAAAAAAACAAGGCTCTATTTCTGTTTAAATGGAGTGATTTCTCTGAAAGTCCAGGTAGTGAAGGGGTTAAACAACTTTCCAATTTACTTCTATTTTCTAATTTGCTTCATTCTCTTGATATCCTATGTTGAAGAAGCAGCAATGCACTACTGGTAGATAGCTGAACACAATGGGTGAGACAGAAACATGAGTCATATATGTGCAGCCACCAATCAGCAGCTCCTGAGCATATCTAGGTATCCTTTTCAAGGATACCAAGAGAACAAAACAAATTATATAATAGAAGTAATCTAAAAGTTTATTTAATCACATGCTGTATTTGAATCATGAAAAAAAATGTGTTTCATGTCACTTTAAGTTTTATAATGGTAGCTCCCTTATCTCACTTAAAGGGACACTAAACCCAAAAAATGTATTTCATGATTCAGATATATAATACGAATTTAAACAACAATCCAATGTACTTTTGTTTATTTTGCTTCATTTTTTAGATATCCTTAGTTGAAGAAAAAGCAATGCACATGGGTGAGCCAATCACATGAAGCTTCTATGTGCAGCAACCAATCAGCAGCTACTGAGCCTATCTATATATGCTTTTCAGCAAAGAATATTAAGAGAATAAAAAAATTAGATAATAGAAGTAAATTAGAAAGTTGTTTAAACTTGCATGCTCTTTCTAAATCATGAAAGAAAAAAATTGTGTTTCATGTCCCTTTAAGGTAGTGGCTACACTGAGAATTTCTATGTGTTGGTTTTACAATAAAACAATTAAGTTTGCTGTTTTTGACACAATAATTATTTTTACTAAAAAAGCACTGTTTCATATCTCTTTATATCCGAGCTACAAGTGTACTGCAGTTTTACTTTTTTTTTAAATAGAAAATCATTTGAACAATTATTTAAATATGAAAGGTAGGACATAAGGAAATCTCTAATTCATATGAAGATTTGGTAAAAACATGTTCTTAATGGGAAATTAAATATTACTATACTTTTCATTCAGCACATAAGGGTTCAATAGAACTAGTAAAAAGGTCAGTAAATTTAATCTTATAATTGATGGTGCTGGGCATTCGCTGTCTTTTAATTGTATAACTGATATTTAGCTCACTGTAAAAATGCTTTATAGCTTGAACACCACAATGTGAGAGCTTATTGCTCTAAGATGCACGGTTTTCAAAGCCTCAATGATTTTCAGAAATTCATTCCCTAAGAGTTGTGGTCTGGTGTCAGTTTTAGCAGTTAGCATTATTTCATAGCTGCAAAAAACACAGTCACTGTCTAAATGTATTGTGTTTTAGTTCTGTATATTGTTCAGATCTCGTATTGTCATCTTCCTAATTTAAGTTTAGATACTTTAATAGAATAACAGGCAAATTAAATTACATTCTGCAAAGGATCCTTCAAAAGTTCTGTGCCCATCATTGTAAGACATACCAAACCCCTAGCAGTTAAAGGGACAGTATACACCAATTTTCATATAACTGCATGTAATAGACACTACTATAAAGAAGAATATGCAGATACTGATCTAAAAATCAAGTATAAAACCTTTTAAAAACTTACTTAGAAGCTCCCAGTTTAGCACTGTTGATGAGGTTAGGCTGGGACAACCACTGAAAGGGGGTAGAGAAAAAGGAACTATAGACAACCCCCCCCCTTCCCTGCATATGAAAAGACAGATTATACAAACAATAACAGCTAGAATCTGTAGACATGAGTATACATCTAAATCTTTGTGGCTTGGTTAGGAGTCTGAAAATCAGCACGTTATTAAAAAAATAAGCAAAACTATACATTTTTACAAAAACACTCCCAGATAGGCTATTTAAATGGATCATCTAAAAAACAGTTATGCAAAAGAAAATCTAGTGTGCAACGCCCCTTTAACTAGGATATTTGCATATCAATTAAAGTAAATAAGTAAATACATAGCTTTATAGTTACTTTCCAACTCAATGTCTACCTGTTTCTCATTCTTTTTTCATCTTTACCCAGCTGCTTTTGTTTCCTTGTATCTTCTGTCTCTTTCAAGATTTTTGTATCGGGGGATGGATTTCTCACTCTATCCAGACGAGTATTTGAATTTCCTATGTTATAATTTTTATCCTTAAAGGGACATGATACCGAAAATGTTTCTTTCATAATTCAGATACATTACACAATTTTTAAAAAACTTTTCAGTTCACTCCTGTTACCAAATTTGCTTTATTTTCTTGGTATCCTTTGTTGAAGAGAAATAATGCACTACTGGGAAGTAGTTGTACACATCAGATAAGCCAACGATAAGAAGCATATATGTGCAGCCACTAATCAGCAACTAGCTGCCAGTAGTGCATTGCTGCTCCTGAGCCTACCTAGGTTTGGTATTCAACAAAGGATAACAAGAGAACAAAGCAAATTAGATAATAGAAGTAAATTGGAAAGTTGTTTCAAATCTTATGCTCTGTTTGAATCATGATCATTTCATTTTTACTTTATTGTCCCTTTAACCCCTTAATGACTGAGGACGTACCCTGCACGTCCTCGGTCTGGAAAACAGCTGGAAGCGATCCTGCTCGCTTCCAGCTGCTTTCCAGTTATTGCAGTGATGCCTCGATATCGAGGCATCCTGCAATAACCATTTTTAGCCATCCGATGCAGAGAGAGCCACTCTGTGGCCCTCTCTGCACCGGACATCGATGGGCGGTATCGTTGGTGGGTGGGAGCCGGTGTGGGAGGCGGGTGGCAGCCATTAATGGGCCTTGTGATGTGGAGGGGGGCGGGATCGTAGGGTGGGAACGGCTACACAACAGAAATATTGGTGTTAAAAGTGGGAAAAAGGGGGGGGAATAGATTTTATTAAAAACAATCAGTCAGGGGGTGGGGGGTTGGTCTGTGGGGGGGGGAGCTATATTTCAGAAAAAAACTAAAATAAATAAATAAAAAAAAACATTTTTTTGCTGCCAGTACCCAAGATGGCCCCCAATAAGGCAGAGGGGGAGGGTTAGAGAGCTGTTTTGAGGGGGATCAGGGAGGATCCTACATAGCAGCAAATGTAAATATGCTAAAAAAAATATATATATATATATATATATATATACAAAGATACCTTTTATTTTATTACTGGCATACTTTCTGACAGTACTTAAGATGGCAGGGACAATTGTAGGGTGGCGAGGGAAGGGAGCTGTTTGGGAGGGATCAGGGGATATGATGTGTCAGGTGGGAGGATGATCTCTACACTAAAGCTAAAATGAACCCTGCAAGCTCCCTACAAACTACCTAATTAACCCCTTCACTGCTAGCCGTAATACACGTGTGATGCGCAGCAGCATTTAGCGGCCTTCTAATTACCAAAAAGCTACGCCAAAGCCATATATGTCTGCTATTTCTGAACAAAGGGGATCCCAGAGAAGCATTTACAACCATTTGTGCCATAATTGCACAAGCTGTTTGTAAATAATTTCAATGAGAAACCTAAAGTTTGTGAAAAAGTGAACTTTTTTTTTTATTTGATCGCTTTTGGCGGTGAAATGATGGCATGAAATATACCAAAATGGGCCTAGATCAATACTTTGGGTTGTCTGCTACACTACATTAAAGCTAAAATTAACCCTACAAACTCCCTACAAGCTCCCTAATTAACCCCTTCACTGCTGGACATAATACACGTGTGGTGCGCAGAGGCATTTAGCGGCCTTCTAATTACCAAAAATCAACGCCAAAGCCATACATGTCTGCTATTTCTGAAGAAAGGGGATCCCAGAGAAGCATTTACAACCATTTGTGCCATAATTGCACAAGCTGTTTGTAAATAAGTTCAGTGAGAAACCTAAAATTGTGAAAATTTTAAGGTTTTTTTTAAAATTTGATCGCATTTGGCGGTGAAATGGTGGCATGAAATATACCAAAATTGGCCTAGATCAATACTTGGGGTTGTCTACTACACTACACTAAAGCTAAAATTAACCCTAGAATCTCTACTACGTGCTCCCTAATTAACCCCTTCACTGCTGGGCATAATACACGTGTGGTGCGCAGTGGCATTTAGCAGCCTTCTAATTAACAAAAAGCAAAGCCAAAGCCATATATGTCTGCTATTTCTGAACAAAGGGGATCCCAGAGAAGCATTTACAACCATTTATGACATAATTGCATAAGTTGTTTGTAAATAATTTCAGTGAGAAACCTAAAGTTTGTAAAAACATTTCTGAAAAAGTGAACAATTTTTTTTAATTTGATTGCATTTGGCGGTGAAATGGTGGCATGAAATATACCAAAATGGGCCTAGATCAATACTTTGGGATGTCTTCTAAAAAAAATATATACATGTCAAGGGATATTTAGGTATTCCTGACAGATATCAGGGTTCCAATGTAACTAGCGCTCATTTTGAAAAAAAGTGGTTTGTAAATAGCAACGTGCTACTTGTACTTATTGCCCTATAACTTGCAAAAAAAGCAAAGAACATGTAAACATTGAGTATTTCTAAACTTTTTGGTGATTGTAGATGTGTAACAGATTTTGGGGGTCAAAGTTAGAAAAAGTGTGTATTTTTTCCATGTTTTCATCATATTTTGTATTTTTTTTTATAGCAAATTGTAAGATATGATGAAAATAATGGTATCTCTAGAAAGTCCATTTAATGGCGAGAAAAAGGGTATATAATATGTGTGGGTACAGTAAATCAGTAACAGGAAAATTACAACTAAACACAAACACAGCAGAAATGTAAAAATAGCTTTGGTCCCAAACGGACAGAAAATGGAAAAGTGCTGTGGTCATTAAAGGGTTAATACTCTTAAAGGGATATAAAAAAAATATTTTGTGATTCTGACACAGCATACCATTTTAAAATCTTTCCAATTTACTTCTATTATCAAATTTGCTTCATAACCATGATATTCTGTGTTGAAGAGATACTTAGGTAGACATCTGGAGAACTACATGGCAGGAAATAGTGCTGGCATCTAGTGCTCTTGCAGATGAATACAATTCTAGCAAAACTGCTGCCATGTAGTGATCACGAAATGGGCTGGCTCCTAAGCATACATCCCTGCTTTTAGACAAAAGATACCAAGAGAAAGTTGCATGCTCTTGCTCATTAATTTTCAAACCTGTCCTCAGGCCTCCATTACAGGCCACAGGATATCTGAACTGGAGCACAGGTGAAACAATCAGCTGATTAGTAACCATGGCGACAACCAAGCACTATTTTTACACAAACACAAGGACAGTTTTATGTACATTGAAATATTATCAGAGCAATTATCTATGATGTTTATTTTATATGAAATTATCAGATGCTCTAGAATATGAGTTATGAATATAAATGGTTTAGTGGAAAAAATACAATATAACAAATTAATAAATAACCCCAGTGCAGTGATTAGTTAACATAAAAAGTGTAAACCAGTGATAAAAAAAACAAAGTGCTTAACCCCTTTTGCTTCTAGGAATTTCAGTAAAATACTTCTGTATAACCAGAAATAGAGCCATTGATTTATTTTTTTATTATTTACCTATGAACACTAATTGCAGCTGAACACCACACTTCTGAAATTCATGACAGCGAAGGGGTAAATTAGTTAGCTGTTAAGGGTAATATTTATTGTAGTACAGGGATTACCCTCCCCCCTGACACCTCCTTCCCCCTGATTAATACTTGATTCCTCCCGAACACCAGTCTTCCCTCCACCACCATCTTAGGTATTGGCAGTCTGCCAGTATCCAGTGTAGGGCCTTTATATATTTTTATATACAGGTAGCCCTCAGTTTACGCCGGGGTTAGGTTCCAGAAGGAATGGTTGTAAATTGAAACTGTTGTGAATTGAAACCCAATTTATAATGTAAGCCAATGGGAAGTGAGGGAGTTAGGTTTCAGGCCCCTCTCAAAATTGTCATAAGTAACACCTAATACATTATTTTTAAAGCTTTGAAATGAAGACTTTAAATGTTAAACAGCATTATAAACCTAATAAAATAATCACACAACACAGAATATATAATTAAACTATGTTCAATGAACAAAAACATTTGCTAAACAGCATTATAAACCTAATAAAATAATCACACAACACAGACTTTACTTGCATTTTTCTGCAAACAGTTCTTTCTATGCATTCCAATCTGGACTGGTTTATAGACAGGAAGATCTTGTTCCTTTGCACACTGCTCGATAGCTCAGGTCTGGTTAAACTGAATAATTTCAGCTTGCTTGGATTGCATATCTTTGCTGCAACACAAGCGGACAGCTCCACCTACTGGCTATTTTAATCAATGCACTACTTCTCAATGCTTTTCAATAGCAGTCACATTACTGAAAAAAAAGGTTGTTATTCTGAAACGGTGCAAATAGAACCGTTGTAAACCGAGGGCCATCTGTGTGTGTGTGTGTGTGTGTGTGTATATATATATATATATATATATATATATATATACAGTGAGGCCTCGGTTTACGAATTTAATTCGTTCTCCGGGTCGTTTCGTATTGCGAAAAATTCGTAAACCGAAACACGGTTTCCCATAGGAATGCATTGAAAATCAATTAATGCGTTCCGGAGGTCCGAAAAAATTCAAATAAAGTGTCCAAAAAATGCTCCAAAAGGCTCCAAAAGGCTTAACAACTTGCTGCAAATGGCTCCAATGTCTCCAAAAGGCTCCACAACTTGTTGCAAATGGCTCCAAAAGGCTTAACAACTTGCTGCAAATGACTCCAAAAGGCTCAACAACTTGCTGCAAAATGGCTCCAAAACCTCTCCAACACCTCCACACTGGTACCCAAACTTCATTAATTCAATCATACTTGAGTATGCAGGGGGCACAGGGGCCACTGGTTTCGTATTGCGAAAAATATTCGTAAACCGAGGGGGGCAAACCGGCATTTTGTTTCGTATTGCGAAAAAAATTCGTAAACCGAGTCAATTTTTCTTCAAATTTCGATTTCGTAAACCGAAATTTCGTATACCGAGTCGTGCGTAAACCGGGGCCTCACTGTATATATATATATATATATATGGTTGTGTGTGTGTGTTTCTGTAGTGTAGGGATCCCTCCCAGGGATCTCTAACCCTCATCCCTTCCACTGTTACCAGCATCTTGGGTACTGGCAGACATTATGCTATTATTTAAAGATCACAATAGCAGGCAATATTTTATTCATATGTTAATAAATAAAATATCAGCTGCTCTTAATCACATACAGTCATACTTGATTAAAAATGTAAAAAAAAAAAAGGTAAGAAAGTGTCAAAAATGTGGTCAAAAATACTACTGCAAAAAAACCCAACAATTTTCTTGCTATTGTACTTATAATGAAATTTAGGAAACAAATGCATATAGAAAGTTCCATCTGAAATTTCCAAACAATAAGACTTTTCCAAATATATTTCTGAGGTGCAATAAACCACCACACCTCTTCATATATAGATACAGATATTGTATCTTATATGTACAAATAATCCACAGAGCTCCTGGTATAGTTTTTACTTAGATACAAGTGGTCCCCTCTCTAATTGTCCCCTAGAAGTAGATGGTTAAATATCCTCCTGATCTTTCTGGCTGTTTGCTAATGGGGGAAATCTGTTATTGAGGGGAATTCTCGAACGCTTGCAGTTTCTTCTGAATAAAGACCTTTATTTCTTTTTTCTCATCTTACGATTAGATTATTTACAAAAGTATCCTATGATTGAATCTTTATTCAAGTTTTGTATAACATATTTTTTAAATCAAATATTATTTGATATGTCATCATAAGATATTTTTTCTTTATTTCAAGAAATTTTAATAAAAAGACATACAGAATATATCAGATGTTCTTAAGAAGATTCATTGTAATGAAAAAAAGAGAGAGATGAATATTTTACAAGTGATACAAAGGAACTGTCTCTTTAAGGAAGGATCAATATAAAAGAGAAGAGTAAGAATGGTTGTCATATGGCTTGAGAAAGGCTGAATCGAAGCTGAAATGGGTTTCCATCAAATACAATCCCTTCTGAGTGGCAAGATCAGAGGAAGCGACAGCCAGAGGGACTACTTGTATGCAATTATAAACTACACCCGGAGCTCTGTGGATGATTTGTAAATATACAGTACAATATCTGTATCTATATATGAAGAGGTGTAGTAGGAAAAATTGTTATTTGGATTTCATAAAGATATTTGGAAGAGTCTTATCATTTGAAAATTTGGAAGGAAGTTTTTTTTTTTCTTGCTGTAGTATTTTTGACCACATTTTGGAATTTTTTTTTATGTTACATTTTTAATCATCCATCATTTTATGTTATATTTTATGTTATTTAGAGCAGCTGCTATTTTTTATTGTGATTTGATTTATGTATGAATATTTTTTGCTATTTCCTATTTATATTAGAATTTTGCCTGTACAGGCGACTGCAATTGTGCTTCTTAACTATTTTCATTATTCACAAGGTTTTGGGATTGACTTGGTTAATTGTCGTGCTATTATATTCCTTATAAGCTCAGGGGTGTGAAAAATAGTTTTAAAAACATAATGTCACTATCATATGTAGGGTTTTTTTTGTAATTTTTTATTTATTTAGTTTGATTTTTTTTCTGTAGTGTAGGAATCCATCATCCCCCCTCCAAGTGATCATCTTCTGTAGTGTAGGGAATCACCTTCACCCTCCAAGGCAGTTATAAATAATATTGGTATTATATTGAATGGATTAGACTTTTAAGATAATTTCTCTCCCCATCCCAATAGTCTAATGTGTGTGTATATATATATATGTTTACAGTCATCTATAAACATATAAACACATACATACATATATAAAAATAAATAAAAAGAGAGAAGCGCTCAACCTGGGAACGAACAATAGCATATTAGCTTGTTCTATGGCTAGTTACCACCCAATATGTGCCTTTCACAGAGAAGAAATGTCCTGAAGCATATCAGTCTTATCCTGACTTCACAGTACAGTCCAGCCCTGAAATACCAGACAATCCTTCTCTGAACAAGAGAAACAGCAAAACCCCAGACGTACATTTCGGTCTATTGTGGGCCTCGTCAGTGAGGTCCAGTCATATCCCTCTAGGCACATTGAGCAACGGATCTACGTCTGGATTCCCACATCACACTTAGGGAGACTTTGCTAAGTGTCATAGTTTGCATAAATAAAAAGAGAGAAGCGCTCAACCTGAGAATGAACAATAGCATAATAGCGTGTTCTATTTCTAGTTACCACCCAAGAAGCAGCCTCTTTTTGCTCCACATGTGCCTTTCACAGAGAAGAACTTTCCTGAAGCATATCAGTCTGATCCTGACTTCACAGTACAGTCCAGCCCAGAAATACCAGACAATCCTTCTCTGAACGAGAGAAACAGCAAAACCCCAGATGTTCATTTCGGCCTATTGTGGGCCTCGTCAGTGAGGTGCAGCCGTATCCCTCTAGGCACACTGAGCAACGGGTCCACGTCTAAATTCCTGCATCACACTTAGGGAGAAAAAAGAGGCTGCTAGACTTCCCTAAGTGTCATAATTCGCATAAATAAAAAGAGAGAAGCACTCTACCTGAGAATGAACAATAGCATAATAGCTTGTTCTATGGGTAGTTACCACCCAAGAAGCAACCTCTTTTTGCTCAACATGTGCCTTTCACAGAGAAGAACTTTCCTGAAGCATATCAGTCTGATCCTGACTTCACAGTACAGTCCAGCCCCAAAATACCAGGCAATCACTCTCTGAACGAGAGAAACAGCAAAACCCCAGATCTACGTTTTGGCCTATTGTGGGCCTCGTTAGTGAGGTGCAGCCATATCCCTCTAGGCACACTGAGAAACGGGTCCACGTCTAAATTCCTGCATCACACTTAGGGAGCAAAAAGAGGCTGCTTCTTGGGTGGTAACTAGCCATAGAAAAAGCTATTATGCTATTGTTCGTTTCCAGGTTCAGCACTTCTCTCTTTCTATTTATGCAAATTATGACACTTAGGGAAGTCTCCCTAAGTGTGATGCGGGAATCCAGACGTGGACCCGTTGCTCAGTGTGCCTAGAGGGATATGGCTGCACCTCACTGACGAGGCCCACAATAGGCCGAAACGTACGTCTGGGGTTTTGCTGTTTCTCTCGTTCAGAGAGGGATTGCCTGATATTTCAGGGCTGGACTGTACTGTGAAGTCAGGATCAGACTGATATGCTTCAGGAAAGTTCTTCTCTGTGAAAGGCACATGTGGATCAAAAAGAGACTGCTTCTTGGGTGGTAACTAGCCATAGAACAAGCTATTATGATATTGTTCGTTTCCAAGTTCAGCACTTCTCTCTTTCTATTTATGCAAATTATGACACTTAGGGAAGTCTCAAAAAATCAAAAGAAGGTGACACGCTCCTTGTATTTTAAATAAAACTTAACATTTATTTTCTTCATTAAAAAGATATATTTACAGCAGTCAAAATCTTGTATGATACTGATTGGTTAAAATTTAATTAACACTATCTTAGTTCGTACACAGCATGCATCTACACTATTGTACACTAAACCTAGCAATAGTCTATACGTCAGAGAGAAATAAATACTTAACCCCTACTAATAAAGACTCTAGTCTACGGATCAGGGATTGAATGTAAAGTGTGTACTTAATAATACATCTGAAACTTAATCCATATGTATTTATACTTAGCTATAGAGGTCAACACCATTATATCTAATGAGACCTGTGTGCTCTTAAAACATCGGTTATCTAGCACTTGTTTTCTAAACATTGCTCGACACCTTACGGATAAATAGACAGATGCATATATCTTTCAATGACATAGACAGATGAGATTACTGAACATCTATTAATACATAAACAAATACACTGATTGATATGTATACTCCAAAAGCCATTCTTAATAATTGATTTCTGATTAAAAAGTAGACTTACCCTCAAGAGGTTATTTAAATCCTAAGTGACTAGCTATTTCGGCACATACAGATTCTGGATAAAATAAACTTTTCCCTGTAGGATAATAATCAGAATTAACAATATTAGAGAATGATATGACTATGGACTAAAACATAATAGTGTATGTTAGAGAAGTATGAAAAATTGCTTAATCTGAAAGAGATGGGAATTCTTTTAGGTGATAATATGTCTCTAAGGATAGAGGATCCGTATATTTTGACTTATAAGGTTTCAAGATTTGAAGATCAGACTCCCTAACTTAACTATTCATAATATACAGTAATCCATAATTGCCGAATGTGTGAATTAGAAAGTTAATCTAATAATAGTTTATATGGATGGTATTAGTATACAGTGAATACTTATCTTATTTATAAGGGACAACCCAAAAGATTTTGGCTAAACCAAAAATATATGGATATTTCTTAACTGGAAAAAAGATGGTAATCTTCTGTATGTACCTATTCTTCTTAACAAGTTTTTTGTGTGTATATATTACTTATCTCATTGTGGATATGTGTTAATGAGCAAAATTAACAAAATTATTCCCAGAAGTTAATAATGTCATACTTTGAATTGAGACCCAGTGGATGTCTCGTCTGAAGTTTAAACATCCAAAATATCTCTCTTTTGGCTTGTCCACATCTCCCCCTCTGTTCGTCACTTTAACCTGTTCTATAGCACACCATCTCATGGTGTTTAAATTTCCATTGTGTAATTCAAAAAAGTGTCGAACGAGGGGGGTTGAGGACTTGCCTCTCTCCAGAGTCGAAAGGTGTTCTCTGATTCTTGATTTAATGTCTCTAGACGTAAATCCTATGTATTGGACATTACATCTAGTACATTGAATCATATAGATCACATTTTTTGACATGCAGTTCATCAGTGATTTTATTGGAAAAACCTCTCCTGTCACACAAGAACTGAACTCCCTGATTTTATCCATATAATCACAGGGTTTGCATTTGTTGTGTCCACAACTGTACATTCCCCTACTGCTAAGCCAAGTACTGGTGTTACTGGCTTGTTGTTTTAACAGAGTAGGTGATAATATATTCCCTAGAGTGGAACTTCTTCTGGAGCTACACCTAACTCCCTCCTTGACTAGTTCTGTTAGTTTGTCGTCCACTGCCAAAAGGGGAAAATGTTTTTTGACAATCTGTGTGATCTGTTGGTATTGAGAGCTATAAGTTGTCACAAAATTAACTCCTTTAAAATTTCCTTGTGTTTTCTTTTCGTTTTTTGAAAACACTTTCTCTGCTTATTTTGCTACATTGTTTTCTAGCTCTGGTAATAACATTCTTATGGTATCCTCTCTCTTTGAGTCTGACTACCAATTCATCAGCTTGTTTGTTGTACTCTGAATCTTGCATGCAGTTACGTTTGAGGCGAATAAATTCACATTTAGCTACAGCAGCCGCTGTTTGTTTGGGATGACAACTGCTCCCATGTAAAAGGGAATTTCCTGATATTGGTTTCCTGTATGTTTTGGTTGTTATTCCCTGTTGTGTACCTGTCAGCGTTAGATCAAGGTAGTTTATGTTAGTTAATTGTAACTCAAAAGTGAAGGAGAGCCCTATGGTGTTTGTATTGAGGTAGTTTACAAATTCAGGGATTAGATCATTAGACCCCCTCCATATAAAGATGAGGTCATCTATGTACCTCTTGTACATGATAATTTCAGATTTGAACGCATTTCTATCTCCAAAGATGTGGGAGTGCTCCCACCAACCTAAAAGTAGGTTGGCGTATGAGGGGGCAAATTGAAAGAAAGAAAGAAAGAAAAGCATAAACTGGCACACTTGTTGGGGGATAGTTAAACAATTGAGTGCTGTGTGGTGGATGGGTGATTAAAACATAACTTTTTAAACAGATCAGTTGCAGAGAAGATGACCTAAATGGCACATACCCCTGTGGGACCTGAAAATACTGTACATTTATGAGCAATGTGAAAGAGATGGCTATTTTCCCAGTGGGAACCAAAAAGATCAATGGATTTTTTTTTGTATTATAATTTTTTATTGAGGTTGTGAGAAACATTTAAAAAAAAAATCATCCATAAACAATAATAACTTGGTTATAAGACAGACATTGTCAGTACACAAACATAGCAAAAAAGGTTACATCTCTAGATATAAGCTCTGTATGTTGCTATTGGAATGTGGGGGCTATGACTATGAAGTATAGGGCTATGCCCTGTATACCAACTGCTCGTATGAAAATGAAGAAAAGAAAATCTAAAGCATGAAACAAATAAATGTTAGTGACATTCTAGAGCATACTTAGCTAGTGTGTCAGTGAGAAGTTTATACACAATATAATGGAACCTCGGTTTTATTTTATATAAATAAGAAAATTGGTCCCCACATTGCCATAGGGAACATTCAAGGAGTTATCTAGTCTGATAAGATTGAGGCAAGGGGGGGGTTAGCTTTTTTGCTTCGGTTGCTTTTGGGCCAAAGTGTATGAGGAAGGGAGAGGGGAAGTTCAGCGAGCAAGAGCCGCTCTAAATAAAGTGGGGAGATAGATGGGGAGCGGAGCCATCCAGGATGCTAGAGTGGTACTTATCTGCTACATGTGATGGTCAAAAAGAGCCGAAGCTGTGATAACGGCGCTCTGGTATCAATAAGGCATCGTAAGCGATGCTCTACATGATATGCAGTGACTAAGCTATTTCACACTTAATAATATCCAGTATTGGGTCATATATGATGGGTGATGACACTCTGAGGTCCCGGCCACAGACCCAGCAGTATATCACTGGAAATGTTAGGTATGATGGATATAAGTAATTAGGTGCTGCAGTGAAAGACATCCTGAGCATATATAGTGTTATGGACTGCTATTTTGGCAGATTATACCTCCTCATAGCTTCATTCTAGGGCCTAAACCCTTGTGGAGATGGAGAGAATATATATCTGACTAGATAAATCCTACAAAAACCAGTAGGATTGAAGCCTTATATATAATACATGTTTAAGGCTTAGCACTATGCAGATCTCTTACATCTATTTGCCTTAATACATATAAGAACATGTGGGGGGATCAGATCAGTCCATTAAGAGTTAAATGTGTGTGTCTTGAGTAGAAATCAATGCTAAGCCTCTAACTACCATATCTATGAAAAATGTGGACATACAAATGCATACATACCGAATGTATACACATAAGAGATCTCCCAAACTAGAACAGACCCAGACTGGCACCACATCGACAGTAGTAAAAGGAGCAACTGTATTATACGAGTTTAAAATGTAATTAACATACCAAAGGAGCAAACATACCAAAACAGCTACTGCTCAGTTAAAAAGTTAAACGGCTACAACCTCGGCCTGATGACATCACTGGTGCATTTCAGGTGTTACCCGTAGTCATAGTTCCCGTCATGGGTTCTAACTACCTTTAAATAGGTATAGGAACAGGTGTGCCGGTAACAAAGAGCTGAAATATTAATACTTTAAAATCCAAACTTGTCAGATAAATATATTGACTCTCTAATCACTTAATATGAATAAATACATTTAATACATATAGGGGGAAATGTGAACATTTTGAAATTCCAACAAAATATAATCAATTGGTTAGGTGCTGTGTGCTTATATTAAAAAAAAAAAAATCCCTTAAAATATATATATAGACTTAATAAGTCCTGATCAACACATATGCGTATAATTACCAGAATATTCTAGCCACACATTAGCGCAACCTTGTTCCATTAAACACCTTCGTTCAGTGTGCAGTTTTTAAGAAAATATAAGTTCATTACCTATATTACCTAATATGAGCATGAAACTTCTTGCTCGAACCCAAGAATTGTAGTGTGTACAGATTCCACAGCAACTCCTACTCACAGGAAATAAAAGTCCTTAATGTAAGGTAAAAAACTTTTTCTTTATTGGTGGTGAATACAGGATAAAACCATAAGGGAGCAGACAGCTCACATAAGCAGGAAAAAGTAACCGGTAGTGCAGGAAACAGCAATTTTTGCTACCATTTTATATTGTATTCTTTTATTCTACATTTTAAATATAGTCTTACGGGTGTAGACATTATCCACCCCTACTATTAATCAGGGTATTTTTAGAATTTGAATATTTCAATGGGCCATATATAATTATTTAAAAAAATAAATAAATAATGTTTTTAGTATTTATCTCTTGACCAGTGATACACACAATAATATTCTTAATTAATAATGGACAGTATTAGATATTATTAGTATTGAGTACTCGTTTTAAACCGCTAAAGAAAAAAAGGGAAATCACTGTATTTTATCAAGGCTTGGCTACTAAATGCCAGGACACTCAAAAAGTGAAAAATACAAAGTGACATACGATAAATCTCACTCGTAATTCTAAAGATACCTTACTATCACTGAGTACAGTATATTAGCTCCCTGTCTCTGTATACAGTACAATCCATAGCTTGGAACCCTAGTTTCCCTTGCTACAGATTAATATGTAAATCATAAGGGGACGAAGCAGATTAATCAATTAGCGGAAGGAGCATAACATTATTATTTAAGTTCTCTGCACACAAGTAGATGGTTATTACTAAGTTCTTATGTCTAGAGCAAAACTAATAATTATAAACATACCAGCAATTTAGTGGCAATATTATGTGACTCAATCCTATTCATACTTTAATACTTAAATAAGTTACTGCTGATAGATAAACTTCAGCCCAAGACACATATTCATATATAGTCTCCTGAATTATTCCCAGTGATTAATGAGGTCAAATGTCAAATTGTATCCTTTGGGGATACGTGTCTGTAATGTGTAGATCAAAAAACCTCACAGCGATAAAGAATAACACCTGCACAGAGAGGAGTCGGCGACAATGGATCAAGCTCTACAGTAAGTGTTATATGCTTATTTTTTTGCTACTGTGGAAAACAAAGTGCTTTAAATAAGGGGACCAATACCGGTATATATAGAACCATCATTACGGCTACAGTAGAGACCTCAGATTACCAAGTGAACTGTATTGATTTAAATCCCTGTATTTTTTGGATCTTAGTGTGTGTGTGGTCCTTTCTGTGTCTATTGCCGCTTGCCTTGATGAGCGGACTCTAGCTGATCACATCACTCCTGTGCTCGCACACTCCTAGGACATGTCTACACCTGTTTGACATCGGAGCAAGTAATAAATAACTAGTGGAATTTTTGTTATATATATACGAGTTGGGCACACCATAATCTTTTGCCTTTTTTTCTTCTCTTTCCGAAGTTAAGCAGATATACGGTTTTGAGCAATAGATTGTAAACGCAAAAAGGCTACCTAACTAATACCAACAGCTACTGGGGAGTACTAAATATAAGACGAATTAAAAACATAACAGAGGTAATTTGGTTTTTCAGCAATTAAGTACCCCCTTGTCAAAGTCAATTTTTGTTATATCAGGACTCTCTAAGGGGGTTGGGTTATATAATAACCTAACACGCCCTAAAGTAACAATGGAACGCAATATTGATGTTCAATAGTATTTTTCTCTAAATCAAGCTTTTGATATGGAACAAAACAGTGCTGAATTTGAGACCATCTTTTCAGCAAGTCGGACTAATTCGGCCCTGGGTGATCAATTTTATGAATTGGAAAAATTGCAAATTAAAGAGACACGACTAAAACTGGACAAGTGGACTCTGGAGAGATACCATAATTTGAAAATAGTGCCCAGAGGCCTACGACTTAATAAATACCCCACCTTTCAGGTGAATGATATGGAATTTGTTAATGAGTGGAACAATGTTTCACAGGAATGCTCCATAAGGCTCCTCTTGTTAATTATAAAATTTAAGACCAAGGAATTATTGGTGACCAGAGATAAGATTGTAGAATTACAAGTGAGTCTGGACACATATACAGGAGATCCAACATACACAGAGCTGGATGCTATTCTAAAGACCACAGTGGAGGAAGTGAAATCCGAGATTATAAAAGTAAAACATAATAAATGCATAAGAGACTCAGAAGACTATAAGAATAATCAGGCATTCGTTTGGAACAAGAAGGAGCGAGTCCAACAATGAAGGATATTTAATAGATCAAGAGGCAGAGGAAATAGAAGCAGAAGAAGAATGAGGTCTCATGAATATAGAGATAATGGAAGAGAAGGGGAATATCAAGCCTCATTCCCTAATGAGTGACTTTTTCAGACACGGAGGCCGAGTCTGGTGAAGATGAGGCTGGGGAGTATCATGAGGTGTCTGAGACTGAAAGTTATCTACCTAATCCTAGAGAGAAGAAGACCAGAGGGTCAATACTTAGGAGTAGAGGTGGTAGTTGGAGAGGTAAAGGTCAAATATTAAACCATGCTGAGGTGTCCGAAAGAGCAGCTTATGACACAGGAATACAGGACCATGAACAGGGCTATAGAGGAGATAGATCAAGACCCCCTTTCAGAGGAAGAGGTATGAGAAGACATCAGCACCCAGCCAATAAGTACATGCTGCAAAATAGAGTAGAAGTAGGTAGAACATCACAGAATGATGAGGAGGTAGATTCAATGCAGCAGGTTTTTCAGTTAAGCCAAGAAAGAAACGAAGGGGGGAGGGTCAAGAAACAAACAGAGGGACAAGACGGGGAGATCAAGGTATCAGTTAAGAACTCCAAAGTACATAACACCCCGGAAATTATAGTAACCCCCTCAGGGAATAGGGTTACCATAGTGGGTAACGTCATTAATTTAACAGCAATAGATCTTACTGAAGAGGAATACAAAACCCTTAACTTAGGCCTTGGTTTTGTCCCAAACAAAGATTTCAATGTGTTTGACACATTAATTGATCTAAATAGATTCATTAGAGCTTTGACTCTCAAAAGGCACTTCTCTACTGAGACACAACCAGGTGACTTAGCTGGCAAATGTTTAGTAATGACCACTAATATTTCTGAAGTAGAGAGTAGCAATAAGTTAGAGTTTGAAGACCTGTGCAGTTTACAAGACTTGAAAGATCTGGAACATCAGAGTACAGACATAGCTTGTCAGAGTGATGATCACGATTTGAACAGTATTAATAAAAGAATCACATGCACTTTCTCTGAAAAGTCGTCCTTTTATCCACTACAAAGTAGGGGAAAAGTATTTGAGCTCTTTCATAAAACCATAGAAAGAGAGTTGAATGACTTAAATACTAGCACATTAATAGCAAATAAAAAGAACTTCAGACATTTGAATAAAAGTAAAGCTATACGAGCAAGTACCACCAGTCTAAAAAACAGGAAAGACCTGGTTTATAAAAAATCTGATAAGGGAGGCATTATGTACAGAGACGTGTATGTAACTGAAGCCCTCAGACAACTTGAGGATAGGGTACATATATAAAAGAAGCACAGCAGCACTATTGCAAAGGAATCAAAGGGCAAAACAAAGTAAAACAAAGTTTACCTTTATTGATACGTGTTAAAAAAGTACACAACACCAACCTCCCTGACTAGTTTCGTGCTCAGTTGAGCACTTAATCATAGGGTAAGTTTGCTAGGTGTCAACACACCCTATTTAAAGGGGTAGATAAACCTGTAAGTGATTAGATAAAATTACAATTCAACATACTATTATAAAAATATATATACATATGAATATGTATAAATCTATCTATCACACAAAAAAACAAAATCTGTTCAAAATTGCATACACGCTCGGCTAGATTTAGAGTTTGGCGTTAGCCGTCAAAACCAGCGTTAGAGGCTCCTAACGCTGGTTTTGGGCTACCGCTGGTATTTAGAGTCAGTCAGGAAAGGGTCTAACGCTCACTTTGCAGCCGCGACTTTTCCATACCGCAGATCCCCTTACGTCAATTGCGTATCCTATCTTTTCAATGGGATCTTTCTAACGCCGGTATTTAGAGTCTTGGCTGAAGTGAGCGTTAGAACTCTAACGACAAAACTCCAGCCGCAGAAAAAAGTCAGTAGTTAAGAGCTTTCTGGGCTAACGCCGGATCATAAAGCTCTTAACTACTGTGCTCTAAAGTACACTAACACCCATAAACTACCTATGTATCCCTAAACCGAGGCCCCCCCACATCGCCACCACTCTATTAAAATTTTTTAACCCCTAATCTGCCGACCGCACACCGCCACCACCTACGTTATCCCTATGTACCCCTAATCTGCTGCCCCTAATACCGCCGACACCTACATAATATTTATTAACCCCTAATCTGCTGCCCCCGCTATCACTGACACCTGCATATTTTTTTTACCCCTAATCTGCCGCTCCGTACACCGCCGCAACCTACATTATACCTATGTACCCCTAATCTGCTGCCCCTAACACAGCCGACCCCTATATTATATTTATTAACCCCTAATCTGCCGCCCCCAACGTCACCTCCACCTACCTACAATTATTAACCCCTAATCTGCCGACCGGACCACACCGCTACTATAATAAATGTATTAACCCCTAAAGCTAAGTCTAACCCTAACACTAACACCCCCCTAACTTAAATATAATTTAAATCTAACGAAATAAATTAACTCTTATTAAATAAATTATTCCTATTTAAAGCTAAATACTTACCTAAAATAAACCCTAATATATCTACAATATAAATTATAATTATATTGTAGCTATTTTAGGATTAATATTTATTTTACAGGCAACTTTGTAATTATTTTAACCAGGTACAATAGCTATTAAATAGTTAATAACTATTTAATAGTTACCTAGTTAAAATAATTACAAAATTACCTGTAAAATAAATCCTAACCTAAGTTACAATTAAACCTAACACTACACTATCAATAAATAAATTAAATAAACTACCTACAATTATATACAATTAAACCTAACACTACACTATCAATAAATTAATTAAATAAAATACCTACAAATAAATACAATTACATAAACTAACTAAAGTACAAAAAATAAAAAAGAACTAAGTTACAAAAAATAAAAAAATATTTACTAACATTAGAAAAATACAATAATTACACCTACTCTAAGCCCCCTAATAAAATAACAAAATAAAAAAATGCACTACCCTATTCTAAAATTAAAATAGAAAAGCTCTTTTACCTTACCAGCCCTGAAAAGGGCCCTTTGCGGGGCATGCCCCAAAGAATTCAGCTCTTTTGCCTGTAAAAAAAAAACATACAATACCCCCTCCCCCAACATTGCAACCCACCACCCACATACCCCTAATCTAACCCAAACCCCCCTTAAATAAACCTAACACTAAGCCCCTGAAGATCTCCCTACCTTGTCTTCACCACGCCGGGTTCACCGATCGATCCAGAAGAGCCTCCGATTCCGATCAGCCAATAGAATGCGAGCTCAATCTGATTTTCCTACCTTAATTCCGATTGGCTGATAGAATCCTATCAGCCAATCGGAATTCGAGGGACGCCATCTTGGATGACCTCCCTTAAAGGAACCGTCATTCGTCGGGAAGTCGTCGGTGAAGATGGATGTTCCGCGTCGGCGGGATGAACTACATGGATCCGGAAGAAAGAAGATTGAAGATGCCGCTTGATAGAAGACTTCAGTCGGATCATGGACCTCTTCAGCTCCCGCTTGGAGGAAGACTTCAGCCGGATCATGGACATCTTCAGCCCCCCGCTTGGATCAAGACATCGGAGCCTGGACGGATCGCTGATACCTGGTGTGGTGAAGATAAGGTAGGGAGATCTTCAGGGGCTTAGTGTTAGGTTTATTTAAGGGGGGTTTGGGTTAGATTAGGGGTATGTGGGTGGTGGGTTGTCCGGTCGGCAGATTAGGGGTTAATAATTGTAGGTAGGTGGAGGCGACGTTGGGGACGGCATATTAGGGGTTAATACCATTTATTATAGGGTTAGTGAGGCGGATTAGGGGTTAATACATTTATTATAGTAGCGGTGTGGTCCGGACGGCAGATTAGGGGTTAATAATTGTAGGTAGGTGGAGGCGACGTTGGGGGCGGCAGATTAGGGGTTAATAAATATAATATAGGGGTCGGCGATGTTAGGGGCAGCAGATTAGGGGTACATAGGGATAACGTAGGTTGCGGCGGTGTATGGAGCGGCAGATTAGAGGTTAATAATAATATGCAGGGGTCAGCGATAGCGGGGGCGGCAGATTATGGGTTAATAAGTGTAAGGTTAGGGGTGTTTAGACTCGGGGTACATGTTAGAGTGTTAGGTGCAGACATAGGAAGTGTTTCCCCATAGGAAACAATGGGGCTGCGTTAGGAGCTGAACGCTGCTTTTTTGCAGGTGTTAGGTTTTTTTTCAGCTCAAACAGCCCCATTGTTTCCTATGGGGGAATCAGCACGAGCACGTTTTTTAAGCTGGCCGCGTCCGTAAGCACCATTGGTATTGAGAGTTGCAGTGGCGGTAAATTATGCTCTACGCTCCCTTTTTGGAGCCTAACGCACTGAAAACGCAGCCATTCTGTGAACTCTAAATACCAGCGGTATTTAAAAGGTGCGGCGAAAAAAAAGCATGCGTTAGCTACTCTAAATCTAGCCGAATGTTAGTAAAAAAAAAGTGATGAGATAAAGATTCAATGAAGTATTAACCTCTGATAGTGTTACTGAACCTATACGCATAAATAAACAAACTTGTGTTCTTATAATAGGTTTAGTACCCAGCCATAATTAATGACACATATCAAAAGAATCTGCATATGTATATGTGTAAAGTTGAAATATCCTAAATATGAACACATAATTTGACACCACAAAATAGGGGAATAAGAAACTACAGAATTCCCCAAATGTCAATATATCAAAGATAGTATATTCTCCTTGGTGTTAGACAAATCACCCTTAGAATAACCTTTTTGTAAGGGAACTGATATAATGTTTTAATAAACAAATAAATAAAATATCAATTATAACGTTCATCTCCATCAAAGAGAATACATATGCAGAAATTTCCAAAAAAATTATTTTCAAAAAGGATACCTACTTAAACCATATATTCTGTCACTGCAAAACATACTAATGTTCCATGAGTATTATAATGTACATTTTCTGGACCAGACTAAAATGACCATGATTTACAATCAACAAAAGAATTACTCAACAAAATAGCTCATGTCCCATTCACGATTCAAACCCAGGGGAGTGATGGTTCTAAGTTTATAAATCCAACATAATTCTTGTTTTTGCAATAATTTGCACCTATCACCTCCCCTGGGTGGGAACATGATGCGATCGATCACTTGAACTTTCATATTGAAAACATTGGTCATATGCACTAAATTAAAGTGTCTTGCCACTGCAGATTCTTTCACATATTCCCTAGTGTCCCTTACATGCTCTCTTATCCGGGACCTTAGCTCTCTGGTCATTTGGCCAGTATACTGTAAATTACAATGCTTGCACTCAAGTAGATATACAATAAATGTGGTTCTGCAATTTGCATAGAACTTATGTGAAAATTCATCACCAGTTTGTGTGCTCTTAAAACCATTACCTACCAATATAAAATTACAAGTGAAAAAAAGGGCCATGACCGCACTTGTAAGTCCCCTTCCTTCTAATCCAGTCACTTCTATCCTGACCTTCAGAACAAATAAGACTAGGAGACAATCTAGAAGACAATGTAGGAGGTTTTTTCGGCACAAATTTCCAATTTCCAATAAGTGATCTCAGGACCTCATCCTCATTGAATAAGTGAAGATTTTTCTTCAGAATGGAGCAAATTTGATTATATTGGCTCAAATATTCCGTAGAAAAAAACACTGTTTCTTGTGTTACAGCATCACATCTAACCGATCCCTGGACCAACTCATGTTGTGATTTGGACCTCACCTCTAAGTAACTCTGATTGAGTAATGATTCATTATATCCCCTCAATTTGAGTCGCTCAATTAATGCCATTGCTTGTTCATCAAATAAAACGTCTGAATTAGTATTTCTGCGGAACCGCATTAGCTGACCTCTTGAAATTGAGCGCACCAAGTGAGGAGGATGACAGGATTTCGCATGTAGTATAGTATTACCTGCGGTTATCTTGCGATATGTATCACTTGTAACTATTCCATGTTCCTCATCTCCCCTCAAAGTTAAATCCAGGAAATTAGCTACTGTTCCATAGGTGTCACCTACAAAGTTAAGATTGAATTTGTTTTAACTTAAATAGGCAAGAAAGCCATTATAGTCAAATGGTTCTTTGATCACAGATATCAGATCATCTATAAAGCGCATAAAAAAAGATGATCTGATCTTTGAATGGGTTTTCATGGCAATAAATAAAAAATAAAATAAAAAAGTCTGATGATGAATTGGCGAAAAGGAAAGGTACAAAAATTCAGCCGTGATTTGGAGGATTATGCCAATAATAAAGTATACAATTGGTCATTATTTCAATGCAGACCTAAGGCGAGGAACTTCAAGAAGGGTTCTGGCAAGAACAAGAAAATTAATCCTTCCAAACAAGACAAAGTTAAAGATGATCAAGAAGGAGCCTTTAATATAGCCCCCAAGTCCATTCTAAAGAAAAAGAGTGAAAGAAGAGTGGCGTTCTCGTCGACTGAAAATTCTGAACAAGAATCTAATATGTCTGTTGACAGTGGAGCATCTGCCCCTCTCTCTGTGTCTTCTTCCTCTTCGTCTTCTTCTTTATTTTCTTCTTCTTCTTTTTCTTCTTCTTGTTCTTCAATTCCTTTACAAGTACCTGATGGTGTGGGTCAGAGCAGTTCTGAAGATGGTGAAGGAGCTGTTCGTCCAAAGGTTAAAGAGAACACTGTTGTCCCTTTAGGAAAAAGACCAGGCGAGCTGGGAGAAGAACCAAGAAAATCCGGAAGAAGAGCCAAATCAATAAAAGAAGGACTAACTGTTCTCAATTTTTCTAGCACTGTCTTAACTTTAGAACAAACTGCTCTATTGTCAAGAGGGCTGGGTTTTGCACCAACCAATACCTTTTCTGCATTCAAGACATTATTGGATGTAAATAAATTTGTCAGGAAGCTTACTTTAAAAAGTTTTTTTTCGGTTCAAGACCACAGCATGAATGGTAATTATGTACATTATAATAAACAGGCACTAGGTATAAACACTAATCAATTGTTGAACTTTGAGGACAACATTTTGTTGCAGGATTTAAGTGAGTTGGAGACTGAACATGGCTTACACTATGCAGACATTCCTGCTCCTGTGAAACATTCATCTCAGTTTTATCCCACACAATTTAGAGGACCAGTACTAAATATGTTCCAGAAAAGGGTTGAAAGAGAGATACTAGCGTTAGAGGACAGTGTTAGACAGAATAGGAAAACAGAGTTCAATTTAACATCAAAAGAAAGAATGAAACAGTCGTTATCCGTAACTCGGATAAAGGTGGAAACGTTGTCATTCTTGATAAGAGCGATTACATTTTGGAAAGCAACAGACAGTTGTGTGATCTAAAAACATATAGGAAGATAAGTTCAAATCCTACTTCTCTGTTTAAATTAAAATTGATGAAAATTTTGGAACAAACTGTGGCTATTGGACTCCTCACCAGGGAGCAGGTTGAGATATTAGTTCCTGAGAATCCGAGGATTCCAATTTTTCATTACTTACCTAAGACACATAAGAGTATGACCCAACCCCTGGGACGTCCCATTGTCTCAGGGATTGGGTCTCTCTTTGAACCCACTTCAGAATGGATTGACTCAATTCTGCAACCCTTGGTGAGGAGTCTAAAAAGCTATTTAAGGGATTCTACACATCTTTTGCAATTATTAAAAATGTTCAAATGGGAGAAGGAGTACAAATGGATAGTGGTGGACGCCTTGTATTCAAGTATCCCTCATCACATGGGTGTACAAGCCATAAAGTATTTTTTTGATGGTCATACCAGATTCTCAGAGGAGACCAAGTTAGTTTTGTGCGAGATAATTGATTTCTTGCTCAAACATAATTATTTTATGTTTAACAAGGAGTTCTACATGCAGATCTGCGGGACGGCTATGGGGGCAAAATTTGCCCCCTCGTTCGCAAATTTGTATATAGGATTCTGGGAGGATAGGTATTTGTATTGCCATGAAAACCCATTCAAAGATCAGATCATCTTTTTTATGCGTTTTATAGATGATCTGATATTTGTGATCAAAGAACCATTTGACTATAATGGCTTTCTTGCCTATTTAAGTCAAAACAAATTCAATCTTAACTTTGTAGTTGACACCTATGGAACAGTAGCTAATTTCCTGGATTTAACTTTGAGGGGAAATGAGGAACATGGAATAGTTATAAGTGATATATATCGCAAGATAACCGCAGGTAATACTTTACTACATGCGAAATCCTGTCATCCTCCTCACTTGGTGTGCTCAATTCCATGAGGTCAGCTAATGCGGTTACGCAGAAATACTAATTCAGACGTTTTATTTGATGAACAAGCAATGGCATTAATTGAGCGACTCAAATTGAGGGGATATAATGAATCATTACTCAATCAGAGTTACTTAGAGGTGAGGTCCAAATCACAACATGAGTTGGTCCAGGGATCGGTTAGATGTGATGCTGTAACACAAGAAACAGTGTTTTTTTTCTACGGAATATTTGAGCCAATATAATCAAATTTGCTCCATTCTGAAGAAAAATCTTCACTTATTCAATGAGGATGAGGTCCTGAGATCACTTATTGGAAATTGTAAATTTGTGCCGAAAAAACCTCCTACATTGTCTTCTAGATTGTCTCCTAGTCTTATTTGTTCTGAAGGTCAGGATAGAAGTGACTGGATTAGAAGTAAGGGGACTTACAAGTGCGGTCATGGCCCTTGTGTCACTTGTAGTTTTATATTGGTAGGTAATGGTTTTAAGAGCACACAAACTGGTGATGAATTTTCACATAAGTTCTATGCAAATTGCAGAACCACATTTATTGTATATCTACTTGAGTGCAAGCATTGTAATTTACAGTATACTGGTCAAACGACCAGAGAGCTAAGGTACCGGATAAGAGAGCATGTATAGGACACTAGGGAATATGTGAAAGAATCTGCAGTGGCGAGACACTTTAATTTAGTGCATATGACCAATGTTTTCAATATGAAAGTTCAAGTGATCGATTGCATCATGTTCCCACCCAGGGGAGGTGATAGGTGCAAATTATTGCAAAAACAAGAATTATATTGGATTTATAAACTCAGAATCATCACGCCCCTGGGTTTGAATCGTGAATGGGACATGAGCTATTTTGTTGAGTAATTCTTTTGTTGATTGTAAATCATGGTCATTTTAGTCTGGTCCAGAAAATGTACATTATAATACTCATGGAACATTAGTATGTTTTGCAGTGACAGAATATATGGTTTAAGTAGGTATCCTTTTTGAAAATAATTTTTTTGGAAATTTCTGCATATGTATTCTCTTTGATGGAGATGAACGTTATAATTGATATTTTATTTATTTGTTTATTAAAACATTATATCAGTTCCCTTACAAAAAGGTTATTCTAAGGGTGATTTGTCTAACACCAAGGAGAATATACTATCTCTGATATATTGACATTTGGGGAATGCTGTAGTTTCTTATTCCCCTATTTTGTGGTGTCAAATTATGTGTTCATATTTAGGATATTTCAACTTTACACATATACATATGCAGATTCTTTTGATATGTGTCATTAATTAAGGCTGGGTACTAAACGTATTATAAGAACACAAGTTTGTTTATTTATGTGTATAGGTTCAGTAACACTATTAGAGGTTAATACTTCATTGAATCTTTATCTCATCACATTTTTTTTACTAACATTGTGTATACAATTTTGAACAGATTTTGTTTTTTGTGTGATAGATTTATACATATTCATATGTATATATATTTTTATAATAGTATGTTGAATTGTAATTTTATCTAATCACTTACAGGTGTATCTACCCCTTTAAATAGGGTGTGTTGACACCTAGCAAACTTACCCTATGATTATGTGCTCAACGGAGCACGAAACTAGTCAGGGAGGTTGATGTTGTGTACTTTTTTAACACGTGTCAATAAAGGTAAACTTTGTTTTGCCCTTTGATTCCTTTGCAATAGTGCTGCTGTGCTTCTTTTGTTTTTGTACTTATTTTTCGGCTACAACGGCCGTTCACATACAGCAAGCACCCCTTGTGACCTGCCCTCTACCTGGATCATTCCGCCCCTGCTCACGGATCCTGCCGGAACTACCGCATCTGCAGCTGCTTGGCCCTTTGTGTGATGAGGGTACATATCTCAGATTGGACAGGGATCCAACTAGGTTGTTTATTCAAAATATTGGGTCGATGGTGGATGAGGGGATGGAAAAGGGGTATATCAATCATAAAACAGCACAGTTTTTGCTAGTGGAGTTTCCCAGGACTCCCCTCTTCCACCATCTACCCAAAGTACATAAATCGCTGGATGACATAAGAGGCAGACTGATCGTTTCAGGGATCGGGTCACTCTTAGAACCTCTCTCAGAGTGGGTGGACTCCATATTACAACCCTTGGTTAAGGGATTATGGAGCCACCTACGGGATACTAAACCTCTACTTAACATTCTTGAAGAGGTTGAATGGAAACCACACTATACAGGGAGTGCAGAATTATTAGGCAAATGAGTATTTTGACCACATCATCCTCTTTATGCATGTTGTCTTACTCCAAGCTGTATAGGCTCAAAAGCCTTCTACCAGTTAAGCATATTAGGTGATGTGCATCTCTGTAATGAGAAGGGGTATGGCCTAATGACATCAACACCCTATATCAGGTGTGCATAATTATTAGGCAACTTCCTTTCCTTTGGCAAAATGGGTCAAAAGAAGGACTTGACAGGCTCAGAAAAGTCAAAAATAGTGAGATATCTTGCAGAGGGATGCAGCACTCTTAAAATTGCAAAGCTTCTGAAGCGTGATCATCGAACAATCAAGCGTTTCATTCAAAATAGTCAACAGGGTCGCAAGAAGCGTGTGGAAAAACCAAGGCGCAAAATAACTGCCCATGAACTGAGAAAAGTCAAGCGTGCAGCTGCCAAGATGCCACTTGCCACCAGTTTGGCCATATTTCAGAGCTGCAACATCACTGGAGTGCCCAAAAGCACAAGGTGTGCAATACTCAGAGACATGGCCAAGGTAAGAAAGGCTGAAAGACGACCACCACTGAACAAGACACACAAGCTGAAACGTCAAGACTGGGCCAAGAAATATCTCAAGACTGATTTTTCTAAGGTTTTATGGACTGATGAAATGAGAGTGAGTCTTGATGGGCCAGATGGATGGGACCGTGGCTGGATTGGTAAAGGGCAGAGAGCTCCAGTCCGACTCAGACGCCAGCAAGGTGGAGGTGGAGTACTGGTTTGGGCTGGTATCATCAAAGATAAGCTTGTGGGGCCTTTTCGGGTTGAGGAAGGAGTCAAGCTCAACTCCCAGTCCTACTGCCAGTTTCTGGAAGACACCTTCTTCAAGCAGTGGTACAGGAAGAAGTCTGCACCCTTCAAGAAAAACATGATTTTCATGCAGGACAATGCTCCATCACACGCGTCCAAGTACTCCACAGCGTGGCTGGCAAGAAAGGGTATAAAAGAAGAAAATCTAATGACATGGCCTCCTTGTTCACCTGATCTGAACCCAATTGAGAACCTGTGGTCCATCATCAAATGTGAGATTTACAAGGAGGGAAAACAGTACACCTCTCTGAACAGTGTCTGGGAGGCTGTGGTTGCTGCTGCACGCAATGTTGATGGTGAACAGATCAAAACACTGACAGAATCCATGGATGGCAGGCTTTTGAGTGTCCTTGCAAAGAAAGGTGGCTATATTGGTCACTGATTTGTTTTTGTTTTGTTTTTGAATGTCAGAAATGTATATTTGTGAATGTTGAGATGTTATATTGGTTTCACTGGTAAAAATAAATAATTGAAATGGGTATATATTTGTTTTTTGTTAAGTTGCCTAATAATTATGCACAGTAATAGTCACCTGCACACACAGATATCCCCCTAAAATAGCTATAACTAAAAACAAACTAAAAACTACTTCCAAAACTATTCAGCTTTGATATTAATGAGTTTTTTGGGTTCATTGAGAACATGGTTGTTGTTCAATAATAAAATTAATCCTCAAAAATACAACTTGCCTAATAATTCTGCACTCCCTGTAGCTGGGTGACAGTCGATGTGGTATCGCTATACTAGACGATACCACACGACCATGGCATTACAGCAATTGATGTGTTTTTGAGTAAATCTGAACTTTCATCGGAGCAAAGAGAGTACATACTTATGGTAGTACGTTTTCTTCTGGAACATATCTTTTTCTCTTTTGAAGGGGTTTTCTACCTCCAGAGATGTGGTACAGCAATGGGGGCAAAATTCGCCCCATCATACGCCAACCTATTTTTAGATTGGTAGGAGGCCGACCACATCTTTGGGGGTAGGAATCCCTTCAGGGAAAAAATCAGGGTCTACAGACGCTTTATAAACGACCTGATCTTTGTTTGGTCAGGTAGCCAGGAAGAGGCATTACTTTTTTTTGAATACCTGAATATTAACAATGTTAATTTGAAGTTTACAATGGAATTTAATGAGAGCAGGATAAACTACCTATATGTTGCCCTTGTGGGCAGTAATGACAGTGTGATTGAAATTCATTGTATAGGAAGCCAATATCTAAAAACACACTGTTGCACGCGGTGAGTAACCATCCTAATCATGTTCCCTTTGCTATAGCGAAGGGACAATTCCTTCATATCAAGAGGAACTGTAGTAACCCTGATACCTATCAAAGAGAGAGTGAAATATTGAAAGCTCATTTAAAAAAGAGAGACTACTCAAATAGAGTGATAAAAAGAGCAAAGAGCCAAGCAGATCATTGTACAAGAAGCAGCCTTTTGCTGAATAAGTGCAAAAATGTACAAGACAAGAAAGAGAACAAGACAACCTTTGTAACAGATTATAGTAATCAGTATAGCAGTGTGTGCAAAATAGTGAGGAAACACCTACCGATTCTACTGGCTGATAACAAACTAAAACCGTTTATTGAGCAGGGCTGTAGGTTCTCATATAGACAAGGGGGGGTAGTTATCAAGCCGTCTACTTTTCTGGCTTCGCCGGCCCAATATGTCCGCCTAAGCTCGCCTACCTTCGCCGCCGCGGACCTTAAAAAATACGCCTAAGTTATCAAATAAAGCTGTCAAAAAGCCGCGGGGCGATGAGCAGCGGACTGTGAGAGTTATCACTCATCCGATCTCGCTGCCCTTCGGCTTTTTCCCAGCTTTATTGCTAGCCTGTCACTAAGCACTCACACTAAACTGCACTGTTCTACCCCCTATACCGGCGCCCCGGAGCCTCCCGCAACTAAATAAAGTTACTAACCCCTAAACCGCCGCTCCTAGACCCTGCCGCAAGTCTTATAAATGTATTAACCCCTAAACCGCCGCTCCTAGACCCTGCCGCAAGTCTTATAAATGTATTAACCCCTAAACCGCCGCTCCCGGACACCGCTGCCACCTACATTATACCTAGTAACCCCTATCCTGCCCCCCCTATACCGTCGCCCTCTATTATAAAATTATTAACCCCTATCCTGCTGATCCCGCACCTCTCCGCAACGAAATAAATAGTTTAACCCCTAAACCGCCGCTCCATGAACCCGCCGCAACCTATATTAAACCTATTAACCCCTATCCTGCCCCCCCTACACCGTCGCCACCTATAATAAATTTATTAACCCCTAATCTGCCCCCCCTACACCGTCGCCACCTATAATAAATTTATTAACGCCTATCCTGCCCCCCACTACGCCGCCGCCACTGTAATAAAATGATTAACCCCTAAACCTAAATCTAACCCTAACCCTAACGCCCCCCTAACTTAAATATTAATTAAATAAATCTAAATAAATTAACTCTTATTAACTAAATGAATCCTATTTAAAACGAAATACTTACCTTTAAAATAAACCCTAAGATAGCTACAATATAATTAATAATTATATTATAGCTATCTTAGGATTTATATTTATTTTACAGGTAACTTTCAATTTATTTTAACCATGTACAATAACTATTAAATAGTTATTAACTATTTAATAGCTTACCTAGCTAAACTAAAGAGAAATGTACCTGTGAAATAAATCCTAACCTAAGTTACAATTTCACCTAACACTACACTATACTTTAATAAATTATTCCTATTTAAAAATAAATACTTACCTGTAAAATAAACCCTAAGATAGCTACAATATAATTAATAATTATATTATAGCTATCTTAGGATTTATATTTATTTTACAGGTAACTTTGTATTTATTTTAGCTAGTTAGAATAGTTATTAAATAGTTATTAACTATTTAATAACTACCTAGCTAAAAGAAATACAAAATTACCTGTAAAATAAATCCTAACCTAAGTTACAATTAAACCTAATACTACACTATCATTAAATTAACTAAATAAACTACCTACAAATAACTACAATTAAATACAATTACATAAACTAACTAAAGTACAAAAAATAAAAAAGCTAAGTTACAAAAAATAAAAAAGTAAGTTACAAACGTTAAAAATATTACAACAATTTTAAGTTACTTACACCTAATCTAAGCCCCCTAATAAAATAACAAACCCCCCCAAAATAAAAAAAATCCCTACCCTATTCTAAATTAAATAAATTTCAAAGCTCTTTTACCTTACCAGCCCTTAAAAGGGCCATTTGTGGGGGCATGCCCCAAAAAGTTCAGCTCTTTTGCCTGTAAAAGAAAAATACAACCCCCCCAACATTAAAACCCACCACCCACATACCCCTAATCTAACCCAAACCCCCCTTACAAAAACCTAACACTAATCCCCTGAAGATCATCCTACCTTGAGTCGTCTTCACTCAGCCGAGCCACCGATGGAACTGAAGAGGACATCCGGAGCGGAAGAAGTTAATCCTCCAAGCGGCGCTGAAGAAATCTTCCATCCGATGAAGTCATCATCCAGGCGGCGCTGAAGAAGTCTTCGATCCGGCCGATGTCATCTTCAAAGAGGCGCTGAAGAGGTCTTCTATCCGGGCGAAGTCATCTTCCAAGCCGGGTCTTGAATCTTCCTTCCGCCGACGCGGAACCACCTTCTTCACCGACGGACTACGACGAATGACGGCTCCTTTAAGGGACGTCATCCAAGATGGCATCCCCTCAATTCCGATTGGCTGATAGGATTCTATCAGCCAATCGGAATTAAGGTAGGAAAATCTGATTGGCTGATGGAATCAGCCAATCAGATTCAAGTTCAATCCGATTGGCTGATGGAATCAGCCAATCAGATTGAGCTCGCATTCTATTGGCTGATCGGAACAGCCAATAGAATGCGAGCTCAATCTGATTGGCTGATTCCATCAGCCAATCAGATTTTTCCTACCTTAATTCCGATTGGCTAATAGAATCCTAACAGCCAATCGGAATTGAGGGGACGCCATCTTGGATGACGTCCCTTAAAGGAGTCGTCATTCATCGTAGTCCGTCGGTGAAGAAGGTGGTTCCGCGTCGGCGGAAGGAAGATTCAAGACCCGGCTTGGAAGATGACTTCGCCCGGATAGAAGACCTCTTCAGCGCCTCTTTGAAGATGACATCGGCCGGATCGAAGACTTCTTCAGCGCCGCCTGGATGATGACTTCATCGGATGGAAGATTTCTTCAGCGCCGCTTGGAGGATTAACTTCTTCCGCTCCGGATGTCCTCTTCAGTTCCATCGGTGGCTCGGCTGAGTGAAGACGACTCAAGGTAGGATGATCTTCAGGGGATTAGTGTTAGGTTTTTGTAAGGGGGGTTTGGGTTAGATTAGGGGTATGTGGGTGGTGGGTTTTAATGTTGGGGGGGGTTGTATTTTTCTTTTACAGGCAAAAGAGCTGAACTTTTTGGGGCATGCCCCCACAAATGGCCCTTTTAAGGGCTGGTAAGGTAAAAGAGCTTTGAAATTTATTTAATTTAGAATAGGGTAGGGATTTTTTTTATTTTGGGGGGGTTTGTTATTTTATTAGGGGGCTTAGATTAGGTGTAAGTATCTTAAAATTGTTGTAATATTTTTAACGTTTGTAACTTACTTTTTTATTTTTGGTAACTTAGCTTTTTTATTTTTTGTACTTTAGTTAGTTTATGTAATTGTATTTAATTGTAGTTATTTGTAGGTAGTTTATTTAGTTAATTTAATGATAGTGTAGTATTAGGTTTAATTGTAACTTAGGTTAGGATTTATTTTACAGGTAATTTTGTATTTCTTTTAGCTAGGTAGTTATTAAATAGTTAATAACTATTTAATAACTATTCTAACTAGCTAAAATAAATACAAAGTTACCTGTAAAATAAATATAAATCCTAAGATAGCTATAATATAATTATTAATTATATTGTAGCTATCTTAGGGTTTATTTTACAGGTAAGTATTTATTTTTAAATAGGAATAATTTATTAAAGTATAGTGTAGTGTTAGGTGTAATTGTAACTTAGGTTAGGATTTATTTCACAGGTATATTTCTCTTTATTTTAGCTAGGTAAGCTATTAAATAGTTAATAACTATTTAATAGCTATTGTACCTGGTTAAAATAAATTGAAAGTTACCTGTAAAATAAATATAAATCCTAAGATAGCTAGAATATAATTATTATTTATATTGTAGCTATATTAGGGTTTATTTTAAAGGTAAGTATTTAGTTTTAAATAGGATTCATTTAGTTAATAAGAGTTAATTTATTTAGATTTATTTAATTAATATTTAAGTTAGGGGGGCGTTAGGGTTAGGGTTAGACTTAGGTTTAGGGGTTAATAATTTTATTACAGTGGCGGCGGCATAGTGGGGGGCAGATTAGGGGTTAATAAATTTATTATAGGTGGCGACGGTGTAGGGGGGGCAGGATAGGGGTTAATACATTTAATATAGGTTGCGGCGGGTTCAGGGAGGGGCGGTTTAGGGGTTAATACATTTATTATAGTTGCGGTGGGCTCCGGGAGCGGCGGTTTAGGGGTTAATATGTATAGAGTAGCTTGCGGTGGGCTCCGGGAGCGGCGGTTTAGGGGGTAATAACTTTATTTAGTTGCGGCGGTGTAGGGGGGGTCAGATTAGCGGTGTTTAGACTCGGGGTACATGTTAGGGTGTTAGGTGTAGACAGCTCCCATAGGAATCAATGGGATGTCTGTCAGCAGCGAACTTGTACTTTCGCTATGGTCAGACTCCCATTGATTCCTATGGGATCCGCCACCTCCAGGGGTGGCGGTTTGAAAACCAGGTACGCTGGGCCGTAAAAGTGCTGAGCGTACCTGCTAGTTTTTTGATAACTAGCAAAAGTATGTGCGGAACATCTGGAGTGACGTAAGAATCGATCTGTGTCGGACTGAGTCCGGCGGATCGAAGTTTACGTCACAAAATTCTACTTTTGCCGGTCTCGAGCCTTTGATAACTAAGGCGAATCAGCCTCACCACAAATACGCTGCGGAATTCCAGCGTATTTGAGGTTGACGGCTTGATAACTAGGCCCCACTGTGTCACAATTGGCAATATTTTGTCACCAACGCAATTACCTCCTGTAACATCTGGAGGGGGTAGCTCATGGCTAACACACAGGGGCACCTTTAGGTGTGGAAGTAGAAAATGTAAGGCCTGTGAACACATTATTGTAACTGACAAATACTCATCCTGTGTGACCGGAAACAAGTATAAGACATTACAGTGTATCAATTGTTCCATGAACTACATTGTTTATTTGGTAACATGTATACAGTGTAGAAAGCAATACGTGGGACTCACCACAAGGGAGGTGAGGTTGAGAATAAGGGAACATCTAAATAATATTGAGAATGATAAAGATTGCTTGGCCTTGGCCTCCCATTTTATTGTTGAACATAACAAAAATGTGGGTACCCTAAAATGGCAAGCAATTGAGAGAGTATTGCCACCGAAATGAGGTGGTGATAGGGAAAAAATTATTTACATTACAGACACGTATCCCCAAAGGATACAATTCAACATTTGACCTCATTAATCACTGGGAATAATTCAGGAGACTATATATGAATATGTGTCTTGGGCTGAAGTTTATCTATCAGCAGTAACTTATTTAAGTATTAAAGTATGAATAGGATTGAGTCACATAATATTGCCACTAAATTGCTGCAAATTCCTTCGGTAAACGCTTCCGTGTAGTATGTGGATACACTCACCCGATGTGCCGCGTTATCAACACTGCTGTCTCTGCAGCACCGCTCAGTGTTACCTCTTCAGCGCTCCCAACGGAAGCTGTAGCGAGAAGGAAAGTTCCGGTTCAACAGGTGCAATCAGACGATGCAGGGAAATTTCACTTGATTCCCTGAGAAAATGATAAGGTAGGAGAAGCCAGAGTCCTTGCACTCAAATAGATAGGTCTGGGTAGGTGCCAAAAACGAACCAACATCAAATAGCATAAAAACGCTCCTTTATTGAATAGCACATAAAAGGCATACACGCCAACACAAGATACAGGTCAAACGCGTTTCGTAGTTCTGACTTCCTCAGTGACCTCTAGCCAAACCTGTAAACTTACCCTTAATAAAGGCAATAGCCACTCCCCTAATGCAGGTGTTAAAGGTAAGTCAGGTGAAGCAAGGAAAAGGGGGGTAATTCATTTCAATTCATTTCAAACGATAAATCATGAATGAGCAAATGTAAATACAGAATATACAGAGAGATATTGCACAAAGAAATAGTAATAATAATGATAAGTATATCAAAAGTTATATGTAGTTAAGGGTATGCTCTATGAGTCAATTGGCTTACTTAAATAAATTTAAAGAGGACCTTTCTCATTTTAAATCACCTATGAAGCCTTAAAAGCTCAACATATGTATAAATATCTAGTAAAATTACAAAAGGTACCTAGTAAATGATAAAGCCTGATATTCAATAAGATTATTATATTACCAACACGGAATTATTGATTAACATATCATTATAGACCTATAACTTTTTAATGACCATGATGAAACTTAGGTTTCAATAATAATTTCTCCACTGTCAAATTTTGCCAGATTATACAAGGCAATAGAATTATAGTTAGTTTACTAGTCTCCAACCATAGTGTAAATTCAATCCACATAAAGTTTAATGTCACACACAGAAAATAAATGACAGTGGCGCTAACACCCTCTTTAAATATAATAAAAACACTAATGTCAATTCTTACAACCACATGTATAATTTCTAAAAAATAGATAAAAACCTGTATACAATTATATGATATTTAAAAGACTATAAAAATTAAAAATAGAACAAATGGAATAACAAAAACGTTTTACCACTTTCCAAAGAAATGTCAGTCCATAAACCACTAGAGTCCTCTGCTGCTTGTTAACCAAATGGATCCTTCACACCAAATGAAGTAGGGCAAAAAACTTGAATTCTGAAAGAAAAAAGCGCAAAGAGAGACTCAAGTGCAATAAATAACACAGACGCTGCTGCTCTTAAAAAAATGCACTTACAATGTTTATTAATAATAAAGCAGGTATAAAACAGTTTTCTCCTTCAAGGTAATTAATCCAAATACTCAGCTGCTCCGGTCTGTTTTCACAGCCTTACAATGTCCGCTCCCTTCTGATGTCCACCGGAACTTTCAGTGTAGGGGAAATCCTTGTTGATGGGGCTACGGTAGCCCTGAGAGTCCAAAAAGCAGAGTGTTCTATTCTTAGAACTACGGCTCCTCTGCAGATCCAAAATTCAGTCCTGTGGTACCTCTACGCGTTTCTTCTGCTATCGTGCAGACTTTCTCAAGAGGATGAAGAGTCTAATGCTGAGTGGATTCAATATCCATCCCAATAAAAACCCTCATAGTAAATCCTATTGGTTGAAATTTCCTCTGTGTAATATGGGTAAGAAATGCTCACTGGGTCCTAGAGACCAAGTTATAAAATGCTACGTTCCTTTTGCACATAACAAATAATGTGTACAGTTAATTACAACACATCTATAGTTAATAAAAGCAAAAGACAAGGGACAATTATTTTGCACAAAAAATTATAACAATAATACAAAACTCCTACCACTAGGTAAAATTTAATAAAGCAAAAAATATATTAAAAGTTGATACAACGTGTGTTAATGCATATACTAAAAATCCCTGCAAACTAAACAATATTCATCTATGTATACTTAATATCTACACATCCAAAATTAGTATATGTTGCAATCCCAAAAAACAAATAATTAACCCAACAAATGTAACAACAATACTCTGATCCTACAACTAGGTTTAATTCGATGAAGCAAATATAATTAAAAATTAAAACAAGATATATTTATGCGCATATCCTTGCAGCTTAAGCAAGATTCATCTCTATATATGATGAGCATTCACAATCTGGAAAACACATTTTTATTCTCTATGTATATATATGTGTATACCTTTCCTACTAAAAAGGAGTGATTTAATCCTAAGTATCCAAGTTGATCTGGAGTATAGAGGGATGGATCTACAAAAATGTGTTTAGAAAATTTGATAGTATGTACACTGTCATCTCTATTTAGGTATCATCCAATTAATTCTATACAATTATTAAAGGTTGTTTAAAATTTATTTAAAAGTTGTTTAAAATGGAAGGGAAAAGAGGAGGAAATAATTATTATATAAACAAGAATTATTAAAGGAACCTTAAGAATATCTAAAAAATGTCAGATTTTTTTATATATTAATTACATAAAAGCTGCTATGTCAATGTCTATGTTTAATCCTTTTGGATGTAAACTATTGAGCTTTTGGATCCAAAAAGTTTCTTGTTTTCTTAGGCTCATCAACCTATTGCTACAACTCTTAGGTATCCAATCAATTGCTTGAATTTTTAGAGACCTAGAGTCTCCCCCATGATGTTCCAGAAAATGTAATGGTACACTGTGATTAACTACTTTCTCTTTTATATTATATAGATGTTCTGTCAGTCTACTTCTTATCTTTCTTTTGGTGCGCCCTACATAAATTTTATTACACCCACAAGTTAGGAGGTACACTACATATGTGGTGTCACATGTACACCTACTCTTGATATTAAAAGACTTAATGCCTTCGCTGTCTTTAAAATGACTATCCTTATTGATATGTTTACACATACTGCAAATTTTCTTTCCACACTTGTATGTGCCTGGTTTTAGACTCAGCCAATTACTCTTCCTATCAATTTCTGTTATTTCCAACTTCCTCAATTTACTGGGAGCTAGCAGATTTTTCAAACTTCTCCCTTTCTTAAAAGTAAACACAGGTTCTTCTGTCAAGATAGGGGCCAGTACAGGGTCCGTCTTAAGAACTCCCCAATGTTTTTTAATTACATTCTTGATGATCTTATGACCCTCGTTGTAAGTAGTAATAAACCTTAAAGTATCCTTATTATCTTGAGTTGATTTATCCTTTTTAGGTTTTAAAATAGAGTCTCTATCAGTTTCTTGTGCCCTATTATATGCTTGTTCTATTGTATTTCTGTTATAGCCCTTTTCTATGAACTTAGTACTCATATGTTCAGCCTCTTTTTTAAACATCTCTATATCTGTACAGTTACGTCTGAGTCTTAAGAACTGCCCATAAGGCACATTGTCTTTCCACCTCTTAAGGTGGGCACTTCCATTGTCTATGTAACTATTTCTATCAGTAGGTTTACTAAAATTACTCACCGCTGTTTTTAAGTTGGCATCTACATATAACCAAAGGTCTAAAAATTCAATTCTTGTTCGTGAATGTTTACCTGTAAAATTTAAGTTAAAATCATTATTGTTCATATGTGTTAAAAAGCTATTAATCAATGATTCGTCACCCTCCCAGAGGATGATTACGTCATCTATGTAACGATAATATTTTATAATGTTGTTTATAAACGGATTATTGTTCCAAACCTTCTCAATTTCAAATCTGAAATTAAAAAGATTTTATGCCAAAAAAGAATGCAATTTAAAATCAGCGGTTAATAAAGATCACTTGGAAGGGAAAGATATAGAAACTTTAACCATTCTAAAATCCCTAGAAGATATGGGTGTTGATAGCCAGGATGTTAATGAGAGTATCGATACAATAGAGGAATTGTTTAATATTTCCATATATGAGGAAGAATCTAAGATTCACCATAGTAATTTGAAAAGACCTTCCACATTTTATCCAGTTGGAACACAGGGGGACCAAATTCCAGTCTTCACAAAGATGGTTATGGACGAGGTTTTTAATCTATTCCACAAGAAAAGAAAGAATTTAGTTAATAAGTATAATGACAATTTAACCTCCCAGGAGAGAAACTCTCTTAAGAAATTGATGGACAATAAAGATATCATTTTTAGGGCAGCAGATAAGGGGGGTGGGATTGTTATACAGAAGAGGGAAGACTATTTAGCAGAAGCTTATAATCTATTAAAAGATATAGACACATACCAAGTTATCAATGGGAATCCCACGAAACAATACCAAAATAAGCTTAATAAAATATTAGTGCTAGCAAAAACAGAAGGAGTCCTTGATAATGATGAGTTTAGATACTTACAGGAAAATGAACCTAGGATCCCCATATTCTACCACCTGCCAAAGGTGCATAAAGATATACATAAGCCACCTGGGAGACCTATAATCTCAGGGATTGATTCCCTGAGCGATAAAGTTTCTAAATATATTGATTTTTATCTACAACCAATAGTCAAGAATACTAAATCATATATCAAGGACACCACACAAACCATCAATATATTTGAAGGTTTAAACTGGAAAGAAAATTATTGTTGGGTAACGTGCGATGTGTCTGCGCTTTATACCTCTATCCCCCATGAGAAAGGATTGAAGGCCCTTGAAATGGAACTGTTGAATTGGAAATTTTCAGCAGAGCAATTAAACTTTATCCTAGATTGCACGAGATTTATCTTAGAGCACAATTATTTTATTTTTGAAAATGTGTTCTATAAACAGGTCAAAGGAACAGCGATGGGGACTACATTTGCCCCATCGTATGCTAATATTTATATGCACAGATTTGAAATTGAGAAGGTTTGGAACAATAATCCGTTTATAAACAACATTATAAAATATTATCGTTACATAGATGACGTAATCATCCTCTGGGAGGGTGACGAATCATTGATTAATAGCTTTTTAACACATATGAACAATAATGATTTTAACTTAAATTTTACAGGTAAACATTCACGAACAAGAATTGAATTTTTAGACCTTTGGTTATATGTAGATGCCAACTTAAAAACAGCGGTGAGTAATTTTAGTAAACCTACTGATAGAAATAGTTACATAGACAATGGAAGTGCCCACCTTAAGAGGTGGAAAGACAATGTGCCTTATGGGCAGTTCTTAAGACTCAGACGTAACTGTACAGATATAGAGATGTTTAAAAAAGAGGCTGAACATATGAGTACTAAGTTCATAGAAAAGGGCTATAACAGAAATACAATAGAACAAGCATATAATAGGGCACAAGAAACTGATAGAGACTCTATTTTAAAACCTAAAAAGGATAAATCAACTCAAGATAATAAGGATACTTTAAGGTTTATTACTACTTACAACGAGGGTCATAAGATCATCAAGAATGTAATTAAAAAACATTGGGGAGTTCTTAAGACGGACCCTGTACTGGCCCCTATCTTGACAGAAGAACCTGTGTTTACTTTTAAGAAAGGGAGAAGTTTGAAAAATCTGCTAGCTCCCAGTAAATTGAGGAAGTTGGAAATAACAGAAATTGATAGGAAGAGTAATTGGCTGAGTCTAAAACCAGGCACATACAAGTGTGGAAAGAAAATTTGCAGTATGTGTAAACATATCAATAAGGATAGTCATTTTAAAGACAGCGAAGGCATTAAGTCTTTTAATATCAAGAGTAGGTGTACATGTGACACCACATATGTAGTGTACCTCCTAACTTGTGGGTGTAATAAAATTTATGTAGGGCGCACCAAAAGAAAGATAAGAAGTAGACTGACAGAACATCTATATAATATAAAAGAGAAAGTAGTTAATCACAGTGTACCATTACATTTTCTGGAACATCATGGGGGAGACTCTAGGTCTCTAAAAATTCAAGCAATTGATTGGATACCTAAGAGTTGTAGCAATAGGTTGATGAGCCTAAGAAAACAAGAAACTTTTTGGATCCAAAAGCTCAATAGTTTACATCCAAAAGGATTAAACATAGACATTGACATAGCAGCTTTTATGTAATTAATATATAAAAAAATCTGACATTTTTTAGATATTCTTAAGGTTCCTTTAATAATTCTTGTTTATATAATAATTATTTCCTCCTCTTTTCCCTTCCATTTTAAACAACTTTTAAATAAATTTTAAACAACCTTTAATAATTGTATAGAATTAATTGGATGATACCTAAATAGAGATGACAGTGTACATACTATCAAATTTCCTAAACACATTTTTGTAGATCCATCCCTCTATACTCCAGATCAACTTGGATACTTAGGATTAAATCACTCCTTTTTAGTAGGAAAGGTATACACATATATATACATAGAGAATAAAAATGTGTTTTCCAGATTGTGAATGCTCATCATATATAGAGATGAATCTTGCTTAAGCTGCAAGGATATGCGCATAAATATATCTTGTTTTAATTTTTAATTATATTTGCTTCATCGAATTAAACCTAGTTGTAGGATCAGAGTATTGTTGTTACATTTGTTGGGTTAATTATTTGTTTTTTGGGATTGCAACATATACTAATTTTGGATGTGTAGATATTAAGTATACATAGATGAATATTGTTTAGTTTGCAGGGATTTTTAGTATATGCATTAACACACGTTGTATCAACTTTTAATATATTTTTTGCTTTATTAAATTTTACCTAGTGGTAGGAGTTTTGTATTATTGTTATAATTTTTTGTGCAAAATAATTGTCCCTTGTCTTTTGCTTTTATTAACTATAGATGTGTTGTAATTAACTGTACACATTATTTGTTATGTGCAAAAGGAACGTAGCATTTTATAACTTGTTCTCTAGGACCCAGTGAGCATTTCTTACCCATATTACACAGAGGAAATTTCAACCAATAGGATTTACTATGAGGGTTTTTATTGGGATGGATATTGAATCCACTCAGCATTAGACTCTTCATCCTCTTGAGAAAGTCTGCACGATAGCAGAAGAAACGCGTAGAGGTACCACAGGACTGAATTTTGGATCTGCAGAGGAGCCGTAGTTCTAAGAATAGAACACTCTGCTTTTTGGACTCTCAGGGCTACCGTAGCCCCATCAACAAGGATTTCCCCTACACTGAAAGTTCCGGTGGACATCAGAAGGGAGCGGACATTGTAAGGCTGTGAAAACAGACCGGAGCAGCTGAGTATTTGGATTAATTACCTTGAAGGAGAAAACTGTTTTATACCTGCTTTATTATTAATAAACATTGTAAGTGCATTTTTTTAAGAGCAGCAGCGTCTGTGTTATTTATTGCACTTGAGTCTCTCTTTGCGCTTTTTTCTTTCAGAATTAAAGTTTAATGTCCCAGTCCGAATTTAATCCTCTAGGGACCCTAGTATTCAGTTGGAAAATCCAATATACCTCTCTTTGGCTCAGGAGTTTTAATCTATTGCCTCCTCTTACTGGTCTTTTCACATGCTGAATACCCTGAAAACACAATAATTTACTGTTGCCATTGTGTTCAGTCTTGAAATGTAAAGCAACTGGAGTATCCGAGTCCTCATCACTGATGGATCTCAGATGTTCCAGGAACCTTGTTTTAAGGGGTCTGGTCGTCTGGCCAACGTATTTAATGTTACATTGTTTGCATGTGAGTAAATATATTACGTAAGATGTATTACAATTTATGTATTCTTTTATCTGAAATGATTTTTCATTGTCTGTGGATTTAAAACTATCCCCCAGCGTGGCATGGGTGCACGAAGTGCATCTTCTACTGCCACAGTGGAAGAAACCTTTCTTCAAAGTTAACCAGGTTTCCCTGGTAACTGTAGGAAGCATAGATGGGGAAAGAATGTTGGCCAAAGTTCTAGATTTTCTTGTTACAAATTTACATCCCCCTTCCACTATCTTATCCATGGTATCATCGACCCTGAGTATGGGGAGGGATTTCTTAATTATTTGACAAATATTGTCATATTCTTTACTATAGGCCGTAATGAATACTGGTTTCTGATGATAATTGACCCTTCTCTGAGTCTTATATGTGATCATATCCTGCCTTGTCATGTCATCCACCTTAGCTTTCACTTCTTTCAAGTCATGAATTTTGTATCCCCTTTCCAGGAACCACTCAGTGGTTCTCTCAGAATGTACCTCATACGCCCTTTCTGTGCTGCAATTTCTCTTCGTCCTCATATATTGGCACTTGGGGATAGCCTTTATAACATGTCTTGGGTGACTAGATTTAGCCATTAGCAGAGTGTTACCTGCACTTTCCTTTCTGTATAGTTCTACTTCTATGTGACACTCACTTATATTTGGTCTCATGAGAACATCAAGGAAAGGCATCTCAATTCTACTGCTGTTCATAGTGAAGCGAAGATTGTGCTGGTTGTCAGAGAGATATGTATAGAAATCGTTGACCATTGAATCATTTCCATTAAAAATGAACACCAGGTCGTCAATGTAGCGACCATAATGTATGATGTGTTCTTTGAAGGGATTACCATCGCCAAAGACACGGGACAGTTCCCACCACCAATGTCTTTGGCGATAATAATCCCCCTCAAATAGGAAAAAATTATGAGTCAATAGGAATTCAACTGACTTTAAAATAAACTCCCTGAGGCCAGCATCATAATCCGTGTACATCTCAAGACAAGACTGTATGGCCATAATGCCCTTATCATGGGGGATTGAGGTATACAGAGACACAACATCAATGGTGACAATACAGTAGTTGTCCAACCATTCCACTTGTTCTATCTGTCTGATAAAATCAGTAGTATCTCTGATATAGCTCTTGAGGCCTAATACAATGGGTTGTAATAGAGTGTCAATCATGGCACTTAATGGCTCATTTAATGAACCAATGCCTGCCACTATGGGGCGTCCAGGGGGTAGAGTCAGGCTCTTATGAACTTTTGGGAGGCAGTGAAAGATTGGTGCAACCGGATGTTCAACCAATAAGTAATCAAAATTCATTTTTGTTATTGCACCAATCATCACTGCCCAATCCAAAAGGTCATGGAGGATTCTCCTATATTTAAATGTGGGATTAGTTGGGAGTTTTTCGTAAACATCCCCATCCTGTAATTGTCTGTGCACCTCTTTGATGTAGTCCGTCCTATCAAGGACGACCACATTCCCTCCCTTGTCTGAATTGCGAATTACAATTGACAAATTACTCTTCAATTGTTTCATGGCAATCCTTTCTTGTTTATTCATGTTGTCATGTTTAAATAAGCCCCTCATATCTGTGCTTTTCTTGTGAAGTTCAATCAACTCTTTCTACACTGTTTTGTGAAATACCTCTATGCTGTTATTCCTAATATGTGAGGGATAGAACTCTGATTTGCTTTTGAATTTCTTCAGAGGAATCTCACTACTCTTTACACTTTGAACATCCTCACCTGCCTCCCTTTCTAAATGGTTTAAGTCCATTTCGGCACATAAATCAGCGAAAGACAATCTTGCATTTTCATTTATTCCTTGAGTGATTGGATCCATACATTCAGATTCATCCAAAGCATTGTTACTACCCGATACTTCAAAAAAATATTTTTTTAACGTCAAAGATCGTACAAATTTATTGATATCAACAATGGTTTGGAACAAAGCAAAATGTGAACTGGGGGCAAATCCTAAGCCTAGTGATAGCACTTTGATCTGATTATCAGTAAGTTTCACAGATGATAAATTAATAACATTCTTGGAGGTTAAACATATTTCCTGTTCTGAGACCTTCTCTGTCTCCTGGGGTAACGGTGCATCCTCCCCTGCTGTTCCCCCTGGTGGCCTCTGCCTCTTCCTATACCCTCTTCCCCGTCGTGTCCTACGTTTTTTTCTTTTGCTTTTGCCTGCAAGATGCCCTTCATGTTTTTTGAAACCTGGGAGGGAATAGTATCTGCATTCTCCCTGTCTATAGTGGACTGTAAAACAAAGGTAGGAGTTGAATCTGCTCCCTCTGTAATTCCTTCAAAATCTGATGAATCGTAGTCATATTCAGTGTCAGTTTCATTAAATCTTACTCTCTTTTTATCTGGTTTATAGTTACTATTAGCTCTCTGTTTTTTCCTTCCCCCTGTATGGATCCATCTATACACATTCCCCTTATCGTAATCGTCTTTATCCCTGGATATCTTAGTTTTCTTAAAGAACCATAAATTCTCTCTAAACTCCTCCATTACCTTTTTAATCTTATCATCATAACCTTTAAACTCAGGTTTGACAGACAAAGGGCGAATGAAATCTTGTACTTTCTTAATCTCTAAAATTAAGTTTGATCTCTGTTTTTTCTTATACTCAATAAGAAGATCCATAAGGGCTAAAGAGCATTGGGTTAGTAGCTCATTCCATTTTCTAATAAATTCTGGGTCTGTTACCTCAAAAGAGGGAAATTTCTTTATTCGTAAACCCCTTGGAATGCGGAGAAACTTTTTGTATATGTTAAAGGTTTTAACATCAATCTCTAGTCTAGTGTCCTGCTTTAACAGTCTATCCATCTTAAAGAAAGTGAATCCAAATTTTCTTGTTGTTCTTGTTCTAATTTGCAATCATCATAATCCTCACAGTCATCATATGTCTCTTCAAATGACTGAAACACATAACTCTCAGAAGCCATGTTTTGCACAAATGATTCAAATCAAATATAATATAATCAAAACAGCATACTCCATATACTGGTTCTTGAATCACTGATGACAATCCCACATTCTATTGTATTCTCAGTTGGACATAATCATATATCTTTTAAAGGGGGGTATATACTGCACTTCCAATCATATGCTTTCAAATACTCAGTCACTTCCCCTTTAAGAGATGATATCTTTAGCAGGAATTCAAGTCCTTCAAGCAGAATGTTCCCAATACAGCCGTATGTAATTCAAAAGAAATTGCCAACAATACATGTCATGCTCTGTGCACAATTCCAGATAGTGGCCAATTTTTATAGAAACATTCAATGTATTGGAAAAAGATATGATAGTTTCAGTTATGTATTTGGAATTTAACTGAACAGCTAGACACTTTTTTCTCATGTAATAGAGACGTTAATTAGCTATGATGTTTCTCCAAGTGTTGTAATCCCAATGCAGCCATAGCTCATTCATAAAGAACAAAAATATAAAGCCACTCCAATTTAAAAATATATGTTAGACGTGATGCCTTAATATACAACGTGCTTTTATGTGTGGTAACGTAGCACTCACCCAGCCTAAGCCAAATTGAACTGGCAGAACCACGGTAGTCAGACAGAAAGTACACAGATTGAATTTCAAAACTGTCCATATGCAGTGCAGTGAAAATACAAAAGTAGCGCTTTTACTCACATCTCACAGGGATTTTCCACTCTATGACGAGCAGCTTACCCAGTGGTGAAATAGTAATCCCAAAGAAGCAAATTCCTTCGGTAAACGCTTCCGTGTAGTATGTGGATACACTCACCCGATGTGCCGCGTTATCAACACTGCTGTCTCTGCAGCACCGCTCAGTGTTACCTCTTCAGCGCTCCCAACGGGAGCTGTAGCGAGAAGGAAAGTTCCGGTTCAACAGGTGCAATCAGACGATGCAGGGAAATTTCACCTGATTCCCTGAGAAAATGATAAGGTAGGAGAAGCCAGAGTCCTTGCACTCAAATAGATAGGTCTGGGTAGGTGACAAAAACGAACCAACATCAAATAGCATAAAAACGCTCCTTTATTGAATTGCATATAAAAGGCATACACGCCAACACAAGATACAGGTCAAACGCGTTTCATAGTTCTCACTTTTTCAGTGACCTCTAGCCAAACCTGTAAACTTACCCTTAATAAAGGCAATAGCCACTCCCCTAATGCAGGTGTTAAAGGTAAGTCAGGTGAAGCAAGGAAAAGGAGGGTAATTCATTTCAATTAATTTCAAACGATAAATCATGAATGAGCCCTTTTCGTCTGATGTCTGTTGCAGGACTGGTGGTTTCTAGCGGATCCTCTACATGAATAGCTGTAGCCCTTATAGCGAGTAGTTTATTCATCAGGAATGCAATGGGTAGCTGTCAGCTTGGTGGCCATATATGACACCTGACCTGAAGCACCTCATGTAGCTCCCAGGCAGAACAGTGGTCTTTCTAGGGTCTACTTAATGGGCACTTAATGGATTCACTTTTCTTTAAGATGGATAGACTGTTAAAGCAGGACACTAGACTAGAGATTGATGTTAAAACCTTTAACATATACAAAAAGTTTCTCCGCATTCCAAGGGGTTTACGAATAAAGAAATTTCCCTCTTTTGAGGTAACAGACCCAGAATTTATTAGAAAATGGAATGAGCTACTAACCCAATGCTCTTTATCCCTTATGGATCTTCTTATTGAGTATAAGAAAAAACAGAGATCAAACTTAATTTTAGAGATTAAGAAAGTACAAGATTTCATTCTCCCTTTGTCTGTCAAACCTGAGTTTAAAGGTTATGATGATAAGATTAAAAAGGTAATGGAGGAGTTTAGAGAGAATTTATGGTTCTTTAAGAAAACTAAGATATCCAGGGATAAAGACGATTACGATAAGGGGAATGTGTATAGTTGGATCCATACAGGGGGAAGGAAAAAACAGAGAGCTAATAGTAACTATAAACCAGATAAAAAGAGAGTAAGATTTAATGAAACTGACACTGAATATGACTACGATTCATCAGATTTTGAAGGAATTACAGAGGGAGCAGATTCAACTCCTACCTTTGTTTTACAGTCCACTATAGACAGGGAGAATGCAGATACTATTCCCTCCCAGGTTTCAAAAAACATGAAGGGCATCTTGCAAGCAAAAGCAAAAGAAAAAAACGTAGGACACGACGGGGAAGAGGGTATAGGAAGAGGCAGAGGCCACCAGGGGGAACAGCAGGGGAGGATGCACCGTTACCCCAGGAGACAGAGAAGGTCTCAGAACAGGAAATATGTTTAACCTCCAAGAATGTTATTAATTTATCATCTGTGAAACTTACTGATAATCAGATCAAAGTGCTATCACTAGGCTTAGGATTTGCCCCCAGTTCACATTTTGATTTGTTCCAAACCATTGTTGATATCAATAAATTTGTACGATCTTTGACGTTAAAAAAATATTTTTTTGAAGTATCGGGTAGTAACAATGCTTTGGATGAATCTGAATGTATGGATCCAATCACTCAAGGAATAAATGAAAATGCAAGATTGTCTTTCGCTGATTTATGTGCCGAAATGGACTTAAACCATTTAGAAAGGGAGGCAGGTGAGGATGTTCAAAGTGTAAAGAGTAGTGAGATTCCTCTGAAGAAATTCAAAAGCAAATCAGAGTTCTATCCCTCACATATTAGGAATAACAGCATAGAGGTATTTCACAAAACAGTGTAGAAAGAGTTGATTGAACTTCACAAGAAAAGCACAGATATGAGGGGCTTATTTAAACATGACAACATGAATAAACAAGAAAGGATTGCCATGAAACAATTGAAGAGTAATTTGTCAATTGTAATTCGCAATTCAGACAAGGGAGGGAATGTGGTCGTCCTTGATAGGATGGACTACATCAAAGAGGTGCACAGACAATTACAGGATGGGGATGTTTACGAAAAACTCCCAACTAATCCCACATTTAAATATAGGAGAATCCTCCATGACCTTTTGGATTGGGCAGTGATGATTGGTGCAATAACAAAAATGAATTTTGATTACTTATTGGTTGAACATCCGGTTGCACCAATCTTTCACTGCCTCCCAAAAGTTCATAAGAGCCTGACTCTACCCCCTGGACGCCCCATAGTGGCAGGCATTGGTTCATTAAATGAGCCATTAAGTGCCATGATTGACACTCTATTACAACCCATTGTATTAGGCCTCAAGAGCTATATCAGAGATACTACTGATTTTATCAGACAGATAGAACAAGTGGAATGGTTGGACAACTACTGTATTGTCACCATTGATGTTGTGTCTCTGTATACCTCAATCCCCCATGATAAGGGCATTATGGCCATACAGTCTTGTCTTGAGATGTACACGGATTATGATGCTGGCCTCAGGGAGTTTATTTTAAAGTCAGTTGAATTCCTATTGACTCATAATTTTTTCCTATTTGAGGGGGATTATTATCGCCAAAGACAGCGGACAGCCATGGGAGCAAAGTTTGCTCCCACTTATGCCAACCTATTTTTAGGTTGGTGGGAACTGTCCCGTGTCTTTGGCGATGGTAATCCCTTCAAAGAACACATCATACATTATGGTCGCTGCATTGACGACCTGGTGTTCATTTTTAATGGAAATGATTCAATGGTCAACGATTTCTTTACATATCTCTCTGACAACCAGCACAATCTTCGCTTCACTATGAACAGCAGTAGAACTGAGATGCCTTTCCTTGATGTTCTCATGAGACCAAATATAAGTGAGTGTCACATAGAAGTAGAACTATACAGAAAGTGCAGGTAACACTCTGCTAATGGCTAAATCTAGTCACCCAAGACATGTTATAAAGGCTATCCCCAAGGGCCAATATATGAGGACGAAGAGAAATTGTAGCACAGAAAGGGCGTATGAGGTACATTCTGAGAGAACCACTGAGCGGTTCCTGGAAAGGGGATACAAAATTCATGACTTGAAAGAAGCGAAAGCTAAGGTGGATGACATGACAAGGCAGGATATGATCACATATAAGACTCAGAGAAGGGTCAATTATCATCAGAAACCAGTATTCATTACGGCCTATAGTAAAGAATATGACAATATTTGTCAAATAATTAAGAAATCCCTCCCCATACTCAGGGTCGATGATACCATGGATAAGATAGTGGAAGAGGGATGTAAATTTGTAACAAGAAAATCTAGAACTTTGGCCAACATTCTTTCCCCATCTATGCTTCCTACAGTTACCAGGGAAACCTGGTTAACTTTGAAGAAAGGTTTCTTCCACTGTGGCAGTAGAAGATGCACTTCGTGCACCCATGCCACGCTCGGGGATACTTTTAAATCCACAGACAATGAAAAATCATTTCAGATAAAAGAATACATAAATTGTAATATATCTTACGTTATATATTTACTCACATGCAAACAATGTAACATTAAATACATTGGCCAGACGACCAGACCCCTTAAAACAAGTTTCCTGGAACATCTGAGATCCATCAGTGATGAGGACTTGGATACTCCAGTTGCCTTACATTTCAAGACTGAACACAATGGCAACAGTAAATTATTGTGTTTTCAGGGTATTCAGCATGTGAAAAGACCAGTAAGAGGAGGCAATAGATTAAAACTCCTGAGCCAAAGAGAGGTATATTGGATTTTCCAACTGAATACTAGGGTCCCTAGAGGATTAAATTCGGACTGGGACATTAAACTTTATGTGGATTGAACTTACACTATGGTTGGAGACTAGTAAACTAACTATAATTCTATTGCCTTGTACAATCTGGCAAAATTTGACAGTGGAGAAATTATTATTGAAACCTAAGTTTCATCATGGTCATTAAAAAGTTATAGGTCTATAATGATATGTTAATCAATAATTCCGTGTTGGTAATATAATAATCTTACTGAATATCAGGCTTTATCATTTACTAGGTACCTTTTGTAATTTTACTAGATATTTATACATATGTTGAGCTTTTAAGGCTTCATAGGTGATTTAAAATGAGAAAGGTCCTCTTTAAATTTATTTAAGTAAGCCAATTGACTCATAGAGCATACCCTTAACTACATATAACTTTTGATATACTTATCATTATTATTACTATTTCTTTGTGCAATATCTCTCTGTATATTCTGTATTTACATTTGCTCATTCATGATTTATCGTTTGAAATGAATTGAAATGAATTACCCTCCTTTTCCTTGCTTCACCTGACTTACCTTTAACACCTGCATTAGGGGAGTGGCTATTGCCTTTATTAAGGGTAAGTTTACAGGTTTGGCTAGAGGTCACTGAGGAAGTGAGAACTACGAAACGCGTTTTACCTGTATTTTGTGTTGGCGTGTATGCCTTTTATGTGCTATTCAATAAAGGAGCGTTTTTATGCTATTTGATGTTGGTTCGTTTTTGGCACCTACCCAGACCTATCTATTTGAGTGCAAGGACTCTGGCTTCTCCCACTAAATTGCTGGTATGTTTATAATTATTAGTTTTGCTCTAGACATAAGAACTTAGTAATAACCATCTACTTGTGTGCAGAGAACTTGAATAATAATGTCATGCTCCTTCCGCTAATTGATTCATCTGCTTCATCCCCTTATGATTTACATATTGTATGGGGGTACATTATGATTTACATATTAATCTAGCAAGGGAAACTAGGGTTCCAAGCTATGGATTGTACTGTTTACAGAGACAGGGAGCTAATATACTGTACTCAGTGATAGTAAGGTATCTTTAGAATTATGAGTGAGATTTATCATATGTCACTTTGTATTTTTCACTTTTTGAGTGTCCTGGCATTTAGTAGCCAAGCCTTGATAAAATACAGTGATTTCCCAGTTAAATTACACATTTTTTCTTTAGCGGCTTAAACCGAGTACTCAATACTAATAATATCTAATACTGTCCATTACTGATTAAGAATATTATTGTGTGTATCACTGGTCAAGAGATAAATACTAAAAACATTATTTTAAAATTTTTTAAAATAATTATATATGGCCTTTTGAAATATTCAAATTCTAAAAATACCCTGATTAATAGTAGGGGTGGATAATGTCTACACCCGTAAGACTATATTTAAAATGTAGAATAAAAAAATACAATATAAAATGGTAGCAAAAATTGCTGGTACTGTTAAGGGTACAATTCTTGGGTTCGAGCAAGAAGTTTCATGCTCATATTAGGTAATATAGGTAATGAACTTATATTTTCTTAAAAACTGCACACTGAACGAAGGTGTTTAATGGAACAAGGTTGCGCTAATGTGTGGCTAGAATATTCTGGTAATTATACGCATATGTGTTGATCAGGACTTATTAAGTCTATATATATTTTTTAAGGGATGTTTTTTTTTTATATAAGCACACAGCACCTAACCAATTGATTATATTTTGTTGGAATTTCAATATGTTCACATTTCCCCTATATGTATTAAATGTATTTATTCATATTAAGTGATTAGAGAGTCAATAGATTTATCTGACAAGCTTGGATTTTAAAGTGTTAATATTTCAGCTCTTTGTTACCGGCACACCTGCTCCTATACCTATTTAAAGGTAGTTAGACCCCATGATGGTAGCTATGACTATGGGTAACACCTGAAACGCGTCAGTGACGTCATCGGGCCGAGGTTTTACCCGTTTAACTTTTTAACCGAGCAGTAGCTGTTTTGGTATGTTTGCTTCTTTGATGTGATAATTACATTTTAAACTCGTATAATACAGTTGCTCCTTTTACTACTGTCAATGTGGTGCCGGTCTGGGTCTGTTCTAGTTTGGGAGTTTGGCGATCATTGAGGATACCCATAGGGCACCATCAGAGTTTAATGTACACAGGTGGCTCCTTACTTTAACTTTATTTGGATACCGGAAGCCCAGATTACTGCCAGTGGAGCTTTGTGGGCTGGAGAAGAAGAGAGACATGGGACAATAATGCCTGCACAGAGAGGAGTCAACGACAATGGATCAAGCTCTACAGTAAGTGTTATATGATTATTTTTTTGCTACTGTGGAAAACAAAGTGCTTTAAATAAGGGGGCCAATACCGGTATATGTAGAACCATCATTACGGCTACAGTAGAGACCTCAGATTACCAAGTGAACTGTATTGATTTAAATCCCTGTATTTTTTGGATCCTGCAGCTTATGTGTATCAGCGCTTAGTGTGTGTGTGGTCTTTTCTGTGTACATAAGAGATCTGTAACATAGGAGATTGAATAATATGAGCTCCTCCTATCTCATAGAGCAGTGGTAAAAATAACATCTAATATAGACATAATTACAGACTGAATAATATATTGCATAATAGAGATACTATAGTTGGGATCCCACCTATCTTACAGGAGTATATAGATAGATCAATGGATTTTTTAACTGCAGGACAAGCAATATAATTTATTGTCTGGAAAAGTACATTGGTATGTCAACAAGAGAACTCAGAAAAAGACTATGTAAACACCTTGGAAACATCAGGAATGCTAAAAGTGATATGGAGAAACGTAGAAAGATAACCTCAGTTGCTAAACATTTTTTGGACTGCCATAATATTAAACCTTATCTCAAGTGCTGGATACTCCAGAAAATATCTCTGGTCATAAGAGGCGGTAATATGGAGCAAACATTGTTAAAGGCAGAAACTAAATTGATTTTCTGGCTACAAAGCATGGCCCCTTTAGGAATGAATTAATAACATACAGTGCATTCCTATAACTGCTACATACCTATGGATATGCATTCATTTCTTCATAATCCCTGTGATTACACCCCAAAAGTTCATATATGACATTATAAGGAAATATAGACTATACCATGAGTTTTTCTTTAAATATATTGAATGGAATTATCTTTCACTTTAATATATGATCATTATTTTGGAAATAAACTCTAGGAGAATGTGTTTGGTATACACTAGACCAATAATGAGCACCTTTCTATACCCTGTATTATCGCTCATTTACATTTATGGTCAACACTACGTGATAAAAGTAATAATCCTAGTCTACCAGAGCGCTGCTAACATAGACCTGTCGTTTTTGTTCTCTTATATAGTGGCAATTCAATATCTCAATACCACAATGCTACGTATTATGATAATAGTACTCTTTCATATGTACGCTAATTACCAGCTACTAATGCAATCTTTATATTAGAATGGACCAGTGTTAATTTCGTGGACTAAAACCAGGCTAAAATGAGAATAAAACTAAAGAAATTCTGATGACTAAAATACGACTAAAACTAAAATGGCATTTTAGTCAACAGACTATGACTAAAACTAAATGAAAATTACATTTTAGTCAAAAGACTATGACTAAAACTAAATCATTTGCTGTCAAAATTAACACTTGTTATATACCACAACAGTTAAATCTGTATTGCATGTTCAAACCTTAATACCATAAATAAAACAGGTTAATAAAAAGAGTATGGGTTTAAGTTATGCTGTGCCTGTGCTAGCTGCATAAACTTTTTGTTGTGTTGAGTTACTTGATACTTGTTTTAATTATTGACAGAGAACTGGTAAAGTTTTTATATTGGGTAATATGTGCAAAAGCATTACAGCCAGTACAGTTTACAGATTTTTTATATTTTAAAGTTACACTTCTGTTTGTTTATGAAACTTGGCTTTATATAATTTTAAGTTTAATAAAGATGTTATATATCACAACAGCTAAATCTGTATCTGTATTGCATGTTTAAACCTTAATACCATAAATAATATCAAGTGTTATGTTTACTCCTGGAGTATATAGTGAGTTTGGAAATTATAGAGAAATGCATAAATAATACATTACACTTCAACTAAACCCCTTAGATTTTAGTCGACTAAAATCTACTGGAGATTTAGTTGACTAAAACTAGACTAAAACTAAAACAATTCAGATGACTAAAATACGACTAAAACTAAAATGGAATTTTAGTCAAAAGACTAAAACTAAGACTAAATCGAAATTTGCTGTCAAAATTAACACTGGAATGGACCATATATAGGATGATGTTAAGATGTTAACTTTACATTAACAAGCTATCCTGATGTAAATGGTTTTTCAATGGGATTTCTCACATTGACTTCACATACTTTATTCAGAGACATTTAACGTTCATATTGTATGGGGGTATATAAACCCGCTGTAATCATAGTTACCACAAAGCCTGGCTAAAATTTGTGAAATATATAATATGCAATATTCGCGGTATCATATGATGACAATAACAATTTTTTGGCTGTTATGATAATTTGCAATCTAACTCACGATCTCTACCTCCCATGTGAATAGATCTATGTATTACTATCACTCGATATTGACATCCTAATCTGACAGACAATGAGGGAGAGGCTCACTTGCTTTCCCCACTGTAATTGGTCAGTGAACACACACTCCTCTTACCCAATACGCTACTGAAGCAGTGTCCTAATACGTCATATGGACACTACTAGATGTAAGTACTATTGTGATTTGCAAAATAATACTGTCTAACTGAAATTGACCATTCGATTGGTCGTAGGCCCTTTAAATAAGCTATGCGCTGGCACGGTCGGCGCCTCTGAAAAAGCAGTTACAAAACGCTCATCAGGCGTTCGCACTGCTCCTCTTATCCTGGTATAAACAATAGTTTACTTGTTGGCCTTTAAGGAAGTATTTACATAGACTAGCTTTTAATACTAGCTTATTATATTGATTGTTCTAATGGAGCTTAATTGTTTGAGAAGCCCTTAGGGCCCTCTATTCCTATTGTTGATTCTCCGTTTAGACCTTTGTAAACAGTTAATTCAAACACTGTTAGAAAGCTTACTACTAGTCAATGAGAGGGGGAAATATTATTACCTGAATACTACTGTTGGTCTCTTTCGATACAGACTGATTGCTGTATCGACGATAAGAGGAGCCAGTGTGTCTTTTGTCGACACTTTTTAAGTACTTTGACACTTTTTAAGTACTTTTATTTTTTGGCATAGTCCATTTTTATTTTATATACATTTATTAAAAGTTATGTTTTAATCACCCATCCACCACACAGCACTCAATTGTTTAACTATCCCCCAACAAGTGTGCCAGTTTATGCTTTTCTTTCTCTTTTACCTTATTACTATATATATATATATATATATATATATATATATACATACAGTATCTCACAAAAGTGAGTGCACCTCTCACATTTTTGTAAATATTTTATTATATATTTTCATGTGACAACACTGAAGAAATGACACTTTGCTACAATGTAAAGTAGTGAGTGTACAGCCTGTATAACAGTGTAAATTCACTGTCCCCTCAAAATATCTCAACACACAGCCATTAATGTCTAAACCGTTGGCAACAAAAGTGAGTACACCCCTAAGTGGAAATGTCCAAATTTGGCCCAATTAGTCATTTTCCCTCCCTGGTGTCATGTGACTCGTTAGTGTTACAAGGTCTTAGGTGTGAATGGGGAGCAGGTGTGTTAAATTTTGTGTTATCGCTCTCACACTCTCTCTTACTGGTCACTGGAAGTTCAACATGGCACCTCATGGCAAAGAACTCTCTGAGGATCTGAAAAAAGAATTATTGTTCTACATAAAGATGGCCAAGGCTATAAGAAGATTGCCAAGACCCTGAAACAGAGCTGCAGCACGGTGGCCAAGACCATACAGGGGTTTCACAAAACAAGTTCTACTCAGAACAGGCCTCGCCATGGTCAGCCAAAGAAGTTTAGTTCACGTGCTTAGCTTCACATACAGAGGTTGTCTTTGGGAAATATACGTATAAGTGCTGCCAGCATTGCTGCAGAGGTTGAAGGGGTGGGGGATCAGCCTGTCAGTGCTCAGACCATATGCCGCACACTGCATCAAATTGGTCTGCATGGCTGTCGTCCCAGAATGAAGCCTCTTCTAAAGATGATGTACAAGAAAGCCTGCAAACAGTTTGCTGAAGACAAGCAGACTAAGGGCATGGATTACTGTAACCATGTCCTGTTGTCCAAAGAGACCAAGATAAACTTATTTGTTTCAGATGGTGTCAAGCGTGTGTTGCGGCAACTAGGTGAGGGGTACAAAGACAAGTGTGTCTTGCCTACAGTCAAGCATGTTGGTGGGAGTATGATTGTCTGGGCCTGCATGAGTGCTGCCAGCATTGGGGAGCTACAGTTCATTGAGGGAACCATGAATGCCAAAATGTACTGTGACATAATGAAGCAGAGCATGATCCCCTCCCTTCATAGGCTGGGCCACAGGGAAGGTGATGGACTGGCCAAGTATGTCTCCAGACCTAAACCCTATTGAGCATCTGTGGGGCATCCTCAAACAGAAGGTGGGGGAGCGCAAGGTCTCTAACATCCACCAGCTCCGTGATGTCGTCATGGAGGAGTAGAAGAGGACTCCAGTGGCAGCCTGTGAAGCTCTGGTGAACTACATGCCCAAGAGGGTTAAGGCAGTGCTGGAAAATAATGGTGGCCACACAAAATATTGAACTTTGGGCCCAATTTGGACATTTCCACTTAGGGATTTACTCACTTTTGTTGCCAAAGGTTTAGACATTAATGGCTGTGTGTTGAGGTATTTTAAGGGGACAGCAAATTTACACGGTTATGCAGGCTGTACATTCACTACTTTATATTGTAGCAAAGTGTTATTTTTTCAGTATTGTCACATGAAAAGATATATATATAATGAAGAAGTAGGAGGGCACTCGTCACGAGTCTTTCCAAAAATATTTCTTTTTTTTCATACATTTCACGACATAGTAAAGTCACTTGACTTTACTATGTTGTCAGTGACATTACTATGTTGTGAAATGTATGAATAAAAAGAATTTTTTGGAAAGACTCATGAGTGCCCTCCTACTTCTCTATTGTATGTGCCTTTTTTGAGGTGTCACCTGGGCAATGCATTGGAGCCCTTTACAGTCAAGTAGATGAAAATATGTAAAAGCATATTTATGCAATAATCATATTTAATAAAGTGTTTAACTATGTATTTGCTGTAAATATTTCACATTCCAATGTTCTTCACATAGTGGAATATGTTCTAAGTATTTATAAAAAGATATTCCTATATGTCTATACATATACTGTATATAATCATATAGATATATAGGTATAGATATATATTGTACCAAAATACCATCAGATACAAGTAGAAATGTGTATTAATAAATAAATAGAAAATATTATTTTATGTGAAAAACATTGGAATGTGAAATATTAATATTTTCATTTCAGGTTAGCACAATCGGGTTTGTTTGCCTGTAGGGTTTTAGGTTTTTACCATGTTTTGCGCTCCATTGACTTTTATGGGGGAATATGTTACCGTGATTGCGGTATTCAAAAGACAGAGTTTTGCACACATCAGGATAGCGCATTAATATTTTTTTTCCAACTTGTAATATGAGCACTACTTGACGCTCACAAAAAGCTTGCTTCTAGTGGAAATAACGCGGGAGCGCAAAATACTGCTACATTCATAATCTAGCCCAAGACCCATTGTGATATGCTTAAATGGAAGTTTTACGACAGTTAAGGGCACTAAGTGACTAAGGTAAACAGTGAAAAAAGCAGAAAGATGACATTCAGAACATGAAGAACCATAATTTGTTATTGCTGCAAAAACATCAGGCCAATCAATCCTTTTTGAGAATTATCTTCCTTGCCTTTTCCACCTCTAGGTGGCCCTCAAGAATATGGCAATGGGCAAGTTTTAACACAGTGTCCTGTTAAGATTGTGGAACCAACAATTGCTTTGTAACCTCTGCTCCTTTCTTTTCAACGTTATACAGTAAATCATTATCCACCTCAAAATAAGGATAAATAAGCGACTTGTCTGGATTAACCTGTAAACAATTTCTTAGCAAGATATCTCTGGGCACTGCCAAAGTTAAGTTGGATCAAACCACTGTGCACTTTTAACTGAGTTGGATTCTATATCAATTAGTGTTATATTTTGTTCTGTACTACTTGTTGGCCCTTCCTCAATTTATTCTGGGTTATCATCAACTAGTGTTTTTATAGGAGTTAACTGTTTAATTACAGTCACATTGTTTTCTAGTTCATAAATCATAATATCAGAAAATGGCTCAGCAGTAGATTTTCCTATAGGCCCAAAAATGAGGAAAATCCCTTCCAATTATCATATTGTGTGCCAATTTTGTACCAACCCAACTTGCCACTTTACACTATCTCTGTTGTAGGGTAATTACATATTTTAAATAACCATTAGAATATATCTTTATATTTTACAGTATGTTTAATACTAAAGACCGCTGCTCCATAACTTGTCCGCCTGCTCTGAGGCTGCAAACAAAAATCGACCAGATCGAATACGATCAGGTTGATTGACACCCCCTGCTAGCGGCTGATTGGCCGTGAATCTGCAGGGGGCGGCATTGCACCAGCAGTTCACAAGAACTGCTGGTGCAATGATAAATGTGACAGCGTATGCTGTCGGCATTTATCGATGTGCGGTGGACATGATACGCTACTTCGTATCATGTCCACTCGCACTATGATAAATCTACCCCTTAATCTTAATAATGAAAGACAAATCTTGATCTTTTTTTGTCCTTTAACTATGCAATGGGTAAAAATATTTTGTTTAAAAAAAGTGCTATTATGAAATAGAGCTTTGTATTTACAGAATTACAAGCCTCTTAAAGGGACACAAAAGTCAAAATTAAACTTTATGATTCAGATAGGGCATGCCATTTTAAACAACTTTCCAATTTACTTATATTATCTAATTTGCTTTGTTCGCTTTGTATCTTTTATTAAAGAGTAAAACTAGGTAGGCTCATAAGAGCTCAGGAGTGTGCACGTGTCTTTAGTACTCTATGGCAGCAGTGTTTTGCAACATTATTTGTAGCTTTGTTATACAATGTTGCAAAACACTTCTGCCATAGAGTATTAGACACGTTCACACTCCTGAGCTCTTATGAGCCTACCTAGTTTTACTCTTCAATAAAAGATACAAACAAAGCACATTTGATGACAGAAGAAATTAGAAAGTTGTTTAAAATTGCATGTTCTATCTAAATCATTAGGGTAGTAGATTCAGGAGTAATTTGAGGAAGCACTTCTTTACAGAAAGAGTGATTGATTTATGGAATAAACTTCCTCAAGAGGTAGTAATGACAAACACTGTGGGGGACTTTAAAAATGAATGGGACAAGCATAAGGCTATCCTACAAACTAGATAAGTTTATACTGTTAGGTAAGGTCGGGCAGACTTGCTGGGCCTATGGCTCTTATCTGCCGTCAATATCTATGTTTCTATGTTTCTAAATCATGAAAGTTTTATTTTTACTTATCAGTCCCTTTTATGAGGGCGAGATATAGAGAATGCTGTATGTTTAATTGGTTAGTTTTTCCATTTTTTTCTTTCTTTCCGTTTTTAAAAAAAAATTACGCACACAGAAATGAATAGAAACAGTAGATCATTTAGGGCAGAATGTACCAATACTTTATATGTATGTTACAAACATTGCAATAAAATGTGCAGAAGAACATTGTATCGCTGATGTTTATTTATGGCACCGACATATTCTGCTGCACTGGTTGACTTGCAAGACAAGAAGACAATAAACAAGTTTTACTGGGAAACCTCTTTGCTTCACAAAACTGCTTAATAGATGAAAAATGGAATATATGGTCCTCATAAAGTTTGGCTAGGTGGGATGATTGGTACAGAAAAAAAAATAGAACTGAAAGGAAGAAAAGTTACTCAACTTTCAAGAATACCTTACAAAAGTGGTGAAATAAATGTGTTTTAGCTTCTTTATTTAATGTTATTATCTTAGGTACTGAAACTTCTCACCTGCTATAAATATGCTTATTTTCTTTGAAATATGTTTTTTTTTAAAATATATATCAGTATTATTCTGTCTACCTAACAAGCGATATAAAACGAGTGCTAGATTACAAGTGGAGAACAATGTACAGCATGGAATATTTTCTTTTACACCACATCACACAAAGAAATATGCTGTCGGGCTGTAGCAATAGTCAGTCAAGGTGTGGACCCAGGGGCTGAGTAGTGATTTAGATTCACATGTACTTTGCACACTTGATGAAACCCAGAATGGACATTTCATAGAAACATAGATTTTGACAGCTGATAAGAGCCATAGGACCAGCAAGTATGCACAATATTTCCTAAAAGTATAAACTTATCTAGTTCATATAATAGCGTTATGCTTATCTCAGGCATTCTTAAAGCCCCCCACAGTGTTGGTTGTTGACACCTCTTGTGGAAGTTTATTCAATGAATCAATCACTATATATATATATATATATATATATATATATATAAAGAAGTGCTTCCGCAAATTACTCCTGAATATACTACCCTTCAGCTTGAGATCATGACTCCTTGTTCTTGAATTTTTCTTTTTATGTAAAATACTCACAAGCTCAGCTTTACTAAGCCCTTTAATATACTTGAAAGTTGCTATCATATCACCTCTTTCTTTCTCTCCTCTAAACTATACATATTTAGGTCATTGAGCCTCTCCCGGTACGTATTCATTTTTGGACCATGTACCATTTTGGTAGCCCTCCTTTGCACAGATTCCAGTTTGTTAATATCCTTCTGAAGATATGGCCTCCAGAACTGCACACAGTATTTGAGATGAGGCCTAATTAATGATCTGTAAAGTGGCATAAGACCCTTACGGCTAGATTACGAGTTTGGCGTTAGCCTTAAAAAGCAGCATTGGCTGTTCCTAACAATGCTTTTTAACGCCCGCTGGTATTACGAGCCTTGCCGGTACAGGTGTACCGCTCACTTTTTTGGCCAGACTCGGAAATACCGCAAATCCACTTACGTCAATTGCGTATCCTATATTTTCAATGGGACTTGCATAGCGCCGGTATTACGAGTCTGACAAAAAGTTAGCGGAAGACCCTCTTCTGTCAAGACTGGTACCGCATTTAAAAGTCAGTAGTTAAGAGTTTTACACTACAAAGCCGTACCATAAAACTCATAACTAAAGTGCTAAAAAGTACACTAACATCCATAAACTACCTATTAACCCCTAAACCGAGGCCCTCCCACATTGCAAACACTAAAATAAATATTTTAACCCCTAATCTGCCAAACCGGACATCGCAGCCACTATAACAAATATATTAACCCCTAAACCGCTGCACTCCCGCATCACAAACACTATTTAAATATTATTAACCCCTAATCTGCCGGCCCTAACATCGCCACCACCTACCTACATTTATTAACCCCTAATCTGCCGCCCCCAACGTCGCTGCCACTATAATAAAGTTATTAACCCCTAAACCTAAGTCTAACCCTAACCCCACCTAACTACCTATTAACCCCTAAACCGAGGCCCTCCCACATCGCAAACACTAAAATAAATATTTTAACCCCTAATCTGCCGAACCAGACATCGCAGCCACTATAACAAATATATTAAACCCTAAACCGCTGCACTCCCGCATCACAAACACTATTTAAATATTATTAACCCCTAATCTGCCGGCCCTAACATCGCCACCACCTACCTACATTTATTAACCCCTAATCTGCCGCCCCCAACGTCGCTGCCACTATAATAAAGTTATTAACCCCTAAACCTAAGTCTAACCCTAACCCCACCTAACTACCTATTAACCCCTAAACCGAGGCCCTCCCACATCGCAAACACTAAAATAAATATTTTAACCCCTAATCTGCCGAACCGGACATCGCAGCCACTATAACAAATATATTAAACCCTAAACCGCTGCACTCCCGCATCACAAACACTATTTAAATATTATTAACCCCTAATCTGCCGGCCCTAACATCGCCACCACCTACCTACATTTATTAACCCCTAATCTGCCGCCCCCCAACATCGCTGCCACTATAATAAAGTTATTAACCCCTAAACCTAAGTCTAACCCTAACCCCACCTAACTACCTATTAACCCCTAAACCGAGGCCCTCCCACATCGCAAAAACTAAAATAAATATTTTAACCCCTAATCTGCCGAACCGGACATCGCAGCCACTATAACAAATATATTAAACCCTAAACCACTGCACTCCCGCATCACAAACACTATTTAAATATTATTAACCCCTAATCTGCCGGCCCTAACATCGCTACCACCTACCTACATTTATTAACCCCTAATCTGCCGCCCCCAATGTCGCCGCCACTATAATAAAGTTATTAACCCCTAAACCTAAGCCTAACCCTAACCCCACCTAACTTAAATATAATTTAAATCAATCTAAATAAAATTACTCCAATTAACTAAATTATTCCTATTTAAAACTAAATACTTACCTATAAAATAAACCCTAAGCTAGCTACAATATAACTAATATTTACATTGTAGCTAGCTTAGGGTTTATTTTTATTTTACAGGCAACTTTGTATTTATTTTAACTAGGTACAATAGTTATTAGTTATTAACTATTTAATAACTACCTAGTTAAAATAAAGACAAATTTACCTGTAAAATAAAACCAAACCTAAGTTACAATTGCACCTAACACTACACTATAATTAAATTAATTCCCTAAATTAAATACAATTAAACAAAATTATCTAAAGTACAAAAAAACACTAAATTACAGAAAATAATAAAGAAATTACAAGATTTTTAAATTTATTGCACCTAATCTAATCCCCCTAACAAAATAAAAAAGCCCCCCCCCCAAATAAAAAAAACCCTACCCTACACTAAATTACAAATAGCCCTTAAAAGGGCCTTTTGTGGGGCATTGCCCCAAAGTAATCAGCTCTTTTACCTGAAAAAAAAATTACAATTCCCCCCCAACATTAAAACCCACCACCCACACAACCAACCCTACTCTAAAACCCACCCAATCCCCCCTTAAAAAACCTAACACTAACCCCCTGAAGATCACCTTACCGGGAGACGTCTTCACCCAACCGGGAAGATGTCCTCAACGAAGCCGGGAGAAGTCTTCATCCAAGCCGGGCAAAGTGGTCCTCCAGACGGGCAGAAGTCTTCATCCATACGGCATCTTCTATCTTCATCCATCTGGCGCGGAGCGGGTCCATCTTCAAGACATCCGATGCGGAGCATCCTCTTCTTCCGATGGCTAAACACAGAATGAAGGTTCCTTTAAATGACGTCATCCAAGATGGCGTCCCTTCAATTCCAATTGGCTGATAGAATTTTATCAGCCAATCAGAATTAAGGAAGAAAAAATCCTATTGGCTGATGCAATGAGCCAATAGGATTGATGTTAAATCCTATTCGCTGATCCAATCATCCAATAGGATTGAGCTGGCATTCTATTGGCTGTTCCAATTAGCCAATAGAATGCTAGTTCAATCCTATTTGCTGATTGCATCAGCCAATAGGATTTTTTCTACTTTAATTCCAATTGGCTAATAGAATTCTATCAGCCAATCGGAATTGAAGGGACTCCATCTTGGATGACATCATTTAAAGGAACCTTCATTATGTGGTTAGCCTTCGGAAGAAGAGGATGCTCTGCGTCGGATGTCTTGAAGATGGACCCGCTCCACGCCGGATGGATGAAGATAGAAGATGCCACCTGGATGAAGACTTCTGCCCATCTGGAGGACCACTTCGCCCGGCTTGGATGAAGACTTCTCCTGGCTTCATTGAGGACTTCGGCCCGGTTGGGTGAAGACGTCTCCCGGTAAGGTGATCTTCAGGGGGTTAGTGTTAGGTTTTTTTAAGGGGGGATTGGGTGGGTTTTAGAGTAGGGTTGGTTGTGTGGGTGGTGGGTTTTAATGTTGGGGGGGGAATTGTAATTTTTTTTCAGGTAAAAGAGCTGATTACTTTGGGGCAATGCCCTGCAAAAGGCCCTTTTAAGGGCTATTTGTAATTTAGTGTAGGGTAGGGCTTTTTTATTTTGGGGGGGCTTTTTATTTTGTTAGGGGGATTAGATTAGGCGTAATTAGTTTAAAAATCTTGTAATCTCTTTATTATTTTCTGTAATTTAGTGTTTGTTTGTTTTTGTACTTTAGATAATTTTATTTAATTGTAATTAATTGTATTTAATTTAGGTAATTCATTTAATTGTAGTGTAGTCTTAGGTTTAATTGTAACTTAGGTTAGGTTTTATTTTACAGGTAAATGTGTCTTTATTTTAACTAGGTAGTTATTAAATAGTTAATAACTATTTAAAAACTATTGTACCTAGTTAAAATAAATACAAAGTTGCCTGTAAAATAAAAATAAACCCTAAGCTAGCTACAATGTAACTATTAGTTATATTGTAGCTAGCTTAGGGTTTATTTTATAGGTAAGTATTTAGTTTTAAATAGGAATTATTTAGTTAATTGTAGTAATTTTATTTAGATTTATTTAAATTATATTTAAGTTAGGGGGGTTAGGGTTAGGGTTAGACTTAGGTTTAGGGGTTAATAACTTTATTATAGTGGTGGCGACATTGGGGGCGGCAGATTAGGGGTTAATAAATGTAGTTAGGTTGCGGCGACATTGGGGGTGGCAGAGTAGGGGATAATAAATATAATATATGTGTTGGCGATGTTGGGGGCAGTAGATTAGGGGTTCATAAGTATAATGTAGGTGGCGGCGGTGTCCGGAGCAGCAGATTAGGGGTTAATAATATAATGTAGGTGTCGGCGATGTCGGGGGGCAGATTAGGGGTTAATAAGTGTAAGATTAGGGGTGTTTAGACTCGGGGTTCATGTTAGGTGTTAGGTGGGGCTGTCTTAGGAGCTTTATGCTGCTTTTTTGCAGGTGTTAGGTTTTTTTCAGCCGGCTCTCCCCCATTGATTCCTATGGAGAAATCGTGCACGAGCACGTTTTACCAGCTCACCGCTAACATAAGCAGCGCTGGTATTGAGGTGAGATGTGGAGCAAAATTTTGCCCTACGCTCACTTTTTTGCGGTTAACGCCGGGTTTGTAAAAATCCGTAATGCCACCGCTGTCTGTAAGTGAGAGGTGACCATAAACTGCTCGATAGCACCACAAAGCCTCTAACGCAAAACTCGTAATCTAGCCATTACTATTTCTGCTGCAAATTCCTCTACCAATACATCCAAGCATTCTGCCAACCTTACTCGCTGTAATACTACATTGTTTACTAGATTTTAAATAATCTGAAATAATAATCTCCAAGTCCCGTTCCTCATTTGTAACAGTCAGTAAAGTGTCATTGAGTCTGTATTTAACATTTCAATTTTTCTTTACATAATGCATAATTTTACACCTTGCAGTGCTAATTGACCTCCCAGTCATTTATCTAATCCTCCAATTCTTGTATATCACTTCTCATTTTTTCAACCCCCCTGGAACATCTACTCTATTACAAATTTTGGTATCATCTGCAAACAAACATACTTTACCCTGTAGCCCTTTGCTGATATATTTGATAAATAAATTAACCAAAACAGGAACAGGCACCAGAACTGACCCCTGAGGAACACCACTAGTAACAGTTCCCCTCTGCTGAATGTACTTTATTTACTAAGACACTATCGGCTAGATTACGAGTCTTGTGTTAGCCTTAAAAAGCAGCATTGAGGGGTCCCAACGCTGCTTTTTAACACTCGCTGGTATTACGAGTCAGACAGGAAAGGGTCTACCGCTCACTTTTTTTCTGAGATTTTAGCTTACCGCAAATCCCCTTACGTCAATTGCGTATCCTATCTTTTTAATGGGATTTTCCTAACGCCGGTATTACGATCACCTAAAAAAGTGAGCGGTAGACCCTCTCCTGGCAAGACTCCTACCGCATTTAAAAGTCAGTATTTAAGAGTTTTATGGGCTAACGCCGGAACATAAAGCTCTTAACTAAAGTGCTAAAAGTACACTAACCCCAAATCTGCCAACCGGACATCGCCGCCACTTTAATAAATGTATTAACCCCTAAACCACCGCACTCCCGCCTCGCAAACACTAGTTAAATTTTATTAACCCCTAATCTGCCGTCCCTAACATTGCCAACACCTACCTACATTTATTAACCCCTAATCTTCCGACCCCAACGTCGCCGCTAATATATTAAAATTATTCACCCCTAAACCTAAGTCTAAACCTAAGTCTAACCCCCCTAACTTAAATATAATTTAAATTAAACTAAATAAATTTACCATAATTAAATAAATTAATCCTATTTAAAACTAAATACTTACCTGTAAAATAAACCCTAAGCTAGCTACAATATAACTAATAGTTACATTGTATCTCGCTTAGGATTTATATTTATTTTACAGGCAACTTTGTATTTATTTTAACTAGGTAGAATAGTTATTAAATAGTTATTAACTATCTAATAACTACCTAGCTAAAATAAGTACAAAAGTACCTTTAAAATAAACCCTAACCTAAGTTACAATTACACCTAACACTACACTATAATTAAACTAATTACCTAAACTACCTACAATTAATTACAATTAAATTAAATAAACTAAATCACACAAAAAAAAGAATTACAAGAATTTTAAACTAATTACACCTACTCTAATCCCCCTAATAAAATAAAAAAGCCCCCCAAAATAATAAAATTCCCTACCCTATGCTAAATTCCAAAAGCCCTTAAAAGGGCCTTTTGCGGGGCATTGCCCCAAAGTAATAAGCTCTTTCACCTGTAAATAAAAAGACAATACCCCCCAACATTAAAACCCACCACCCAACCCTACTCTAAAACCCACCCAATCCCCCCTTAAAAAAACCTAACACTACCCCCTTGAAGATCACCCTACCTTAAGCCATCTTCACCCAGCTGGGCACAAGTGGTCCTCCAGAGGGTCCGAAGTCTTCATCCTATCCGGCCAGAAGAGGACATCCAGACCGGCAGAAGGCTTCATCCAGGCGGCATCTTCTATCTTCATCCTTCTGGAGCGGAGAGGGTCCATCTTCAAGACATCCGACACGGAGCATCCACTTCATCCTATGGATGACGAATGAATGACTGGTCCTTTAAGTGACATCATCCAATATGGTGTCCCTTGAATTCCGAATGGCTGATAGAATCCTATTAGCCAATCGGAATTAAGGTAGGAAAAATCAAGGAAGTTCAAGGAAAATAAATCAAGTAAGTTCAATCCTATTGGCTGATCCAATCAGCCAATAGGATTGAGCTTGCATTCTATTAGCTGTTCCAATCAGCCAATAGAATGCAAGGTCAATCCTATTGGCTGATTGCATCAGCCAATAGGATTTTTCCTACCTTAATTCCGATTGGCTGATAAGATTCTATCAGCCAATCGGAATTCAAGGGACATCATCTTGGATGACGTCACTTAAAGGACCAGTCATTCAGTCGTCGGCCGTCGGATGAAGAGGATGCTCTGCGTCGGATGTCTTGAAGATGGACCCTCTCCGCTCTGGAAGGATGAAGATAGAAGATGCCGCCTGGATGAAGCCTTCTGCCGGTCTGGATGTCCTCTTCTGGCCGGATAGGATGAAGACTTCGGACCCTCTGGAGGACCACTTGTGCCCGGCTGGGTGAAGACAGCTCAAGGTAGGGTGATCTTCAAGGGGGTAGTGTTAGGTTTTTTTAAGGGGGGATTGGGTGAGTTTTAGAGTAGGGTTGGGTGTGTGGGTGGTGTGTTTTAATGTGGGGGGGTATTGTATTGTATTTTTTTTTACAGGTGAAAGAGCTGATAACTTTGGGGCAATGCCCCGCAAAAGGCCCTTTTAAGGGCTATTTGTAATTTAGTTTAGGGTAGGGAATTTTATTATTTTGGGTGGCTTTTTTTATTTTATTAGGGGGATTAGATTAGGTGTAATTAGTTTAAAATTCTTATAATTCTTTTTTTTTCCCTGTAATTTAGTGTTTGTTTGTTTTCGTAATTTAGTTTATTTAATTTAATTATAATTAATTGTAGGCAGTTTAGGTAATTAGTTTAATTATAGTGTAGTGTTGGGTGTAATTGTAACTTAGGTTAGGGTTTATTTTACAGGTGCTTTTGTACTTATTTGACATAGGTAGTTATTAAATAGTTAATATAAATACAAAGTTGCCTGTAAAATAAATATAAATCTTAAGCTAGCTACAATGTAACTATTAGTTATATTGTAGCTACCTTAGGGTTTATTTTATCGGTAAGTATTTAGTTTTAAATAGGATTAATTTATTTAATTATGGAAAATTTATTTTGTTTAATTTAAATTATATTTAAGTTAGAAGGGTGTTAGAGTTAGGGTTAGACTTAGGTTTAGGGGTTAATAAATTTATAATAGTGGCTGCGACGTTGGCAGCGGCAGATTAGGGGTCAATAAATTTAATATAGTTGTGACGACGTTGGGGGGTGCAGATTAGGGGTTAATAATATAATGTAGGTGTCGGCGATGTTGGGGGCAGTAGATTAGGGGTTCATAACTAATGTAGGTGGCGGCGGTGTCCGGAGCGGCAGATTTGGGGTTTATAATATAATGTAGGTTGCGGCGATGTCAGGGGCGGCAGATTAGGGGTTAATAAGTGTAAGATTAGGGGTGTTTAGACTCGGGAGTTCATGTTAGGGTGTTAGGTGTAGACATAAATTTTATTTCCCCATAGGAAACAATGGGGCTGCGTTAGGAGCTGAACACTGCTTTTTTGCAGGTGTTGGGTTTTTTTTCAGCTCAAACTACCCCATTGTTTCCTATGGGGAAATTGTGCACGAGCACGTTTAGCCAGCTCACCGCTGACTTAAGCAGCTCTGGTATTGAGGTGAAATGTGGAGCTAAATTTTGCTCTACGTTCACCTTTTTGCGGGTAACGCCAGGTTTAAAAAACCTGTAATACCAGCATTGTCTTAAGTGAGCGGTGGGAAAAAAAGGCTCGTTAGCAACGCACCCCTGTTACCGCAAAACTCGTAATCTTGCCGTATGTTTTCTATACTTAAGCCAGCGTTCTACCCAGTTCACAATTTTTGAGTCTAGAACAAGGAGATACAGTTTGTGAATAAGTTTGTTGTGTGGGATGGTATCAAATGTTTTGCTGAAATAAAACTACTCCACCCTGGTCTAATATTTTTGTTACATAATCAAAGAAGTCAATTAGATTAGTCTGACATGATCTCCCTGAAATAAAACCATGCTGATTTTGGTCCTCTATATTGTTGGTCTTATGTAAGTCATAATTCTTTCTTTTAGGAGACATTCCATTAATTTCCCTACTACTAAATGTAGTTACCAGATTCTTCCATAATGCCCTTTTTATGAACATATGCTACATTGGCTATTCTCCAGTATTCTGGAACAACTCCTGTAAATAGTTAAACAGATCAGTTAATGGGGCAGTTAGCACTGATCAAAGTTACTTTAAAACCCTTTGATGAATATTATCAGGACCTACTGACTTTTTTTACATTTATTTTTGATAATGCCAACAAAACCTCATCCTCTGTAAAAAGATAAGTGCTAAGCTCATTTCTATTTTTGTAACATCCCTTAATGTAGACATTCTGGGGCTGAATTATCAAGCACCGAAGGCTCGCTGGAAACAGAAGTTATGAAGCAGTGGTCTAAAGACTGCTGTTCCATAACTTGTCCGCCTGCTCTGAGGCCGTGGACCGAAATCAACCCGATCGAATATGATCAGGTTGATTGACACCCCCGGCCGCAAATCTTTAGGGGGCGGTATTGCACCAGCAGTTCACAACAACTGCTGGTGCAATGATAAATGCTAACAGCATATGCTATCGGCATTTATCCATGTGCGGCGGACATGATACGCTAAATCGTATCATGTCCACTCGCACATTTATAAATAGGCCCCCCTATCTTCACAATCTTTTGTGAAAACAGAACAGAAAAGCATTAGAGGAAAGCATAGTCAAATGAGCCAGGTCAGCAACTGTATAATCCAAAATAAGCGCAAAGGGAGAAGAATAGGCAAGTTCAGGCCAAAGTCATCAGCAATCAGTGTAACATCCTAAGTGGGTATTGAAACAAGTACTGTTGGCTTGTATTGCTGTGTCTTACCTCTGAGCAACAGGTTTGCCTTAGGATAAGATCTATCAAATTGCATATGGACATAGTTCACATGTTGTGAACTTGTCTGCATTTTATATCAAATCGTGGGGCACGAACACTCGTGCAATGTCTCCCCCTACCCTCGTGCAACCAATTGTGTGACAGTACAGCTTGTCAATCACCGTGGGTAAAATAAATCCAGGGTGATTTTTATCTGCCAACTCTAAGTTGGCAGAGAGGGATTAGGAAGCTGCATTTTAAACACCTGCTTCATAAATATGAATTGTAGGCTTAAATGAGCGAGCCTGCAACTGATTGGCACTTCCAGCTAATGATAAATCTAGCCTAGAGTCTCTGCTCTATTTTTCTAACTTGTTTTCTTTGATTTTTTGGACTTTTTGGCTCCACCGGAAATCAGCTACTGCTATAAATACTTTGTACTTCCTGTGCTCCAGGCATGTTTGTTGGACTTGCTTCCTAGGGTGTGCTTTTGCTTTGAATTCCTTGACACCAGATGGGGCATGCAACGATTGGAGGAAGCCAGATTCGTCATCTCCTAATAACAGTATGAGATGCGGGCGGAGGAACGGCGGTATCTTTACTATAACTCAGTAGTAAATATTTTAAAATTGAAGCGGCTTTCAAAATGTTAATTAATTAAAGTGCCCCTGTTTTAAAGATTACTTTTATATAATGAGCAGTAATGTATTAAAGTTTTCAATCACTTTAATTTTATTGCAAGATCTCATAGGAGTGAGGGATTTAGTTCACCTGCACCAGCTTGTACTATACAATTGCTCAAGCAGTAAATAGTAACTTGGGCTTATAAATAAAAAAAATCTCTATCACCTTCTGAAAATTAAAGATTGCATTGTTGACCGAGTTACATTGTACAAATTCCTTGGCACAATGATTTAACATTGCAAGATAAATGTGATAAAGATGTGATAAAGAAATAAAACATAAAATGTGTATAAAGTTCATATAAGGATATATGGATTTTTCCTGGGAATCTTCAAACTTCCGATCTCTCTTGTTTCATCCTTATAGAAAAGAAATAAAAATGTGCCACATAGCGTAACTCTGTAACCGTATTCAGTGCAGAATATGTGTGTACAAATGATTACTCACATGGGATGGAGCTTTAACCAAGCTCATGTGAATGCCCACACCCACTTTATACTGTTGAGTAAACAGTTGCTTTCACAGGATATTAGAATAAAAGGATTAATTAAAATACAAGTATAAAAAGCGTCACAAGAACTGCCAAAACACCATATATAGCAGGATAAGGCAATACAATTACAGTTATTGCTACAAATGAGCTAAACACAATACTAGAGACCGTGGTGAGGAATGCAGAAACTTAACCACACAACCTCCCACTTAAATGTCCAGCATATGTTGCTCTCCCTTTAGGTGTGCAGGTACTTGAATGGACGCCAAGCAAAGATATATCCGACGTACGTTGCGCTAATAAGCTTTATCAAGGAATGGTGTGCGCATGTCCAAATATCTTATTTAAATCTATAGGATCCGTTAAACCGGATATCTGGTATCTAGTCCTCCATTTTGAAAGTGGGCATATCATCTCACCCGAGGTCAATGTCTGGCTGGCTTTTAGTACAGGTTTTTATTAGTGAATATATATGCAAACATCGGTTAAGGGCAATCTTGTTTAACAGACAATATATACTAAAGATATTTACTGCAAATAATCTTATCATACGAATTTAATGTGTACCATATCGGTAAATAACATTCACATTTATTAAGTACCATAACGGTAAATAACATTCACATTTCTTGTGTACCATATCGATAAATAACATTCACATTTATTGTGTACCATATTGGTAAATAACATTCACATCGTCCTATCACCTTTTGTTATTCTTATGTTTCTATTGTATATAGACAAAACTAACATTCATTAGTATTAAAAATCTAGATCGGACTTTAGTATCTCACTGGTAGCATCCAACAAAGGGTTTTTTATGTATATATATAAACAACTTATTAATATTCTACAGATTATGGTTCTAATTCTTTTCTAACCCTATTCAGAAGAGGGAATGTATCAAGACATATAATCCCATAGTCACCAATTGAATATGTTATTACCATATTGCTACTAATGTTACAAATGCCTTATCAAATGCAACTTAGTTTTAATCTATTTATATCATAAAGCAGCAGTCAATATTCATTGAATCTAGGCATTCTAAAGAATTAGTGATATGCTTATAAAAAATGATGTAGCTCAAAATCCTTGTTAAGACCGTTTGGTATGAAACTATCCATAATATGAATCCATTTCATCTCCAAACGGCCCGACTGCTTTTGTATGTCACCTCCTCTCCAGCTATATTCAACCTTCCTAATGCCAAGAAATTCAAGATTCTCTATTTTCCTATTATGTTTTTTATCAAAGTGTGCCGATAATGTGTGTTTCTGGTAACCCTTTCTATGTTATAGATATGCTCATTCAGTCTGATTTTAAGAAGCCTAGAGGTACGACCTATATAAATTAAATTACACGTGCAGCGTAACATGTATATCACATTCTTGCTATTACAAGTGATGAGCTGATTAATATCATAGCTTTTACTCCCATCGGAGGAATGAAATTTATTACATAATCTGGGTCCCTTTTTCATTCTCTTGCAAGCATTACAGAACTGACATCTTCTAAATCCCTTTTGGGGTGATGGTAACCAACTTTTATTTAAACTTATATCTTCTATATTATTCATCTTATGGGAGAGTTGTAGTTTTAAATTCGGAACCTTTCTGAACATTATATTAGGTCTTTCTCCTATCAATTCTGCTATGCTGGGGTCTCTAAATAAAATCCCCCAATGATTTTGAATAATCTCTCTAACTTCTTTGCTTTGAGTACTATGTTGTAAAATTAATCTATTGACTGAATTGTCATTATCCATTTTAGGTTTGCAATTACTCTTATGTTTATATTGCAATACATTCTTCCTTTCTAGTTTAGCCACTTCTATTTTTTCTTCTAGAAAAGTGCCGGAATAATTGTTTTCTATGCATCTTTCTTTCAATATCTTAGATTGTGTTTGAAAGACAGCTGCATCTCTACAGTTGCGTCTTAGGCGGACAAATTGTCCCTTTGGTATATTCTTCAACCAGTGCCTTTGGTGACAACTGTTTAGGCTGATATAATTGTTTACATCAATACTTTTAAAAAAATGTTTTGTTTTTAATGTATTGTCCTCTATGTAAATTTCTAAGTCAAGAAAATCTACTTTAGTGCTACTTTGATTCCACGTTAGTGCTATATTAAATTCATTATTTTTCAAATATTCTTTAAATTCATTCAGTTGACACTCACTTCCTGACCAAATAAGGAACAGATCGTCTATATAGCGGCGATAGGACACCAGATATTGCACCCAGGGGGAATTATAGATGTATAAATTTTCCCAATTTGCCATATATAGATTGGTGTATAGATTAGATTAATTTCTGCAAGTACATGTTAAAAGCACCAAATCTTACTTGAAAGACACTATTAGTATTTTGAATCACCTAGAAAATATTAAATGGAATAAAGATTGGCTGTTAGTTACCGGAGACGTCACATCACTGTACACTATAATAGACAAAGAATTAGGCATTGCATCAGTACAAAATATCTTAAAGGAAGACACAACACTTGACCCTAAACAGTTACAATTTATCTTAGATGGTATTAGGATAATTCTTGAAACAAATTATTTCTGGTTCAATAAGGAATACTATCTACAGACAAGCGGAACTGCGATGAGCACCAGATTTGCGCCCAGTTATGCCAATCTATATATGGCAAATTGGGAAAATTTATACATCTATAATTATCGGCACACTTTGATAAAAAACATAATAGGAAAATAGAGGATCTTGAATTTCTGGGCATTAGGAAGGTTGAATATAGCTGGAGAGGAGGTGACATACAAAAGCAGTCGGGCCGTTTGGAGATGAAATGGATTCATATTATGGATAGTTTCATACCAAACGGTCTTAACAAGGATTTTGAGCTACATCATTTTTTATAAGCATATCACTAATTCTTTAGAATGCCTAGATTCAATGAATATTGACTGCTGCTTTATGATATAAATAGATTAAAACTAAGTTGCATTTGATAAGGCATTTGTAACATTAGTAGCAATATGGTAATAACATATTCAATTGGTGACTATGGGATTATATGTCTTGATACATTCCCTCTTCTGAAAAGGGTTAGAAAAGAATTAGAACCATAATCTGTAGAATATTAATAAATTGTTTATATATATATACATAAAAAAAACCTTTGTTGGATGCTACCAGTGAGATACTAAAGTCTGATCTAGATTTTTAATACTAATGAATGTTAGTTTTGTCTATATACAATAGAAACATAAGAATAACAAAAGGTGATAGGACGATGTGAATGTTATTTACCGATATGGTACACAATAAATGTGAATGTTATTTACCGATATGGTACACAATAAATGTGAATGTTATTTACCGATATGGTACACAAGAAATGTGAATGTTATTTACCGTTATGGTACTCAATAAATGTGAATGTTATTTACCGATATGGTACACATTAAATTCGTATGATAAGATTATTTGCAGTAAATATCTTTAGTATATATTGTCTGTTAAACAAGATTGCCCTTAACTGATGTTTGCATATATATTCACTAATAAAAACCTGTACTAAAAGCCAGCCAGACATTGACCTCGGGTGAGATGATATGCCCACTTTCAAAATGGAGGACTAGATACCGGATATCCGGTTTAACGGATCCTATGGATTTAAATAAGATCTTTGGACATGCGCACACCATTCCTTGATAAAGCTTATTAGCGAAACGTATGTCGGATATATCTTTGCTTGGCGTCCATTCAAGTACCTGCACACCTAAAGGGAGAGCAACATATGCTGGACATTTAAGTGGGAGGTTGTGTGGTTAAGTTTCTTTATTCCTCACCACGGTCTCTAGTATTGTGTTTAGCTCATTTGTAGCAATAACTGTAATTGTATTGCCTTATCCTGCTATATATGGTGTTTTGGCAGTTCTTGTGACGCTTTTTATACTTGTATTTTAATAAATCCTTTTATTCTAATATCCTGTGAAAGCAACTGTTTACCCAACAGTATAAAGTGGGTGTACGCATTCACCTGAGCTTGGTTAAAGCTCCATCCCATGTGAGTAATCATTTGTACACACATATTCTGCACTGAATACGGTTACAGAGTTACGCTATGTGGCACATTTTTATTTCTTTTCTATGAGGATGAAACAAGAGAGATCGGAAGTTTGAAGATTCCCAGGAAAAATCCATATATCCTTATATGAACTTTATACACATTTTATGTTTTATTTCTTTATCACATCTTTATCACATTTATCTCGCAATTTTTCTTTTGTGTGATACTATGGTATTTGTTATCACAATGATTTAACATGGTTTGAAATGGGACGTTAATATATTTTTAATATATTAAAAAATATCAACAATGTTTGTACTTTTTAAGGCAACTTAAAAAATTTGGCCTATCCCAAAAATGGTTAACTTGTTTTTATTCAGCCATATTCTAATCAGTTTTATCATCCTCTGTTTTAACCTGGTATAGTTCTGATACATTATTATTATTAAAGGAGAAACTACACTCACTTGTGAGATCTGTGAAACAAATCAGTGTCAACTTATGTCTCTTAAACTGACACTCAAGTCAAAATAAAATTCTATGATTAAGATAGAGGGGTAAATTTATCATGGTGTGGACAGCATACACTGTCGGCATTTATTATTGCACTAGCAGTTCTTGTGAACTGCTGGTGCAATGCCGCCCCTGCAGATTTGCGGCCAATCGGTCGCTAGCAGGGGGTGTCAATCAACCCGATCGGGCTGATTGCTGTCCGCCATCTCAGAGGTGGCGGAGAGTTAAGGAGCAGCGGTCTTAGGAATGCTGCTTTTTAGCTTCCGCTTCAGGCGGAACTGAAGCAGAGTGGGTCTGAGGCAGCATCCGCTGCTTCTTAAATAGACCCCATAGAATGCAGTTTTAAGGCACTTTTTTTTAAGGCACAGACAGAGCAGGAGCAATCTGCACTGTGCATAATGGCGCGGTCGGGCCAGGCTGTGACTAGACAGCTGGCCAGATGCGTTCTGTGATAAAAACAGACCCGTTCAGAAGAGCACAGAGAGCGGGTCTGAAAAAGTATTTTTTATAAAAATTCACAGGGAATATTAAGTTGTATAAAGCTAACGCTAATATAATGTTATATAATTCTGCACTATGTGAAGAATTATATAACATTATTTTTTAGGTTTACTGGCCCTTTAAGTCACTCATTGTGAATCTATATGATTATATGATGATTAGATTTTTACATTGCTTTTAGTATTTGTTGGATCATTGTCATCCGATATGTTTTGCACCATGAAGAATTCCTTGTGTGTGTGTATATATATATATGTGTATATATATATATATATATATATATATATATATATATATATATATAAGAGTGACGAAAAACAACAATAAATTGTGTGTTCCGATTAAGGATTCCCCTCGGTTTCTTCTTACACGTATACAAAAGAATCCTCAAAACTGGGGAATAAATAATCCCAATGAAGGGGTGTGTGGAAAACAAACAGTTAATTGTTAAGTAGTGTCCACAGTCTTAGGTGTCAGAAAGATTTCCTGCTACGGTTGTCCGTGTGTGCTTAGGGTTCAGGGAGGATCAGGTTGTGAATGCCATGGATGTCTTACCCTCCGTTAGTCCGGTGGGATGCCTGGGCACGCTGCTGTACTTCCTCTCGGATGGGCGAAGCAAGCCCTCCCGGGCGGGTGCAGTATGCGTGTCCTTCTTGGCGTGTGCGATATCCGGCTTGTCTTCCTGTTACGTCACCCCAGGCGTCGGTCGGCTCAAGTAGATGATCTCACTTGGAGAAGGAGAAGTAGAAAAGCAGGAAATGTAGACTGATTCCTAGTCGGGACTGCAGCTCGAGCAGCGGAATCAAAGCGGTAAACCTCACCGCTAGTATGCAAACAGGCAAAGAGAGAGGTACGCTTGCTCACAGTGGAATTGCTGGAAATCATAAATTTATTTGAAGACCAAATAAGTACAGGTACAGGTATACAGGGTCACAGTTAGGAACGCCTGACGCGTTTCGCGCATGCGTACATGCGCTTCATCGGAGGCTGATAGAGTGTGACAGTGTGGGCCTTTTAAACCTGGTTTTCACCAATCCTGAAGGGACTGAGGTCTAAACCAATCAGTGTTGCCTCGGTGAGTGTATAGTCTTTATTAAGTGTCTTCAGCTTGTTACTGAGGCTTATAGTATTAACTCTGCGGCAACACTGATAGGTACACATCAATAAATAAAATACTTAATATTGTTAAACATTGTTTAAATATAACAGAAGTAAAAAATAAGGATTACTGAAAAACTAATAAATAAATATAAATAATTCTCATAATGAATACCTTGATAAATAGATAAAAACTAAATGGGAAGTAAATGAGTAAAAATATTGATAAAAAATATGAAATGATAAAGTGAAAAATAAAAATAAGGTTGAGAATATAAGTGAAAAATAAAAAGTAAAAACTAATTTCCTACCATCAGAATAGAAGATATAGTTCTAAATATCTATGCTAACTAATTGAGTATAAGTGCACTTCATCTTGAAGGGGGAAATTAATCCTTTATATATATTTTTTATTTTTTATTTTTCTACCTATATGTATTATTCATATTGTGTTAAAAAAGGCTGAAAAAATAAGAAAATCTTTTCTAAGGAAGACTAGAATCTAGTTTTAAACACTGCTTGTAGTGGTCAATCATATTAAGGAAACTATTTATCCCATTGATAATTAAATAATGGATTATAAGATCTAAAGGTATCATAGACTATACTAAACTCAGCTGATTTCTTATATGTATGTAAATGTATATAGACGTCTTAGCTGGAGTATGTATGTATATAAGATGGCTATGTATTGCTAGGGAGACTACAAGGAGGGCTAATAGATAGAAGAGTCAGTTTTATTGTTGTTATTATTTATGTTTTTGTGTATGTGTACTGAGTAGCTTGAATCGATAGGGTCATATTGATTATATGTATTCAAATCTTGGTGTTAAAGATGTATCTATTGTGTAATTAGATCTAATATTTCGAGGGATTTTTAACTTCAGTCATATTTGATTAGTTCTAGAGGGGTTAGGATGTATCCAAGTAGAATGGATTACACATATAAATCCACATCAAGTCTTCTGTTTATCCCATTGGGGTATCTAGTATTTAATTTCACTATCCAGAAGACTTCTCTTTTTAGGAGTTTGGCAGTTCTATCGCCCCCTCTGGCCTCTTTGACAACCCTCTCTATTCCTTGGAATGAGAAGTGGTCAGTACCTATTCCATGTTGCCGAAAGTGTTTGGCCACTGGAGTTCTAGCTTCTTTTTCAATGAGGGATAGTAAATGCTCCCTAATGCGATCTTTTAACGGACGTGTAGTGATGCCTATGTATTGCTGAAAGCAAAGTTGGCATGTAATGAGGTATATTACATACTGCGAAGTGCAGTCTATCCTTTGCTTGATCGTATATTTTTCCTTAGTGTTACTAGAGGTGAAGGTGTGGGTTATGTTGGTAAACTCACAACTTTTGCAAGGTCTATGCCCACATTTAAAGGATCCAGGACTGAGGCCCAGCCAGTTAGTTTGTGTTTGTGGTCTTTCTGAGAATTTTTTGTTTGTTAAATCTCCTATTGATGGAGCTTTTTTAGCTACAAATTTAATGCCTTTAGATATTACTTGTTTCAATGTGTCATCACTCTTTAGTATTATTAGATTATCCTTAATTACTTTACAGATTTTATAGTATTGCCTGCTAAATTGGGTAGAGAACACTATATTTTCTTCATTTTGTGTTTTATCCTTTTTCTGGAATAACATATTCCTCTGTGTGCTTTCTACGGCCTAGATTTGGAGTTCGGCGGTAGAAGGGCTGTTAACGCTCCGCGGGTTTTTTTCTGGCCGCACCATAAATTTAACTCTGGTATCGAGAGTTCAAACAAATGCTGCGTTAGGCTCCAAAAAAGGAGCGTAGAGCATATTTACCGCAAATGCAACTCTCGATACCAGAGTTGCTTACGGACGCGGCCGGCATAAAAAACGTGCTCGTGCACGATTCTCCCATAGGAAACAATGGGGCAGTTTGAGCTGAAAAAAAATCTAACACCTGCAAAAAAGCAGCGTTCAGCTCTTAACGCAGCCCCATTGTTTCCTATGGGGAAACACTTCCTACGTCTGCACCTAACACTCTAACATGTACCCCGAGTCTAAACACCCCTAACCTTACACTTATTAACCCCTAATCTGCCGCCCCCCGCTATCGCTGACCCCTGCATTACACTTTTAACCCCTAATCTGCCGCTCCGTAAACCGCCGCCACCTACGTTATCCCTATGTACCCCTAATCTGCTGCCCTAACATCGCCGACCCCTATGTTATATTTATTAACCCCTAATCTGCCCCCCACAACGTCGCCGACACCTGCCTACACTTATTAACCCCTAATCTGCCGAGCGGACCTGAGCGCTACTATAATAAAGTTATTAACCCCTAATCCGCCTCACTAACCCTATCATAAATAGTATTAACCCCTAATCTGCCCTCCCTAACATCGCCGACACCTACCTTCAATTATTAACCCCTAATCTGCCGACCGGAGCTCACCGCTATTCTAATAAATGTATTAACCCCTAAAGCTAAGTCTAACCCTAACACTAACACCCCCCTAACTTAAATATAATTTACATCTAACGAAATAAATTAACTCTTATTAAATAAATGATTCCTATTTAAAGCTAAATACTTACCTGTAAAATAAATCCTAATATAGCTACAATATAAATTATAATTATATTATAGCTATTTTAGGATTAATATTTATTTTACAGGCAACTTTGTAATTATTTTAACCAGGTACAATAGCTATTAAATAGTTAAGAACTATTTAATAGTTACCTAGTTAAAATAATAACAAATTTACCTGTAAAATAAATCCTAACCTAAGATATAATTAAACCTAACACTACCCTATCAATAAAATAATTAAATAAACTACCTACAATTACCTACAATTAACCTAACACTACACTATCAATAAATTAATTAAACACAATTGCTACAAATAAATAAAATTAAATTAACTATCTAAAGTACAAAAAATAAAAAAGAACTAAGTTACAGAAAATAATAAAATATTTACAAACATAAGAAAAATATTACAACAATTTTAAACTAATTACACCTACTCTAAGCCCCCTAATAAAATAACAAAGCCCCCCAAAATAAAAAATTCCCTACCCTATTCTAAAATACAAATATTACAAGCTCTTTTACCTTACCAGCCCTGAACAGGGCCCTTTGCGGGGCATGCCCCAAGAATTTCAGCTCTTTTGCCTGTAAAAAAAAACATACAATACCCCCCCCCCAACATTACAACCCACCACCCACATACCCCTAATCTAACCCAAACCCCCCTTAAATAAACCTAACACTACCCCCCTGATGATCTTCCTACCTTGTCTTCACCATGCCAGGTTCACCGATCCGTCCTGGCTCCAAGATCTTCATCCAACCCAAGCGGGGGCTAGACATCCACTGAAGAAGTCCAGAAGAGGGTCCAAAGTCTTCCTCCTATCCGGCAAGAAGAGGACATCCGGACCGGCAAACATCTTCTCCAAGCGGCATCTTCTATCTTCTTCCATCCGATGACGACCGGCTCCATCTTGAAGACCTCCAGCGCGGATCCATCCTCTTCTTCCGACGACTAGACGACGAATGACGGTTCCTTTAAGGGACGTCATCCAAGATGGCGTCCCTCGAATTCCGATTGGCTGATAGGATTCTATCAGCCAATCGGAATTAAGGTAGGAATTTTCTGATTGGCTGATGGAATCAGCCAATCAGAATATAGTTCAATCCGATTGGCTGATCCAATCAGCCAATCAGATTGAGCTCGCATTCTATTGGCTGTTCCGATCAGCCAATAGAATGCGAGCTCAATCTGATTGGCTGATTGGATCAGCCAATCGGATTGAACTATATTCTGATTGGCTGATTCCATCAGCCAATCAGAAAATTCCTACCTTAATTCCGATTGGCTGATAGAATCCTATCAGCCAATCGGAATTCGAGGGACGCCATCTTGGATGACGTCCCTTAAAGGAACCGTCATTCGTCGTCTAGTCGTCGGAAGAAGAGGATGGATCCGCGCTGGAGGTCTTCAAGATGGAGCCGGTCGTCATCGGATGGAAGAAGATAGAAGATGCCGCTTGGAGAAGATGTTTGCCGGTCCGGATGTCCTCTTCTTGCCGGATAGGAGGAAGACTTTGGACCCTCTTCTGGACTTCTTCAGTGGATGTCTAGCCCCCGCTTGGGTTGGATGAAGATCTTGGAGCCAGGACGGATCGGTGAACCTGGCATGGTGAAGACAAGGTAGGAAGATCATCAGGGGGGTAGTGTTAGGTTTATTTAAGGGGGGTTTGGGTTAGATTAGGGGTATGTGGGTGGTGGGTTGTAATGTTGGGGGGGGGGTATTGTATGTTTTTTGTTACAGGCAAAAGAGCTGAAATTCTTGGGGCATGCCCCGCAAAGGGCCCTGTTCAGGGCTGGTAAGGTAAAAGAGCTTGTAATATTTGTATTTTAGAATAGGGTAGGGAATTTTTTATTTTGGGGGGCTTTGTTATTTTATTAGGGGGCTTAGAGTAGGTGTAATTAGTTTAAAATTGTTGTAATATTTTTCTTATGTTTGTAAATATTTTATTATTTTCTGTAACTTAGTTCTTTTTTATTTTTTGTACTTTAGATAGTTTATTTAATTTTATTTATTTGTAGCAATTGTGTTTAATTAATTTATTGATAGTGTAGTGTTAGGTTAATTGTAGGTAATTGTAGGTAGTTTATTTAATTATTTTATTGATAGGGTAGTGTTAGGTTTAATTATATCTTAGGTTAGGATTTATTTTACAGGTAAATTTGTTATTATTTTAACTAGGTAACTATTAAATAGTTCTTAACTATTTAATAGCTATTGTACCTGGTTAAAATAATTACAAAGTTGCCTGTAAAATAAATATTAATCCTAAAATAGCTATAATATAATTATAATTTATATTGTAGCTATATTAGGATGTATTTTACAGGTAAGTATTTAGCTTTAAATAGGAATTATTTATTTAATAAGAGTTAATTTATTTCGTTAGATAAAAATTATATTTAACTTAGGGGGGTGTTAGTGTTAGGGTTAGACTTAGCTTTAGGGGTTAATACATTTATTAGAATAGCGGTGAGCTCCAGTCGGCAGATTAGGGGTTAATAATTGAAGGTAGGTGTCGGCGATGTTAGGGAGGGCAGATTAGGGGTTAATACTATTTATGATAGGGTTAGTGAGGCGGATTAGGGGTTAATAACTTTATTATAGTAGCGCTCAGGTCCGCTCGGCAGATTAGGGGTTAATAAGTGTAGGTAGGTGTCGGCGACGTTGAGGGGGGCAGATTAGGGGTTAATAAATATAACATAGGGGTCGGCGATGTTAGGGGTAGCAGATTAGGGGTACATAGGGATAACGTAGGTGGCGGCGATTTGCGGTCGGAAGATTAGGGGTTAATTATTTTAAGTAGCTTGCGGCGACGTTGTGGGGGGCAAGTTAGGGGTTAATAGATATAATACAGGGGTCGGCGGTGTTAGGGGCAGCAGATTAGGGGTACATAAGTATAACGTAGGTGGCGGTCGGCAGATTAGGGGTTAAAAATTTTAATCGAGTGGCGGCGATGTGGGGGGACCTCGGTTTAGGGGTACATAGGTAGTTTATGGGTGTTAGTGTACTTTAGGGTACAGTAGTTAAGAGCTTTATAAACCGGCGTTAGCCAGAAAGCTCTTAACTCCTGCTATTTTCAGGCGGCTGGAATCTTGTCGTTAGAGCTCTAACGCTCACTGCAGAAACGACTCTAAATACCAGCGTTAGAAAGATCCCATTGAAAAGATAGGCTACGCAAATGGCGTAGGGGGATCTGCGGTATGGAAAAGTCGCGGCTGTAAAGTGAGCGTTAGACCCTTTAATCACTGACTCCAAATACCAGCGGGCGCCCAAAACCAGCGTTAGGAGCCTCTAACGCTGGTTTTGACGGCTACCGCCGAACTCTAAATCTAGGCCTACTTCTTTATTAATTCGATCTAGTTTTGATCTATTGTATCCCCTATTGACTAGCCTGTTGGTTAATTCTTTAGCTTCTTGCCTATAGGTATCTAAGTTGGAGCAATTTCTACGAAGTCGTAGAAATTGACCTTTGGGTATGCCTTTTTTGAGGTGTGGGACATGGCATGAATCTGCCCTTAAAATTGTATTTTTTGAGGTGGGTTTTCTGTATGTGGAAGTAAAAATTCTTAATTTCGATAAATTTGCACTAAGTTTTAGGTCTAGAAAGTCAATGGATTGGGTGTCACTATTGTGTGTGAAGACAAGGTTTAATTGATTGTTGTTAATATAGGTCATAAATTGTTCTATAGTGTGCTCATTATCTGTCTTGTCCCAAATGATTATGAGATCGTCAATAAAGCGACCATATAGTTTAATATTGTTTTTAAATTGGAATTCAGTTGAAAAAATAAAACAAAATTCCATCCAACCCATGTAAATATTGGCATAGGCGGGGGCAAATTTTGCCCCCATGGCCGTGCCTCTTTGCTGTAAATAATAAGTTCCTTCATGAACAAAATAGTTATGTTTTAGTAGAAATTCTGCAGTTTCTACTGTGAATGTAATGAAACCTATGTCATAGTCAGTGTGTCTAAGTAACATCTCATAAAGCGCTATGAGGCCTGTCGTGTGGGGAATGCTTGAATAAAGAGCAGCTACATCAATTGTGAGCCAAGTGTATTCACAATTCCAGTTGACTGTGTTAAGTTGCTGGATTAAGTGGCCGCTATCTTTAATGTAGCCTGGTAATGATTGGACAATTGGTTGAAGTATGTGGTCAAGCCACCCACCAAGCCTTTCACATAGGGATCCTTGGCTTGCCACAATGGGTCTACCTGGTGGTCTAGTGAGATTTTTATGAATTTTAGGGACAGTTCTAAAACTTGGTATAGTAGGGTCTTTTATCAGAAAAAATGACGCTAGTTCTTCCGTTAGGTAGCCCAGTTCAATACCTGTGTCTAAGTGACTCTTCAATTTACTTACGAAATTTATGGTAGGATTAAATGTGAGTTTCATATACTGATCTTTATCCTCTAGGTGTTTGTGTACTTCATCTAAGTAATCAGTGGTGTTTAAGACAACAATAGCCCCTCCTTTGTCCGCCTTAGTAATGACTATGTTGGGGTTATCTTGTAGATCTTTAAGTGCTTTTCTCTCATGGCGGCTTAAATTATCTCTGGCTTTACTTATTGTGGTTGACTGGAGTGTTTTGTGAAGGTCGGTTAGTTCCTTTTCTATGGTCCTTTGAAATAAATCTATTATGTGATCACGTGCATTAACTGGGTAAAAATGTGATTTATCCTTAAAAGTGTATTGCAGAGTGGTACCTGGGGAATGAGTATATGAACTGGGTGAGTGTTGTTGAAGTGTGGTGAGAGTGGTAAGGTCTGTTAAATCAGAAAATAGTAAACCAATAGTGTTAGGGTGTGTGTCAGTTGTGGTGGAGGTGTGTGATTGTGTGTCTATACCAAAAAAATGTTTTTTTAGTACTACTTTTCTTACAAATTTATTTGTGTCTAAAAGAGTGCTGAATAAATCAAAATCTGTTGCGGGTGCAAAGGTTAAGCCTTTATTAAGTAGATTGATATGATGAGCCGTTAATGTAAAGTCAGAGAGATTTATTGTTGCTATTTCATCTTGTTTTTCCTGACCCTGCTGGGGTATCTAAATGTATTTTCCCCTTTCTTTGGAGTACTCGTTTGCTGGGTTGATTTAACTAGAGATTTTAAGTTTCTTCTCTCAGAGGATATATTGCCTGATGTAGTAGGTACTGCTTCTGGCTCATCATTATGGGTGTCAGTGGTTACATCTTCTAGATTATCAGTGTCTATACTTGAGAAAGTTACTTTTCTAGAAGTTTGGTTTTTATTGTGTGTAGACTTGTTTTTATCCTTTTTGTTGTGGCTATTCTTATGAGTGGCTCTTCTATTCAATGGTCTCGATTTCTGCCAGGAATAGACTATGTCTAAATCATAATCTTTCGTGTCCCTATTATATTTTTGTACTTTTCTATCTGACAGAATGGTGTCTAGCTGATCTATGGTGGTATCTAATTGAGATTTATAATCAGTGTATTTTTGTGTTGTTTCAAAAGGTTTTAATTTGTCAAAGATAGTATTTATTTCTAACAGAATATTATCCCTCTCTTCTCTTTTGTGTCTAAGAAGTTGCTTCATGCAAATGATAGAGCAGTTAGTTAAATTAGTATTCCACTCCTCCATGAAAATGGGATTATCTATAGCAAAGGAGGGATATTTTTTCATACGTAGTCCTCTAGGGACTTTGTTCTCTGAAATGTAAAGATCTAAAAATTCGATATCCCACCACAAATTGGTTTCTTTATATCTTAGTTTCTCTAAACTAGAAAAGACAGTGTCTAGATTCTCTTCCTTAATAACATCAGAACCTTCACTGTGACCTCTGAGTGCTGTTGTCATAATATTTTTCCTCCTTGTATTATCATCTATTACCCCTGTGGGAAGAAGTGATACTTAATAAAGACTATACACTCACCGAGGCAACACTGATTGGTTTAGACCTCAGTCCCTTCAGGATTGGTGAAAACCAGGTTTAAAAGGCCCACACTGTCACACTCTATCAGCCTCCGATGAAGCGCATGTACGCATGCGCGAAACGCGTCAGGCGTTCCTAACTGTGACCCTGTATACCTGTACCTGTACTTATTTGGTCTTCAAATAAATTTATGATTTCCAGCAATTCCACTGTGAGCAAGCGTACCTCTCTCTTTGCCTGTTTGCATACTAGCGGTGGGGTTTACCGCTTTGATTCCGCTGCTCGAGCTGCAGTCCCGACTAGGAATCAGTCTACATTTCCTGCTTTTCTACTTCTCCTTCTCCAAGTGAGATCATCTACTTGAGCCGACCGACGCCTGGGGTGACGTAACAGGAAGACAAGCCGGATATCGCACACACCAAGAAGGACACGCATACTGCACCCGCCCGGGAGGGCTTGCTTCGCCCATCCGAGAGGAAGTACAGCAGCGTGCCCAGGCATCCCACCGGACTAACGGAGGGTAAGACATCCATGTCATTCACAACCTGATCATCCCTGAACCCTAAGCACACACGGACAACCGTAGCAGGAAATCTTTCTGACACCTAAGACTGTGGACACTACTTAACAATTAACTGTTTGTTTTCCACACACCCCTTCATTGGGATTATTTATTCCCCAGTTTTGAGGATTCTTTTGTATACGTGTAAGAAGAAACCGAGGGGAATCCTTAATCGGAACACACAATTTATTGTTGTTTTTCGTCACTCTTATTCCCAGTGTTCCGACTTTCTTGCAGCTTTGTGGATTGTTTTTGGACTATAATTGTCACTGGACATTTACACTGTATACGCTACTTTTTAAGACCATTTAAATTTAAATTTAAATTTGAATTTAGCACTTAGCAGTTTGTTCATAGTGCCGACAAATAATTTTCCTCCCTGCCATGGCTACCTCACTTCTTCCCACAGGGGTAATAGATGATAATACAAGGAGGAAAAATATTATGACAACGGCACTCAGAGGTCACAGTGAAGGTTCTGATGTTATTAAGGAAGAGAATCTAGACACTGTCTTTTCTAGTTTAGAGAAACTAAGATATAAAGAAACCAATTTGTGGTGGGATATCGAATTTTTAGATCTTTACATTTCAGAGAACAAAGTCCCTAGAGGACTACGTATGAAAAAATATCCCTCCTTTGCTATAGATAATCCCATTTTCATGGAGGAGTGGAATACTAATTTAACTAACTGCTCTATCATTTGCATGAAGCAACTTCTTAGACACAAAAGAGAAGAGAGGGATAATATTCTGTTAGAAATAAATACTATCTTTGACAAATTAAAACCTTTTGAAACAACACAAAAATACACTGATTATAAATCTCAATTAGATACCACCATAGATCAGCTAGACACCATTCTGTCAGATAGAAAAGTACAAAAATATAATAGGGACACGAAAGATTATGATTTAGACATAGTCTATTCCTGGCAGAAATCGAGACCATTGAATAGAAGAGCCACTCATAAGAATAGCCACAACAAAAAGGATAAAAACAAGTCTACACACAATAAAAACCAAACTTCTAGAAAAGTAACTTTCTCAAGTATAGACACTGAGGCCTAGATTTAGAGTTCGGCGGTAAAAGGGCTGTTAACGCTCCGCGGGTTTTTTTCTGGCCGCACCATAAATTTAACTCTGGTATCGAGAGTTCAAACAAATGCTGCGTTAGGCTCCAAAAAAGGAGCGTAGAGCATTTTTACCGCAAATGCAACTCTCGATACCAGAGTTGCTTACGGACGCGGCCGGCATCAAAAACGTGCTCGTGCACGATTCTCCCATAGGAAACAATGGGGCTGTTTGAGCTGAAAAAAAACCTAACACCTGCAAAAAAGCAGCGTTCAGCTCCTAACGCAGCCCCATTGTTTCCTATGGGGAAACACCTCCTAAGTCTGCACCTAACACCCTAACATGTACCCCGAGTCTAAACACCCCTAACCTTACACTTATTAACTCCTAATCTGCCGCCCCCCGCTATCGCTGACCCCTGCATTACACTTTTAACCCCTAATCTGCCGCTCCGTAAACCGCCGCCACCTACGTTATCCCTATGTACCCCTAATCTGCTGCCCTAACATCGCCGACCCCTATGTTATATTTATTAACCCCTAATCTGCCCCCCACATCGTCGCCGACACCTGCCTACACTTATTAACCCCTAATCTGCCGAGCGGACCTGAGCGCTACTATAATAAAGTTATTAACCCCTAATCCGCCTCACTAACCCTATCATAAATAGTATTAACCCCTAATCTGCCCTCCCTAACATCGCCGACACCTACCTTCAATTATTAACCCCTAATCTGCCGACCGGAGCTCACCGCTATTCTAATAAATGGATTAACCCCTAAAGCTAAGTCTAACCCTAACACTAACACCCCCCTAAGTTAAATATAATTTTTATCTAACGAAATAAATTAACTCTTATTAAATAAATGATTCCTATTTAAAGCTAAATACTTACCTGTAAAATAAATCCTAATATAGCTACAATATAAATTATAATTATATTATAGCTATTTTAGGATTAATATTTATTTTACAGGCAACTTTGTAATTATTTTAACCAGGTACAATAGCTATTAAATAGTTAAGAACTATTTAATAGTTACCTAGTTAAAATAATAACAAATTTACCTGTAAAATAAATCATAACCTAAGATATAATTAAACCTAACACTACCCTATCAATAAAATAATTAAATAAACTACCTACAATTACCTACAATTAACCTAACACTACACTATCAATAAATTAATTAAACACAATTGCTACAAATAAATAAAATTAAATAAACTATCTAAAGTACAAAAAATAAAAAAGAACTAAGTTACAGAAAATAATAAAATATTTACAAACATAATAAAAATATTACAACAATTTTAAACTAATTACACCTACTCTAAGCCCCCTAATAAAATAACAAAGCCCCCCAAAATAAAAAATTCCCTACCCTCTTCTAAAATACAAATATTACAAGCTCTTTTACCTTACCAGCCCTGAACAGGGCCCTTTGCGGGGCATGCCCCAAGAATTTCAGCTCTTTTGCCTGTAAAAAAAAACATACAATACCCCCCCCCAACATTACAACCCACCACCCACATACCCCTAATCTAACCCAAACCCCCCTTAAATAAACCTAACACTACCCCCCTGATGATCTTCCTACCTTGTCTTCACCATGCCAGGTTCACCGATCCGTCCTGGCTCCAAGATCTTCATCCAACCCAAGCGTGGGCTAGACATCCACTGAAGAAGTCCAGAAGAGGGTCCAAAGTCTTCCTCCTATCCGGCAAGAAGAGGACATCCGGACCGGCAAACATCTTCTCCAAGCGGCATCTTCTATCTTCTTCCATCCGATGACGACCGGCTCCATCTTGAAGACCTCCAGCGCGGATCCATCCTCTTCTTCCGACGACTAGACGACGAATGACGGTTCCTTTAAGGGACGTCATCCAAGATGGCGTCCCTCGAATTCCGATTGGCTGATAGGATTCTATCAGCCAATCGGAATTAAGGTAGGAATTTTCTGATTGGCTGATGGAATCAGCCAATCAGAATATAGTTCAATCCGATTGGCTGATCCAATCAGCCAATCAGATTGAGCTCGCATTCTATTGGCTGATCGGAACAGCCAATAGAATGCGAGCTCAATCTGATTGGCTGATTGGATCAGCCAATCGGATTGAACTATATTCTGATTGGCTGATTCCATCAGCCAATCAGAAAATTCCTACCTTAATTCCGATTGGCTGATAGAATCCTATCAGCCAATCGGAATTCGAGGGACGCCATCTTGGATGACGTCCCTTAAAGGAACCGTCATTCGTCGTCTAGTCGTCGGAAGAAGAGGATGGATCCGCGCTGGAGGTCTTCAAGATGGAGCCGGTCGTCATCGGATGGAAGAAGATAGAAGATGCCGCTTGGAGAAGATGTTTGCCGGTCCGGATGTCCTCTTCTTGCCGGATAGGAGGAAGACTTTGGACCCTCTTCTGGACTTCTTCAGTGGATGTCTAGCCCACGCTTGGGTTGGATGAAGATCTTGGAGCCAGGACGGATCGGTGAACCTGGCATGGTGAAGACAAGGTAGGAAGATCATCAGGGGGGTAGTGTTAGGTTTATTTAAGGGGGGTTTGGGTTAGATTAGGGGTATGTGGGTGGTGGGTTGTAATGTTGGGGGGGGGTATTGTATGTTTTTTTTTACAGGCAAAAGAGCTGAAATTCTTGGGGCATGCCCCGCAAAGGGCCCTGTTCAGGGCTGGTAAGGTAAAAGAGCTTGTAATATTTGTATTTTAGAATAGGGTAGGGAATTTTTTATTTTGGGGGGCTTTGTTATTTTATTAGGGGGCTTAGAGTAGGTGTAATTAGTTTAAAATTGTTGTAATATTTTTATTATGTTTGTAAATATTTTATTATTTTCTGTAACTTAGTTCTTTTTTATTTTTTGTACTTTAGATAGTTTATTTAATTTTATTTATTTGTAGCAATTGTGTTTAATTAATTTATTGATAGTGTAGTGTTAGGTTAATTGTAGGTAATTGTAGGTAGTTTATTTAATTATTTTATTGATAGGGTAGTGTTAGGTTTAATTATATCTTAGGTTATGATTTATTTTACAGGTAAATTTGTTATTATTTTAACTAGGTAACTATTAAATAGTTCTTAACTATTTAATAGCTATTGTACCTGGTTAAAATAATTACAAAGTTGCCTGTAAAATAAATATTAATCCTAAAATAGCTATAATATAATTATAATTTATATTGTAGCTATATTAGGATTTATTTTACAGGTAAGTATTTAGCTTTAAATAGGAATCATTTATTTAATAAGAGTTAATTTATTTCGTTAGATAAAAATTATATTTAACTTAGGGGGGTGTTAGTGTTAGGGTTAGACTTAGCTTTAGGGGTTAATCCATTTATTAGAATAGCGGTGAGCTCCGGTCGGCAGATTAGGGGTTAATAAGTGTAGGTAGGTGTCGGCGACGTTGTGGGGGGCAGATTAGGGGTTAATAAATATAACATAGGGGTCGGCGATGTTAGGGGTAGCAGATTAGGGGTACATAGGGATAACGTAGGTGGCGGCGATTTGCGGTCGGAAGATTAGGGGTTAATTATTTTAAGTAGCTTGCGGCGACGTTGTGGGGGGCAAGTTAGGGGTTAATAGATATAATACAGGGGTCGGCGGTGTTAGGGGCAGCAGATTAGGGGTACATAAGTATAACGTAGGTGGCGGTCGGCAGATTAGGGGTTAAAAATTTTAATCGAGTGGCGGCGATGTGGGGGGAGCTCGGTTTAGGGGTACATAGGTAGTTTATGGGTGTTAGTGTACTTTAGGGTACAGTAGTTAAGAGCTTTATAAACCGGCGTTAGCCAGAAAGCTCTTAACTCCTGCTATTTTCAGGCGGCTGGAATCTTGTCGTTAGAGCTCTAACGCTCACTGCAGAAACGACTCTAAATACCGGCGTTAGGAAGATCCCATTGAAAAGATAGGCTACGCAAATGGCGTAGGGGGATCTGCGGTATGGAAAAGTCGCGGCTGTAAAGTGAGCGTTAGACCCTTTAATCACTGACTCCAAATACCAGCGGGCGCCCAAAACCAGCGTTAGGAGCCTCTAACGCTGGTTTTGACGGCTACCGCCGAACTCTAAATCTAGGCCTGATAATCTAGAAGATGTAACCACTGACACCCATAATGATGAGCCAGAAGCAGTACCTACTACATCAGGCAATATATCCTCTGAGAGAAGAAACTTAAAATCTCTAGTTAAATCAACCCAGCAAACGAGTACTCCAAAGAAAGTGGAAAATACATTTAGATACCCCAGCAGGGTCAGGAAAAACAAGATGAAATAGCAACAATAAATCTCTCTGACTTTACATTAACGGCTCATCATATCAATCTACTTAATAAAGGCTTAACCTTTGCACCCGCAACAGATTTTGATTTATTCAGCACTCTTTTAGACACAAATAAATTTGTAAGAAAAGTAGTACTAAAAAAACATTTTTTTGGTATAGACACACAATCACACACCTCCACCACAACTGACACACACCCTAACACTATTGGTTTACTATTTTCTGATTTAACAGACCTTATCACTCTCACCACACTTCAACAACACTCACCCAGTTCATATACTCATTCCCCAGGTACCACTCCGCAATACACTTTTAAGGATAAATCACATTTTTACCCAGTTAATGCACGTGATCACATAATAGATTTATTTCAAAGGACCATAGAAAAGGAACTAACCGACCTTCACAAAACACTCCAGTCAACCACAATAAGTAAAGCCAGAGATAATTTAAGCCGCCATGAGAGAAAAGCACTTAAAGATCTACAAGATAACCCCAACATAGTCATTACTAAGGCGGACAAAGGAGGGGCTATTGTTGTCTTAAACACCACTGATTACTTAGATGAAGTACACAAACACCTAGAGGATAAAGATCAGTATATGAAACTCACATTTAATCCTACCATAAATTTCGTAAGTAAATTGAAGAGTCACTTAGACACAGGTATTGAACTGGGCTACCTAACGGAAGAACTAGCGTCATTTTTTCTGATAAAAGACCCTACTATACCAAGTTTTAGAACTGTCCCTAAAATTCATAAAAATCTCACTAGACCACCAGGTAGACCCATTGTGGCAAGCCAAGGATCCCTATGTGAAAGGCTTGGTGGGTGGCTTGACCACATACTTCAACCAATTGTCCAATCATTACCAGGCTACATTAAAGATAGCGGCCACTTAATCCAGCAACTTAACACAGTCAACTGGAATTGTGAATACACTTGGCTCACAATTGATGTAGCTGCTCTTTATTCAAGCATTCCCCACACGACAGGCCTCATAGCGCTTTATGAGATGTTACTTAGACACACTGACTATGACATAGGTTTCATTACATTCACAGTAGAAACTGCAGAATTTCTACTAAAACATAACTATTTTGTTCATGAAGGAACTTATTATTTACAGCAAAGAGGCACGGCCATGGGGGCAAAATTTGCCCCGGCCTATGCCAATATTTACATGGGTTGGATGGAATTTTGTTTTATTTTTTCAACTGAATTCCAATTTAAAAACAATATTAAACTATATGGTCGCTTTATTGACGATCTCATAATCATTTGGGACAAGACAGATAATGAGCACACTATAGAACAATTTATGACCTATATTAACAACAATCAATTAAACCTTGTCTTCACACACAATAGTGACTCCCAATCCATTGACTTTCTAGACCTAAAACTTAGTGCAAATTTATCGAAATTAAGAATTTTTACTTCCACATACAGAAAACCCACCTCAAAAAATACAATTTTAAGGGCAGATTCATGCCATGTCCCACACCTCAAAAAAGGCATACCCAAAGGTCAATTTCTACGACTTCGTAGAAATTGCTCCAACTTAGATACCTATAGGCAAGAAGCTAAAGAATTAACCAACAGGCTAGTCAATAGGGGATACAATAGATCAAAACTAGATCTAATTAATAAAGAAGTAGAAAGCACACAGAGGAATATGTTATTCCAGAAAAAGGATAAAACACAAAATGAAGAAAATATAGTGTTCTCTACCCAATTTAGCAGGCAATACTATAAAATCTGTAAAGTAATTAAGGATAATCTAATAATACTAAAGAGTGATGACACATTGAAACAAGTAATATCTAAAGGCATTAAATTTGTAGCTAAAAAAGCTCCATCAATAGGAGATTTAACAAACAAAAAATTCTCAGAAAGACCACAAACACAAACTAACTGGCTGGGCCTCAGTCCTGGATCCTTTAAATGTGGGCATAGACCTTGCAAAAGTTGTGAGTTTACCAACATAACCCACACCTTCACCTCTAGTAACACTAAGGAAACATATACGATCAAGCAAAGGATAGACTGCACTTCGCAGTATGTAATATACCTCATTACATGCCAACTTTGCTTTCAGCAATACATAGGCATCACTACACGTCCGTTAAAAGATCGCATTAGGGAGCATTTACTATCCCTCATTGAAAAAGAAGCTAGAACTCCAGTGGCCAAACACTTTCGGCAACATGGAATAGGTACTGACCACTTCTCATTCCAAGGAATAGAGAGGGTTGTCAAAGAGGCCAGAGGGGGCGATAGAACTGCCAAACTCCTAAAAAGAGAAGTCTTCTGGATAGTGAAATTAAATACTAGATACCCCAATGGGATAAACAGAAGACTTGATGTGGATTTATATGTGTAATCCATTCTACTTGGATACATCCTAACCCCTCTAGAACTAATCAAATATGACTGAAGTTAAAAATCCCTCGAAATATTAGATCTAATTACACAATAGATACATCTTTAACACCAAGATTTGAATACATATAATCAATATGACCCTATCGATTCAAGCTACTCAGTACACATACACAAAAACATAAATAATAACAACAATAAAACTGACTCTTCTATCTATTAGCCCTCCTTGTAGTCTCCCTAGCAATACATAGCCATCTTATATACATACATACTCCAGCTAAGACGTCTATATACATTTACATACATATAAGAAATCAGCTGAGTTTAGTATAGTCTATGATACCTTTAGATCTTATAATCCATTATTTAATTATCAATGGGATAAATAGTTTCCTTAATATGATTGACCACTACAAGCAGTGTTTAAAACTAGATTCTAGTCTTCCTTAGAAAAGATTTTCTTATTTTTTCAGCCTTTTTTAACACAATATGAATAATACATATAGGTAGAAAAATAAAAAATAAAAAATATATATAAAGGATTAATTTCCCCCTTCAAGATGAAGTGCACTTATACTCAATTAGTTAGCATAGATATTTAGAACTATATCTTCTATTCTGATGGTAGGAAATTAGTTTTTACCTATTTATTTACTCATTGATTATTTCTCTTTCAATTTTATTTACATGTTACATTTTTACCTTTATTTTTTACTTTTTATTTTTCACTTATATTCTCAACCTTATTTTTATTTTTCACTTTATCATTTCATATTTTTTATCAATATTTTTACTCATTTACTTCCCATTTAGTTTTTATCTATTTATCAAGGTATTCATTATGAGAATTATTTATATTTATTTATTAGTTTTTCAGTAATCCTTATTTTTTACTTCTGTTATATTTAAACAATGTTTAACAATTTTAAGTATTTTATTTATTGATGTGTACCTATCAGTGTTGCCGCAGAGTTAATACTATAAGCCTCAGTAACAAGCTGAAGACACTTAATAAAGACTATACACTCACCGAGGCAACACTGATTGGTTTAGACCTCAGTCCCTTCAGGATTGGTGAAAACCAGGTTTAAAAGGCCCACACTGTCACACTCTATCAGCCTCCGATGAAGCGCATGTACGCATGCGCGAAACGCGTCAGGCGTTCCTAACTGTGACCCTGTATACCTGTACCTGTACTTATTTGGTCTTCAAATAAATTTATGATTTCCAGCAATTCCACTGTGAGCAAGCGTACCTCTCTCTTTGCCTGTTTATATATATATATATATTATTTTTTTAAATACATGGCGAATACATTATTCTTTTGTAATATAAGCGCAAAAGTAGAAGTGCTTTTGATTGAGTTTAAGGGGTCAATTTATTAAATGCCGGGCGGACATGATTCGCTGTAGCGAATCATGTCCGCCCAACATTGCTAAATGCCGACAGCATACGTCGTTGGCATTTAACATTGCACAAGCATTTCTTGTGAAATGCTTGTGCAATGCCGCCCTCTGCACATTTGCGGCCAATTGGCCGCTAGCAGAGGATTTCAACCGTCCCATCGGATCGGGATGATTGCAGTCCGTCACTTTTTAAAAGTTGGCGGACAAGTTAAGGAGCAGCGGTCTTACAATTGCTGCTTTTTAACTTAAGTTTTTGGGCGGAGAAAGCAACATGAGCTGCTTGTTAAATCTAGCCCTAAGTGATGTTAACGCACAAAAGTACTCATATTTTTGCGTTCTGCTTGTAATCTAAATCAATAAATTCTAAACATAATGATTTATTTAAAGAAAAACCTAGCAAGAGAATAATATGCAGAATTTAAAAAAATATAATAGTTGGTAAATATTGAAGAAATAAATGTAAATAGAGATGAGCATTTTTTTGCAATCGCGACAACAAACAGATATTGTTTTTTAATTTTCCTTATGAATGCACCAATGAAATAAAAAATAAAAAACTGATTAAATGTGTCAGTATTCTCTTTTTTTCTCTCTTTAAAATACCTTTAAGGGTTAAATACTTATCTTTTGCGTGCTGGGGAGCCACACTACCATGATCCCCTGCTTCACAGAGCCTTGCTAATAAGAGGCTTAGCGTGGTGGCTCCTGGGGGCCTGCACTAAAGGAGAAGTATCGGCTACAGGGGAACTTTTTCAGTGGCAGCTTAGGAACATTTACATTTTCTATGAATATTGAGTATTCATTTGATTTAAAACTAAACTAATACTGAATGGATGTGCAGCCTACTAATATTCGGGGAAACAAATTTACCTGAATATTCGTTCTGAAAGATTTGGACAAACCACATTTTTTTGCACTCCACAAGTCTAATAGAAAAGTTTTTGACCTGGATAACACAGTGCACTATTAATATTGTAACTCTATGCTCAGAATAGTATACAATCTAGTATTACAAGTAAATGGTAAAACAGAATTACCAAAGAATGCTTAGTACAGCCAACATCTCATTAGCACATGCTATACTTTCAATTAGCTAAATATTAATCATATTATAAGTTTTTTTGTTGTGTTGCGCATGAGCTAAACACATACCAGCACTGAACAATTTATCAAACTAGACACCTGGGGGGATATTTATCAAAGCATCAACTGAAAATACGCTGGAATTCCGTGTCGTTATTTTTCGAAAGATTGATCTGCCGTAGTTATTAAAACGTCAAGATCGATAAATGTTGAAATTTGTGACATAGCATACGATCTCAATCCGACGCAACATTGATGCGAGTTGAAAACCTGTGGAATTCGAACGGAATCGTGTTCATTCGTCCCTCTATTCGACACTATTTAAAGCTCTCATGAAGTTATCAAAATTTCTACAGTTTTGCTTGCGTCTTTTCCGACTCAGCATACCTGGTTTTCAATCCGATATAATCTTCTTGTAGTCTGAAAAGACAGAAAGAACAGAAGGGGTGCCTAGATCAATTGGTGACAAAAAGCCCATACAAACAAATGTTGATATGGCAATATTACTCACAAATAGAGCAGCACTCGTCGTGCTGTTGGACACAAGCTAAAGATTTATGTAGCGCTTCAGCTTACTACTGGAGGTATTTTCCAAACAGGTCTGATGAGGATCCTGATATTTCAAATGTTGTCTAAAGGCCATGTACGCCGATCTAGATGGGACAACAGAAGCATACGACAAACACTTCCTAGTGCAAATCAATCATATACCGGAGTGGGCTCAGATGAAAACATGTAAGTATAATACTCACAAACGTTGCAGCACTATGTTAAGCTGATTGAAACAGACTGGAGTCTCACAGCGCTCCAGCTCGCTGCCACTGCTCGTAATCAGGAATCAGGTGAAAGATGCTGCAGTTAGATAAACTCCATACAGCAAACAATGAGATTGGTAATGACAATAGAATAAAATCAAAAGCCACAATGACCTCAGAGGAGAGAAGCAAAAAGAAGCATATGACATAATAAAAGCAAATTAGAAACTTTATTAAAATTGTATACCCTTTCTAAATAAAACAATATTATTGCTCCACATTTGGTGCACTAGTAGATATAGGGATAAAAATGAAAGATACATTACTACTTATGGATTATGTTACAATTTTGTCTCTCATTACAAAGCAAGGGGACAATATTATTTCTACAAATTTGTTGAAAAGTTTTGCTCCAAACTTGTTGCACTAATAGACATAGAGATACAAATGAAATAAATACACCAGAACTTCTGTTAGGGGGTCGAGCTTGCAGTAGCATGCTTATCATCGGCGTTTGTAGCCGAGTGCCTGAACATCGCTCGCCCACTCGTCACCATCCTGCCTGGACATGCTACCCAGGTTTTTGATGGGCCACGGCGCAGCTTTTGCCCGCCCAAAGAGTTGGAGGTTCTTTACTGCCGAAGTGGCTTGCGGATTCCGTAATGTTTTTAACCCTGCTGGTTGGAGCTCATATAATCTGGATCAACTTAAGGATCTCCAGTTTAAACTTACCCAGAAGCTAAAGTGCCATAAAGTTGTGAAGGCACAAGGAAAAGTAGGAGACAGAGGAGTCTGCGACTGAAGAACAGCTGACTGGGGATCTGTTGGAGGGTGGAGCTGCTGGTGTGCAGAGGGATCCTTACGTCACGCTTGGTTCTCGCAGATGTAGAAAGTGTTTTCCAGATCGGTCCAGACAAACGGAGTTGCAGTATTGGGCTGCAGTGCTTTAACATCGCTCCTCAAGCCGCCGACAATTAACTGGGTAAGATACCGGTTCTTGATACTGAGCTCCATTGTTTTGTTGTCTACACTAAAGAACATATTGTTTGGCTGTAAAATTCTGCTCTCTTATGGGACGTTCAATTTGAGAAGCTGTTTATCCCCTCGACATAGGAATGGGACAGATCCTTACTGAAGGGATTTTAGGGGAGAAGAAAGGGGAAAGAGAGGGGGTATTGCTAAGACTTTTATACATAGATTCGCCTTTCCTCTGCCAATAATATTAAGCAGCGTGGGATAAAGGACTTTTGTTTTTTTGCAAGTGTGAGGCTGTATACTATACCGCACATTTTCACTGATGGTTTCAGTCAGATATATGTCCCTATTTACTGTCTTAGTAGCTTCTTGACTCCTTATGTGAAGAAGGAATATAAGGGGAAACGGAAAGCGGGAGAGAAGGAGATACCAGAGAAAAGAGGGAAGAAGCTAAAGGATCACAAGCAAGATTTAAGTTCAAAGGGATTTCAAAAGGAAAAATAAAAGAAAGGAGAAAAGTCTTGCTCAGAGGAGCTGTAAATATAAGGGACCCTGAACTTTAGTCAAACCCCCCTGTAAGGTTAACATTTTCAATATTATCTGGCTCCTCTATTTCTAGTCAATCTCTCCTTAGCTAAGGATCATTTCCCTTGCTAAGAGATCTTAGGAAATCAGACTGTGGGGCCATATCAGGGGTCCTATCTAAAGAATAATAATATATATAAATCTGATTGAATTACAATAATAGCCTGCTGTTTAGAATTTAGGTGTACTTTGAAGTGTTATATTGTAAATACATTTCTGTTTTGACAGGGACTCTTTTTGTTGGGTTTTGTTTAGTTGTATCCATATACATAATTTTTGATAATTCTCTTTAGAAGAGTTGGGTTCACCCTGTTACAAGAGTTGCATCAACCATTGGATTGGATTCAACTTTTTTTTTCTTTTCTTTTTTTCTCTCACAGTTCTATGTTATTATTATTTTCGCTTTATATTTTCCCTGAATAGGGGATCCTGGCTTGCATTTAATTTAGATTATCTTATATAATTAATACTTTTTTCCACAGAATAGGAAGGAGGGATAGTTAAAGGTCTACGCTAGTAGCATCAGAATTTGCACTGGCAGTATTGGTTGGTAGTCTTTTTTTTTTTTTGACATCACAGTTTTAATTGTCGGTTTTTCACTTTATGGAAAAAATCCTCACACAGGGGAAATCTAGTTCACCCAGAATGCCTGTAAAAATTAAAGATAAAAAAGCCAAACCGACTGATGTTAGTCTAGACTCTACTTCTGATACAACCTCTGTATCAGTAGATACTCATACTCTAATAACCCAACCAACAGAAATATTTACCCCACAATTTGATGTAATAAAAAAAGAGTTAGGGTCAATTTCTTCTGATTTAAGCACCCTGTCCACAGAAGTAAGACATTTTTCCCTAAGAATTCAGTTGGCTGAAGATAGAATCTCAGCCCTAGAGGACAAAATCAATGTGCAAGATAATACTATTTTTAAACAGAATAGTAAAATCAATGCCATGCAGTTGCACCTTGGAGATCTTGAAGATCGTTCAAGACGCAATAATATTAGAATAGTTGGGCTTCCAGAAATTTCAGAATTTGAAGATCTAATTCAGTTTACTTCTATAACATTGCCCAAAGCCCTTGGTATCCCTTCCCATCAGTTACCTTTGAACATTGAAAGGGCACATAGAATAGGTCCTAGGAAACTCGTGACAGAAGGAGCTGTTAAAAACAGGATGGTTATCGTTAAAGTTTAAATTATCAAGACAAAGTAGAATTGTTTAAATTGTTCAAAAATGTGCTCCTTTTATGAATGGGAATTATAAAGTTCTCCTATTTCAGGATTTCTCCTATGAAACATTGACAAAAAGGAAGCTGATGGGCCCCTATTTCTCCCAACTGATCAATAGCGGGGTAGTTGCCTGGATGGTTTACCCTGCTAAAATTATTGTTGAGGATAATGGCTCTAGGCTGACCTTTGTCAATGTTTCAGAGGTTAAAAAATATATTGCTTCAAAACAATGACTGTGTTTTTTGTTTTTGTTCTGTGTTTTATATTCTTTAGTGAATCACAATATAGAGAATTTCGTGTATGCTCTTGTGTGTCAGTATAATGGGAGTATTCACAATTTTTCGCTAGTCAAGGAATTTATGTATATATTCAATGGGATTGTATGTTGTTGTGTTTTTTTTTTTGTGTGGTCTATTTCCCCCCCCCCCACCCCTTTCCGGTATTCGCCAATGGCAAGAAATGCGTGGTTATTTTTTAACATTATTGGATGATGTCTTATCTCAAAATTCTATCATGGAATGTAGGTGGTATATCTTCCCCTACTAAACGTAAACTAATTATTAAGCTCCTAGCTAAATTTAAACCTGATATTGTTTTCCTCAAAGAGACACATTTAAATTTAGTTGAGGCTGCTAAACTGAACATGAAATGGGTAGGGGAAGTTATTGCCGCCCCATCCATTAATAGGAAATGTGGTGTGGTGATTTTGATTAATAAGACTCTTACTTACAAAACTTTATATGTGGATCTAGATCTAGAGGCTAGATTTATAATAGTTCAACTATGCATTCATAACACTACAATGACTTTTTGTAATATATATGCACCAAATAAATTTGTCTTGCAATTTTGGGATAAGATTAAAATCAAAATATTTCCATTTGTTAAAGGGAATTTGGTACTGGGCGGGAATTTTAATTTGACACTATGCCCAACAATAGATAGTCTAAAAAAAACATGTCAGAATACAGAAAAGGAGCCAAATATCTCAAAAGGTTCTGCCATAAATTCAATTATTTGACATATGGCGAACTCTTAATCCAGATGTCCAGCGGTTCTCTTGTGAATCAAGAGCCCATAAAACTTTTTCTCAAATTGACCTATTTCTGATCTCTGAATCCCTTTCTATCCATAAAATGGAAGCTGATATATGGGAGATTTTGATATCGTATCACGCAATTATCTCACTGATTTGTTTTTTCGTTAGTAAAACAGCTTTTAAAACCTCTATACTAGTCTACCCACGGCATCTTTATAATAACCCCAAATATGTTATCTGGTTAAAGCAAAAATGGCAAGACTATCTTGTGGATAATATTTCTTATCTTAATAAAATAGAAGTGTTTTGGGAGACTTCTAAGGCAGTTGTGAGGGGCGAAGTGAAAGCTTATTTGAATATTTGGCATAAGAAAAAGAGAGCTCATGAATTACAACTTTCTAACCAGGTCAGAACTGCGTATAAAAATTTATTTCAACTTGCCTAGAGATTCACTGGAATAAATATGCCAAGTTGAAAAAAGAAAGAGATTTATTTCTGACTCATAAAGCATATGAAGAGGAACTCAAACTTAATCCCCATTTTAGGAGTTTTCATGGCTGCTCTGCTAGAAATCTTGCCAGAATCATAAGGTTTTCAAGATGTGGACAGTTAAGGGACTTTGTAATATCCAGCAGTTGCTGGACAGAAATAATCAAATGCTATCCGCTGGGCAGATTTTTCAACTTTATGATCTTCCTCATAATAATCTCTTTGATTATTTTCAATTAAGGCATTTTATTCGTTCTCAGAATGGGTCGCCATCTTGGATGTTGCGTGGTCCGATGTCAAGATGTGTATCCATAAATTTAATATGGGCAAAACCTCAATCTCTCTAATATATGATATAATGTTGTCAAAACAGGGTGCTAGATTCTTAGACAGATTGAGGAATTTCTGGCTTCCTACCATTCCTACAATAGATGTTGATAGGATTCAACAAAGTTTTCATAGTTTAGCTAATTGCCAGATTGCTATAAGCTGGAAGGAATCTCAGATGAAAATAATTAATGATTTTTATTTATCCCCACTCAAAGTTGCTACATTTTATCCCTTCAAGTCATCGGCTTGTCCTCGCTGTTCTAATAGAGATGCTGATTTGGCGCATATGTTCTGGCTGTGCCCTAGAATTAAACAGCTTTGGCAAAAAGTACTATTTTGGTTTAATAAAATACATCAGACGTCGTTTATCTTGTTTTTAGAGGAGATTATCTTTTTAGTACTTAGAGTTAGGGCTAACCCACGTGATAACCACACTAAATACAGTAATATTAACAGTTAGATATTTCATTTTAAAAAATTGGAAAGCTAATTGTGCACTGAGCCTTTCTCACATTTTAAAGGGGATCCAATCCCAAATTGTGTATGAATCATTTCACTTGTTTCTTGCAACTGATAAACGAATAGGGCAATTTTTGGAAAGATGGGCCGCAACTATTAAATCCTTTCCAACATTGATACAAAAGCAATTATTATCCCCCTTCTTGTCGTCCATAAGTTTTGCTGAATTAGTGCTTTTGGGTGTGTTTCCTGGGACTTAGATTAGAAACAAAAGAGAAATACATTAGCAGCTATCCCATTTGATGTAGAATAGCGCTATTCACTTGTCATGTTGACCATAGATCGGGTAATGCACCCGGTGGAAGGTTAGGGGGGGGGTGTAGAGGAGAACATAAGTTAGGTTTCCTTTTTTCTCCTGTTTTTTTCTGTTATTTTCGTGGTTTTTGTTCTTTTTTTAGTGTTTTGTTTAATTTAAAAACACTCCAACAGTGTAGTCTCAGTCAGTGTATTGCTGTTCTACTGTTTGACATATATATGTATTTATTTTTTCTTCCTCTCTTTCATTTATACCCAAATATGGAAGTGTCTGATTTTTTTTTATTTTTTCTATATGTCATGACTTTGTCTTCAGTCATCATTATCTAAATCATGAAAGAAAAAAAATTGTGTTTTATGTCCCTTTAAGTGTCTGCAGCATCCAACCTATTTGAAGCATCTGCTGTATCCAACCTCTGCCAAGTGTCTGCTGCATCCAGCCTCTTGTATCCAGCCTCTGTCAAGTGTCTACTGTATCCCGCTTCTGTCAAGTGTCTGCAGCATCCAGTCTTTGTCAAGTGTCTGCAGCATCCGGCCTCTATCAAGAGTCTGCTGTATACAGTCTATGTCAAGTGTCTGCTGTATCTAGTCTCTGCCAAGTGTCTGCTGTATCCAACCTCTGCCAAGTGTCTGCTGCATCCAGCCTCTTGTATCCAGCCTCTATCAAGTGTCTGCTGTATACAGCCTCTGTCAAGTGTCTGCAGCATCCAGTCTCTGCCAAGTGTCTACTGTATCCAGCCTCTGCAAGTGTATGCAGCATCCAGTCTCTTGTATCCAGCCTCTTTCAAGTGTCTGCTGTATTCAGCCTCTTCCAAGTGTCTGCATCATCCAACCTCTACCAAGTGTCTGCAGCATCCAGCTTATTGGATAGGAGTTTTCATGGCTGCTCTGCTAAAACTCTTGCCAGAATCATCAAGAATAGGAAGAAAAAAAAACTATATAGCGGCTATTAATAATCATGGGAATAGATTTACTGTATCCGAGGAAATTAACAGTGCCTTTTTTAATTATCATCAAAAACTATATGCTAAGGTTGACATAAATATCCAGAGGCAAGATGTGTTTTGGTCACAGATCATTTTACCAAAAATCCAGCAGGATGATCTAGAGGCTCTCAACGCACCAATCACTAAAGAAGAGATAATTAAGGCCATAGCTCACTCCAAACTGAACAAAGCAGCGGGGTCCAGATGGCCTTCCAGATGAAAATTATAGAAGAAGTTTAGTGGAGGAACTTATTCCTATTCTTGAGAAACTGTATAATAGTTATTTTACAACAGATGTCCCTATTTCTGTATTCTATTCTGCGGCTAATATCTCCCTGATTCCCAAAAAAGGTAAGGATTTTGCTGCAAGACTCTCTTGTATATTACTCAAACTTATTTATCCCGATCAGTCAGGTTTCATGTCTTCTCGGAACCCCGCTAAAATTTTTCGTAAACTTGTAACTCTAGTAGACTATATATGGAATATTGATAAATTTAAAAAAAAGCCTGTTTATAGAGATTCTGCTATTTTGACCCTTGACGCAGTTAAAGCCTTTGACTGCATCACTTGGGAGCACTTGTTTACAACACTAACTAATTTTGGTATTTAGAATAATTTTGTCTTATAAAGAAGGTATATTTTAATCCAATTTCTTTTTTGTTAATTATTGGTTCAGTGTCTTTGAAAGCAATTCTGCATTGTCCCCTAAAGAATCTATCGGCTAGTATTAAACCTCTTCTCTCTTTTAAGAACATTATTCAAGCTTGGCAAAAGTTTTGTTTTCTGTTACAGATCGTTTTTACATATTCACAATATCTACCTATAATAGGTAATCCTGTATTTACTCCGGATACAAACCATAAGGTTTTCAAGATGTGGACAGTTAAGGGACTTTGTAATATCCAGTAGTTACTGGACGAAAATAATAAAATGCTATCTGCTGGGCAGATTTTTCAACTTTATGATCTTCCTCATAATAATCTCTTCGCTTATTTTCAATTAAGGCATTTTATTCGTTCTCAGAATTGGTCGCCGTCTTGGATGTTGCGTGGTCCGATGTCAAGATGTGTATCCATAAATTTAATATGGGCAAAACCTCAATCTCTTTAATATATGATATAATGTTGTCAAAACAGGGTGCTAGATTCTTAGACAGATTGAGGAACTTCTGGCTTCCTACCATTCCTACAGTAGATGTTGATAGGATTCAACAAAGTTTTCATAGTTTAGCTAATTGCCAGATTGCCATAAGCTGGAAGGAATCTCAGATGAAAATAATTAATGATTTTTATTTATCCCCGCTCAAAGTTGCTACATTTTATCCCTTCAAGTCATCGGCTTGTCCTCGCTGTTCTAATAGAGACGCTGATTTGGCGCATATGTTCTGGCTGTGCCCTAAAATTAAACAGCTTTGGCAAAAAGTACTATTTTGGTTTAATAAAACACATCAGACGTCGTTTACCTTGTTTTTAGAGGAGATTATCTTTTTAGTACTTAGAGTTAGGGCTAACCCACGTGATAACCACACAAAATACAGTAATATTGACAGTTAGATATTTCATTTTAAAAAATTGGAAAGCTAATTGTGCACTGAGCCTTTCTCACATTTTGAAGGGGATCCAATCCCAAATTGTGTATGAATCATTTCACTTGTTTCTTGCAACTGATAAACGAATAGGGTGATTTTTGGAAAGATGGGCCGCAACTATTAAATCCTTTCCAACATTGATACAAAAGCAATTATTATCCCCCTTCTTGTCTTCCATAAGTTTTGCAGAATTAGTGCTTTTGGGTGTGTTTCCTGGGACTTGGATTAGAAACAAAAGAGAAATACATTAGCAGCTATCCCATTTGATGTTGAATAGCGCTATTCACTTGTCATGTTGACCATAGATTGGGCAATGCTCCCGGTGGAAGGTTGGGGGGGTGGAGAGGAGACCATAAGTTAGGTTTCCTTTTTTCTCCTCTTTTTGTTCTGTTATTTTTGTGGTTTTTGTTCTTTTTTTTAAAAAAAAAACACTCCAACAGTGTAGTCTCAGTCAATGTATTGCTATTCTACTGTTTGACATATATATATATATTTTTTCTTCCTCTCCTTCATTTATACCCAAATATGGAAGTGTCTGATTTTATTTTATTTTTTCTATATGTCATGACATTGTCTTCAGTCATCATTATCTAAATCATGAAAGAAAAAATTGTGTTTTATGTCCCTTTAAGTGTCTGCAGCATCCAACCTATTTGAAGCATCTGCTGTATCCAACCTCTGCCAAGTGTCTGCTGCATCCAGCCTATTGTATCCAGCCTCTGTCAAGTGTCTGCAGCATCCACTCTCTGCCAAGTGTCTGTAGCATCCAGTCTTTGTCAAGTGTCTGCAGCATCCAGCCTCTGTCAAGAGTCTGCTGTATCCAGTCTATGTCAAGTGTCTGCTGTATCTAGTCTCTGCCAAGTGTCTGCTGTATCCAACCTCTGCCAAGTGTCTGTTGCATTCAGCATCTTGTATCCAGCCTCTATCAAGTGTCTGCTGTATACAGCCTCTGTCAAATGTCTGCAGCATCCAGTCTCTGCCAAGTGTCTACTGTATCCAGCCTCTGCCAAGTGTATGCAGCATCCAGTCTCTTGTATCCAGCCTCTTTCAAGTGTCTGCTGTATTCAGCCTCTTCCAAGTGTCTGCATCATCCGACCTCTACCAAGTGTCTGCAGCATCCAGTTTATTGTATCCAGTCTCTGACAATTGTCTGCTGGATCCAGCCTCTGTCAAGTGTCTGCAGCATCCAACCTTTGCCAAGTGTCTGCAGCATCCAGCCTCTTGTAACCAGCCACTGTCAAGTGTCTGCTGTATCCAGCCTCTGTCAAGTGTCTGTTGTATCCAGCCTCTGTCAAGTATCTGTTGTATCCAGCCTCTGTCAAGTATCTGCTGTATCCAGCCTCTGTCAAGTGTCTGCTGTATCCAGCCTCTGCCAAGTGTCTGCAGTATCCAGCCTCTGCCAAGTGTCTGCAGCATCCAGCCTCTGTCAAGTGTCTGCAGCACCTAGCCTCTGTCAAGTGTCTGCAGCATCCAGCCTCTGTCAAGTGTTTGCTGCATCCAGCCTCTGTCAAGTGTCTGCTGTATCCAGTCTCTGTCAAGTGTCTGCTGTATCTAGTCTCCGTCAAGTGTCTGCTGTATCCAGCCTCTGTCAAGTGTCTGCTGAATTCAGTCTCTGTCAAGTGTCTGCTGTATCCAGCCTCTGTCAAGTGTCTGCTGTATTCCGTCTCTGTCAAGTGTCTGCTGTATCCAGCCTCTGTCAAGTGCCTGCAGCATCCAGCCTCTTGTATCCAGCCTCTGTCAAGTGTCTGCTGTATCCAGCCTCTGTCAAGTGTCTGCTGTATTCAGTCTCTGTCAAGTGTCTGCTGTATCCAGCCTCTGTCAAGTGCCTGCAGCATCCAGCCTCTTGTATCCAGCCTCTGTCAAGTGTCTGCTGTATCCAGTCTCTGTCAAGTGTCTGCTGTATTCAGTCTCTGTCAAGTATCTGCTGTATCCAGCCTCTGTCAAGTGCCTGCAGCATCCAGCCTCTTGTATCCAGTCTCTGTCAAGTGTCTGCTGTATCCAGTCTCTGTCAAGTGTCTGCTGTATTATGTCTTTGTCAAGTATCTGCAGCATTCAGCTTTCTGCAAAGTGTTCTGGATTTCCTTAAAGGGACAGTAAAGTCAAAATTAAACTTCCATGGTCTAGATAGAGCATGCAGTTTTAAACAACTTCCCAATTTACTTCTATTGTCACATTTTCTTTGTTCTCTTGGTATTATTTGTTGAAGAGTAAACCTAGGATGGGTCATAGGACTTAAGGAGAGTGTACGTCTCTTTAGCAGTCTATGGAAGGGGTGTTTTCAACATTGCTTTTAAAATTGTTATAAAATATGACAAATACTGCTGCCATAGACTGCTAAAGACACTTGCACACTCCTGAAGCCCTATGAGCCCACCTAGGTTTACTCTTCAACAAAGTATCCCACGAGGACAAAACAAATTTGATAATAGAGGTAAATTGAAAAGTTGTTTAAAATGACATGACATGCTCTATCCGAATCATAAAAATTTAATTTTGATTTTACTGTCCCTTTAATAATCTCACTATAATCCCAAAACTTTCATTATGCCGAAAGAGAGACAACTTTTTTGCACCATTTAGTAAACAGAACTCCAAGGGGTAGATTTATCATAGTGCGAGCGGACATGATACGATGTAGGGTATCATGTCCGCTGCAAATCGATAAATGCCGACAGCATACGCTGATGCAATACCGCCCCCTGCAGATTTGCGGCCGCTAGCAGGGGGTGTCAATGAACCCGATCCTGTTGGATTGGGTTGATTTTTGTCCGCTGCCTCAGAGCAGGCAGACAAGTGGAGCAGCAGCCTTTAGATCCTATAGGGTAGATTTATTATGCAGCGAATGCTGCATTCTACACCCGTTGTTTCAGGCTCGTCGCAAGACCGCTGCTCCTTAACCGATTAGGATGATTGACACCCCCTGCTAGCGGCCTATTGGCCCGAGTCACCAGGAAGCAGCATTGCACAAGCATTTTACAAGAATTTAGTGAGGACAAATGGATAGATTCCCTATCCGAATCATGTCTGCTCCACCAATAATAAATCTACCCCCTTGTCGCGACACAGCTCACAAAACAAGCTTCAGACATCTGTTTCCACCAAAAACCTTACAATTTTACACAACAAACTTTACATTTACTGAATATTCCGTAGCTTACTGTGTATTTTAGGGCCATATGTTCTTTTATAACTAGTTCACTCATCTACAAACTGAGGAAGTATTACAACTATTAATTTACAGGGAGTGCAGAATTATTAGGCAAGTTGTATTTTTGAGGATTAATTTTATTATTGAACAACAACCATGTTCTCAATGAACCCAAAAAACTCATTAATATCAAAGCTGAATAGTTTTGGAAGTAGTTTTTAGTTTGTTTTTAGTTATAGCTATTTTAGGGGGATATCTGTGTGTGCAGGTGACTATTACTGTGCATAATTATTAGGCAACTTAACAAAAAACAAATATATACCCATTTCAATTATTTATTTTTACCAGTGAAACCAATATAACAACTCAACATTCACAAATATACATTTCTGACATTCAAAAACAAAACAAAAACAAATCAGTGACCAATATAGCCACCTTTCTTTGCAAGGACACTCAAAAGCCTGCCATCCATGGATTCTGTCAGTGTTTTGATCTGTTCACCATCAACATTGCGTGCAGCAGCAACCACAGCCTCCCAGACACTGTTCAGAGAGGTGTACTGTTTTCCCTCCTTGTAAATCTCACATTTGATGATGGACCACAGGTTCTCAATGGGGTTCAGATCAGGTGAACAAGGAGGCCATGTCATTAGATTTTCTTCTTTTATACCCTTTCTTGCCAGCCACGCTGTGGAGTACTTGGACGCGTGTGATGGAGCATTGTCCTGCATGAAAATCATGTTTTTCTTGAAGGATGCAGACTTCTTCCTGTACCACTGCTTGAAGAAGGTGTCTTCCAGAAACTGGCAGTAGGACTGGGAGTTGAGCTTGACTCCATCCTCAACCCGAAAAGGCCCCACAAGCTCATCTGATGATACCAGCCCAAACCAGTACTCCACCGCCACCTTGCTGGTGTCTGAGTCGGACTGGAGCTCTCTGCCCTTTACCAATCCAGCCACGGGCCCATCCATCTGGCCCATCAAGACTCACTCTCATTTCATCAGTCCATAAAACCTTAGAAAAATCAGTCTTGAGATATTTCTTGGCCCAGTCTTGATGTTTCAGCTTGTGTGTCTTGTTCAGTGGTGGTCGTCTTTCAGCCTTTCTTACCTTGGCCATGTCTCTGAGTATTGCACACCTTGTGCTTTTGGGCACTCCAGTGATGTTGCAGCTCTGAAATATGGCCAAACTGGTGGCAAGTGGCATCTTGGCAGCTGCACGCTTGACTTTTCTCAGTTCATGGGCAGTTATTTTGCGCCTTGGTTTTTCCACACGCTTCTTGCGACCCTGTTGACTATTTTGAATAAAACGCTTGATTGTTCGATGATCACGCTTCAGAAGCTGCATCCCTCTGCAAGATATCTCACTATTTTTGACTTTTCTGAGCCTGTCAAGTCCTTCTTTTGACCCATTTTGCCAAAGGAAAGGAAGTTGCCTAATAATTATGCACACCTGATATAGGGTGTTGATGTCATTAGACCACACCCCTTCTCATTACAGAGATGCACATCACCTAATATGCTTAATTGGTAGTAGGCTTTCGATCCTATACAGCTTGGAGTAAGACAACATGCATAAAGAGGATGATGTGGTCAAAATACTCATTTGCCTAATAATTCTGCACTCCCTGTAAAGGGACACTGAACCCAAATTTTTTCTTTTGTGATTCAGATAGAGCATGCAATTTTAAGCAACTTTCTAATTTACTCCTATTATCACATTTTCTTTGTTCTCTTGCTATCTTTGGCCTAGATTTGGAGTTTGGCGGTAGCCGTGAAAACCAGCGTTAGAGGCTCCTAACGCTGGTTTTAGGCTACCGCCGGTATTTGGAGTCACTCAAAAAAGGGTCTAACGCTCACTTTTCAGCCGCGACTTTTCCATACCGCAGATCCCCTTACGTGATTTGCGTATCCTATCTTTTCAATGGGATCTTTCTAACTCCGGTATTTAGAGTCGTGCCTGAAGTGAGCGTTAGAATTCTAACGACAAAACTCCAGCCGCAGAAAAAAGTCAGTAGTTAAGAGCTTTCTGGGCTAACGCCGGTTCATAAAGCTCTTAACTACTGTACTCTAAAGTACACTAACACCCATAAACTACCTATGTACCGCTAAACCGAGGCCCCCCCACATCGCCGACACTCGAATACATTTTTTTAACCCCTAATCTGCCGACCGCCACCTACGTTATACTATGTACCCCTAATCTGCTGCCCCTAACACCGCCGACCCCTATATTATATTTATTAACCCCTAATCTGCCCCCCTCAACGTCGCCTCCACCTGCCTACACTTATTAACCCCTAATCTGCTGAGCGGACCACACTGCTATTATTATAAAGTTATTAACCCCTAATCCGCCTCACTAACCCTATAATAAATAGTATTAACCCCTAATCTGCCCTACCTAACATCGCCGACACCTAACTTCAATTATTAACCCCTAATCTGCCGACCGGAGCTCACCGCTATTCTAATAAATGTATTAACCCCTAAAGCTAAGTCTAACCCTAACACTAACATCCCCCTAAATTAAATATAATTTTAATCTAACGAAATTAATTAACTCTTATTAAATAAATTATTCCTATTTAAAGCTAAATACTTACCTGTAAAATAAATCCTAATATAGCTACAATATAAATTATAATTATATTATAGCTATTTTAGGATTAATATTTATTTTACAGGTAACTTTGTATTTATTTTAACCAGGTACAATAGCTATTAAATAGTTAAGAACTATTTAATAGCTAAAATAGTTAAAATAATTACAAATTTACCTGTAAAATAAATCCTAACCTAAGTTACAATTAAACCTTACACTACACTATCAATAAATTAATTAAATAAAATGCCTATAATTATCTACAATTAAACCTAACACTACACTATCAATAAATAAATTAAATGCAATTCTTACAAATAAATACAATGAAATAAACTAACTAAACTACAAAAAATAAAAATGAACTAAGTTACAAAAAATAAAAAAATATTTACAAACATTAGAAATATATTACAACAATTTTAAACTAATTACACCTACTCTAAGCCCCCTAATAAAATAACAAAGCCCCCCAAAATAAAAAAATGCCCTACCCTATTCTAAATTACTAAAGTTCAAAGCTCTTCCAAGCGGGGCAGAAGAGGTCTTCCATCCGATTGAAGTCTTCATCCAAGAGGCATCTTCTATTGTCATCCATCCGGAGTGGAGCGGCAGCATCCTGAAGACCTCTGACGCGGAACATCCATCCTGGCCGACGACTGAACGCTGAATGACGGTTCCTTTAAATGACGTCATCCAAGATGGCGTCCCTCGAATTCCGATTGGCTGATAGAATCCTATCAGCCAATCGGAATTCGAGGGACGCCATCTTGGATGACGTCATTTAAAGGAATTAAGGTAGGAATATTCTGATTGGCTGATGGAATCAGCCAATCAGAATCAAGTTCAATCCGATTGGCTGATCCAATCAGCCAATCAGATTGAGCTCGCATTCTATTGGCTGATCGGAACAGCCAATAGAATGCGAGCTCAATCTGGATGGATGACGATAGAAGATGCCTCTTGGATGAAGACTTCAATCGGATGGAAGACCTCTTCTGCCCCGCTTGGATGAAGACTTCTACCGGATGGAGGACCTCTTCTTGCTCCGCTTGGATGAAGAATTTGGCTCGGCTGGGTGAAGACGACTCAAGGTAGGGAGATCTTCAGGGGCTTAGTGTTAGGTTTATTTAAGGGGGGTTTGGGTTAGATTAGGGGTATGTGGGTGGTGGGTTGTAATGTTGGGGGGGAGTATTGTATGTTTTTTTTTACAGGCAAAAGAGCTGAACTTCTTGGGGCATGCCCCGCAAAGGGCCCTGTTCAGGGCTGGTAAGGTAAAAGAGCTTTGAACTTTAGTAATTTAGAATAGGGTAGGGCATTTTTTTTATTTTGGGGGGCTTTGTTATTTTATTAGGGGGCTTAGAGTAGGTGTAATTAGTTTAAAATTGTTGTAATATATTTCTAATGTTTGTAAATATTTTTTTATTTTTTGTAACTTAGTTCTTTTTTATTTTTTGTACTTTAGTTAGTTTATTTCATTGTATTTATTTGTAAGAATTGTATTTAATTTATTTATTGATAGTGTAGTGTTAGGTTTAATTGTAGATAATTATAGGTATTTTATTTAATTAATTTATTGATAGTGTAGTGTTAGGTTTAATTGTAACTTAGGTTAGGATTTATTTTACAGGTAAATTTGTAATTATTTTAACTATTTTATCTATTAAATAGTTCTTAACTATTTAATAGCTATTGTACCTGGTTAAAATAAATACAAAGTTACCTGTAAAATAAATATTAATCCTAAAATAGCTATAATATAATTATAATTTATATTGTAGCTATATTAGGATTTATTTTACAGGTAAGTATTTAGCTTTAAATAGGAATAATTTATTTAATAAGAGTTAATTAATTTTGTTAGATTAAAATTATATTTAACTTAGGGGGTGTTAGGGTTAGACTTAGCTTTAGGGGTTAATACATTTATTAGAATAGCGGTGAGCTCCGGTTGGCAGATTAGGGGTTAATAATTGAAGTTAGGTGTCGGCGATGTTCGGGAGGGCAGATTAGGGGTTAATACTATTTATTATAGGGTTAGTGAGGCGGATTAGGGGTTAATAACTTTATAATAATAGCAGTGCGGTCCGCTCGGCAGATTAGGGGTTAATAAGTGTAGGCAGGTGGAGGCGACGTTGTGGGGGGCAGATTAGGGGTTAATAAATATAATATAGGGGTCGGCGGTGTTAGGGGCAGCAGATTAGGGGTACAAGGTTATAATGTAAGTAGCTGCGGTTTACGGAGCAGCAGATTAGGGGTTAAAAAAATATGCAGGGGTCAGCGATAGCGGGGGCGGCAGAATAGGGGTTAATAAGTGTAAGGTTAGGGGTGTTTAGACTCGGGGTACATGTTAGAGTGTTAGGTGCAGACGTAGGAAGTGTTTCCCCATAGCAAACAATGGGGCTGCGTTAGGAGCTGAACGCAGCTTTTTTGCAGGTGTTAGGTTTTTTTTCAGCTCAAACAGCCCCATTGTTTCCTATGGGGGAATCGTGCACGAGCACGTTTTTGAGGCTGGCCGCGTCCGTAAGCAACTCTGGTATCGAGAGTTGAAGCTGCGTTAAATATGCTCTACGCTCCTTTTTTGGAGCCTAACGCAGCCATTCTGTGGACTCTCAATACCAGAATTATTTTAAAGGTGCGGCCAGAAAAAAGCCAGCGTTAGCTTTTCGGGTCGTTACCGACAAAACTCCAAATCTAGCCGTTTATTTGAAAAAGAAGGCATCTAAGCAAGGACAACCTAGGTTGTTCACCAAAATGGGCCGGCATCTAAACTTACATTCTTGCATTTCAAATAAAGATACCAAGAGAATAAAGAAAATTTGATAATAGGAGTAAATTAGAAAGTTGCTTAAAATTTCATGCTCTATCTGAATCACAAAAGAAAAAATTTGGGTTCAGTGTCCCTTTAAATGAAATAATGGAAGTAAGCAGCATATATACAGGGATATAACTGTTTGTACTGACAGTATACTAGCTTGTTGATCCAAGGAGAAATCTGATTTCCCTTTTTCAAATACAATTGGAAATTGCTTCACTTTGGGGTTTTCTGCTGCCTTTTTAGATCAACAGTAGTAATAGGAATGTGTGAAAGTTTGAACTTGATAGACTGGAATGTTTTTTCAACCTATATTATTATTTAACTTTGTACCTGTAACTTTAGCTCTACTTGATAAAAATCCTAAGGCAATATGAGCAATCATATTAATATACTGTTAACACAGCAATTCTAAAATGTAACAACAAAATTGACATTTGATAGTGTAATAACCTCTCTATAACTCAACAGCTTTAATTGCTTTAAATGCTGAACAAAGGAATGTGTGTGGGTTGTGAAACAAATATAGCTGGATAGCAGGGATAGGCAAGGTGTCCGTACACGGACACTGGTGTCCGTGAGTAGCCCTTGCAGTGTCCGCCACAACCTTAGTACTGTATATCTTTTCTTTCTGATTAAATAATAGGAATAAAAAAAAAAATATGTAGTGTGAATAAAGTTAGTGGCTTGACAAGAGACTACAAGCGATATTGGGTGATAAGTTATGGAATAAATAAAGTCTGAGTGAAATACTGGACGTGTATCTGCATCTGTATAATAACACCCAGCTCTATATAAAGACACAGTAGTGACACTGGCACATGCGTATAGTCAGACAAGGGCTGATTATTGGGTCAGTGGTATCTGCATCAGTATAATAACACCCAGCGCTATATAATGACACAGTAGTGACACTGGCACATGGGTATAGCCAGAGGAGGGCTGGTTATAAAATCAGTGGTATCTGCATCCGTATAATAACACCCAGCACTATATTATGACACAGTAGTGACACTGGCACATGTGTATAGCCAGACAAGGGCTGGTAATAGGGTCAGTGGTATCTGCATCTGTATAATAACACCCAGCTCTATATAAAGGCACAGTAGTGACACTGGCACATGCGTATAGCCAGACAAGGGCTGGTTATAGGGTCAGTGGTATATGCATCTGTATAATAACACCCAGCTCTATATAATGATACAGTAGTGACACTGGCACATGTGTATAGCCAAACAAGGGCTGGTTACAGGGTCAGTGGTATCTGCATCTGTATAATAACACCCAGCTCTATATAAAGACACAGTAGTGACACTGGCACATGCGTATAGCCAAACAAGGGCTGGTTATAGGGTCAGTGGTATCTGCATCCGTATAATAACACCCAGCTCTATATAATGATACAGTAGTGACACTGGCACATGTGTATAGCCAAACAAGGGCTGGTTATAGGGTCAGTGGTATCTGCATCAGTATAATAACACCCAGCATTATATAATGACACAGTAGTGACACTGGCTCATGGGTATAGCCAAAGAAGGACTGGTTATAGAATCAATGGTATCTGCATCAGTATAATAACACCCAGCACTATATTATGACACAGTATTGACACTGGCACATGGGTATAGCCAGAGGAGGGCTGGTTATATGATCAGTGGTATCTGCATCAGTATAATAACACCCAGCACTATATAATGACACAGTAGTGACACTGGCACATGGGTATAGCCAGAGGAGGGCTGGTTATAGGATCAGTGGTATCTGCATCAGTATAATAACACCCAGCACTATATAATGACACAGTATTGACACTGGCACATGGGTATAGCCAGAGGAGGGCTGGTTATAGGATCAGTGGTATCTGCATCAGTATAATAACACCCAGCACTATATAATAACACAGTAGTGACACTGGCTCATGGGTATAGCCAGAGGAGGGCTGGTTATAGGATCAGTGGTATCTGCATCAGTATAATAACACCCAGCAATATATAATGACACAGTAGTGACACTGGCACATAGGTATAGCAAGAGGAGGGCTGGTTATAGGATCAGTGGTATCTGCATCAGTATAATAACACCCAGCACTATATAATGACACAGTAGTGACACTGGCACATGGGTATAGCCAGAGGAGGGCTGGTTATAGGATCAGTGGTATCTGCATCAGTATAATAACACCCAGCCTTTAAAATAATGTTTGTAATTTCAAATGTACCTTGGTGTCCTTCACTAAGGTCTGTACTTTGGAAAATGTCCACCACAGCCTTTGTCTGTGCCTATCCCTGCTGGATAGTATGTTCATTTAATATATAAATTTACTTTAAAGGGACAGGGAAGTCAAAATTAACTTGCATATCATTTTAAGACATTTTTTTAAATTGACCTCTATTTTCAAATGCAATTTGTTCTTTTGGTATCCATTGTTGAAAAAGAATATGTACATATCCTATACTAGTGGAAGCTAGCTAGTTATTGGTGCCTGCTCACGTGTCTCTAATGAAAGAAAAAAACAGCATTGTAATAGAAGTTGTAATATTAACTCACAAGTACTGATTACAGTTATACTTTGAAAACATATTTAGCACTAATAGAAGACAGTTTTTGTATCTGATGTAAATTGTTTAGTTATTATATGATTAAAGGGACAGACTAGTAAAAATTAAATCAGGTAGAACATGCAATTTAAACAACTTTCCAGTTGTCTTTTATTTAATTTGCTTCATTCTCCTTGTATCGTTTGTAGAAAAGCATACATACGTAGACTCAGGAACAGCAGTACAATACTGGGAAATATCTGCTGATTAATGGCTGCACATATACGCTGACGTTCAAAAGTTTGGGGTCACTTGGACTTTTTCTTTTTTTCAAAGAAATACACATTTTTTTGTCCATTAAAATACCATCAAATTGATCAGAAATACAGTGTAGCCATTGCTAATGTTGTAAATGACTATTGCTGATTGTTAATGGAATATCTACATAGGTGTAAACAGGCTCATTATAAGCAACCATCTGTAATGTGTTCCATTGACACATCGTGTTTGCTAATCCAAGTTTATCATTTAAAAGAGCTAATTGATCATTAGAAAACCCTTTTGCAATTATTTTAGCACAGCTAAAAACTGTTGTGCTGATTAAAGAAACAATAAAACTGTCCTTCATTAGACTAGTTGAGTATCTGGAGCATCAGGAATTGTTGGTTCAATTATAGACTCAAGAAGGCCAGAAACAAAGAACTTTTTTCTGAAACTCATCAGTTTATTCTTCTTCTGAGTAATTAAGGCTGTCCAATGCAAGAAATTGCAACAAATTGAATCTCGTACAACGCTGTGTACTACTCCCTTCAGAGAACAGCGCCAGCTGGCTCTAACCAGAATAGAAATAGGAGTGGAAGGCCATGGTGCACAACTGACCAAGAGTACAAATACATTATCTAGTTTTGGAAACCGATGCCTCACAGGTCCTCAACTGACAGCTTCATTAAACCCGCAAAACACCAGTCTCAATGTCAACAGGAAAGAGGTGACCCCATGATGCTGGTCTTCTAAGCAGAGTTGCAAAGAAAGAGCCATATCTCAGACTAGCCAATAAAAAGAAAATATTAAGGGCTAGATTACAAGTGGATCGCTAATTTATCACCTGGCCGTAAATGGGCAAATTCACCCGTTTATGGGCGTGCAATGAATAACCAGCCATTACAAATGGATCGCTAATTTATCACCTGCCCGTAAATGGGTATATTCACCCGTTTATGGGCGTGCAATAAATAACCAGCCATTACAAAATGAGCTCATGGTAACAATTAGCACTCCGAAAATTAACCAGAGATCTGATCTCTTTAATTTTCAAAAGTGCCCCAATTGGCCCCAAATTAAATAGTATGGTTGTTTTTTGTTAAAACAAATGTAGGATATTTTTTAATAAAAAAGAACTGCACAAAGCCATTTTTAGGAGTTTAATTTGAAGTGTGGGGGAAAAATGGCACTGAAAAGGGCCTTTACATTGCGACTTATAGGCAACTGTGTGTTCCCTGTAAATATGTTTATGTTTTTATACATATATATTTATGTGTTACTATGTGTATATACATATATATTTATGTGTTAGTATGTGTATATACATATATAACCACATAAATCTATATATATATATATATATAGTATGACAGTTGGGTTGTTCAACTAGTGCTGCTGTTTCATTCAGTGGTTGTGTCCGCTCAGAATCAGTAGTGCTTTGCAGTTTGCGAGCGGTACTTTAATAATGGGGCCTATCTATCAAGCTCCGAATGGAGCTTGATGCCCCGTTTTTCTGGCGAGCCTGCAGACTGAAGGCTCTCCGGAAACAAGGGGCAAGTAAAAACAAATCGCTTATCTACAGATAAAAGTCCCTCTGGGAGCTTGCAACCCGCTCCGCTTGAAACAGCCTCACTTCCAAGGAGAATTAACGTCAGTTCGAATTACCTGCTCTATAATCCACAATCAGGCACCCAGATATTCTGTTGCTCTGGGATCGAATCTGTAAGGGGATTATGCGTTCCTCTCCTCTGCATTTCGGCTTTGGAGTTTGTCACGGTAGCTTTTTAGGGACGTAACTCTACGCGTTCAATTGGCAAAATGTGCCAACTTTCTCAAGGGTAATAGTCAATCATATCTTATGCTATAAATTTAAAAGGAAGAGAGAGTAGTTATTACCACTGTTAATGCTTATCGGTGCTTACCTTATACTGTATTTATAATAATAAAAAGAAAGAAAAAAATTAGGACATACAATACTATCCTAAATAAAGAAGGGACAAGAACAAACAGACGATATAGGCTTTTTAATACGTTTAATTAACTTTCCAAATTTATCAAAATTATCACCTGTTTGTGCCCTACAGCACTGAATGAAATAAAAGCATCTCGCCACATCAAACTACATAGTGAGAGACCGTAGTAAACGGTATACATTACTAACAAATGGCCTGTATCTAGACTGATACCCAAACCACATATAGCATATAACAATTGCAAACCAGCTTAAGTCATGCAGCTATACATAAACCACATGAAATGCAGAGGAGCATATTAGACAGAGGAATGGAGCGAAGATTCATCTGCACTCTAGGTTCTAAGAGAAAACACAGTCTGTACTTTGTAAACAGTCTTGTTCAAACAAGAAAATCGACGGCAGATCAAACTGCACACTAGGTCATGAACAAAGCACAGCAACTGATATACTTGCACTTATCCCGGTAATGTATCTGAAGTTCAGCGTTTAGCGTAACCACTTGTCCTCTCACACTTTCTCTGGGCGTTGTTTCAACAGTATGATGTATTGATGGAGGGGTGGCTAGTCTGCCACAGCTGTTCCTAAGTGGTTACAGACATCAGAGACCGTTCCTCATTGGCCAAGCAGTGTCCCCGGTGATACAACAGCGTTGTATATTCAAAACCACAGAGAGTTTACCAAAGATTTACCGTCCTTCTGAAATAAATTGTATTGCTCAGTCTGCTGCGGATCAACACCGCGTTGAGACAAACAGTCTTGTATGTTCAGTTAAGTGTATAACTCCACACAATAGTGCATTGCCAGAAGTGCATAGTTACAGGCTGTAGTAACCTTAAGATGGTTAACCGTATTAGTGATGACTCCAACAATAAAGAACACTGGAGATAGATAGTTTCACCCCCACAGAAAGTGTGTGTCACAGGGGCTCATCAGGGCATATTCAGTCCACTCCGGACCTCCTCTTTTTATAGCACCTGATTAAATTCAGGTAATTGCTTCCAGACCTTACTTCATTTTCTTAAAGGGACATACCGCCATAAGATAGATGTACTGAAGCCTTTGACCTTTTTTTTTTATATACAAAGAAGATGTATTATATCACAAAATAAACACATAATTCCTAGTTTTTTCCGTAGATCTCCATCTCCTAATATTATGCATCCACTTCATTTTCATGGCACCCACCCTATCGGATATAAATAGCAATATATACATCTACCGCTATATACAAATGTACATGTATCAGAACTATTCCATAAATTGCACATTATAGGAAGCTAGCAAACTCAAGCTTATCATTTAACCCTGCTGGGATCCTAGTCCCCAACCTATAGATCAATTTCACTTCTTTTTGAAGTAGGACCCTGTAATTGTCTCCTCCACAACCATTAGTAATGCCCTTATCAATCACTATACATTTAAGTGATTCCACCTCACAGTTATGTGCCAGATTGAAATGTCTAGCAACATTAGTATACCTGGAGTATAAGATATCATCACAATGCTATTCTTTATATTGCCTAGGTTACATGTGCTCTAGTGCCACCTGCTGGATTACTAGAGATAAGGCGCTATGTAGATTACTGGGTAGGTATTTTACTTATTCTTTATTTATAAAGCGCCAACAGATTATTCTGCAGCACTGCCCATGGGTACAAAGATAAAAGTACAATGGAGAAACAATAGAAAAAATCCTGAAAAAGCAAGGATAAACAGAGGCGCCACATAGGGTAATAACGTAGGGGAACAGCAGATAGGAAGACAAAGATCCCCCCCTGAAGATGACTACTCACAAACGAAAAAGCACAACCGGAGTGCCACACTGTGCAGCACGGGACCAATACAGTCGCCCAAGAGACTTAATGTAGGGACGCCCACACACCAGCGTCAGGTCACGTCGATAGATGATCAGACACCCACAACGAATGGTTCCTCCAGGGGTAACGGTTATCCAATCGTCGGTACACCCAGGTGATTGTCGTGGCCACGCACCAAATCAAACAGGGAGATAGGCAGCAAGTCCACAAATCATGTATAGCGATTAAAAAATGGCAGAGCAAGTAATATGTAAAAGTACAAACTTTAATAATACACTATAATTCCATCTTTGCTTTCCATATTAATAAATAAAAAAGCCCTAAACTGTATACTGTCAGGCTGTCTGCCAGTACTTACGATGATGGTGACCAGTGGGGGGTGGAGGAGGGAAGAGCGGTGTTTGGGAGGGATCAGGGGGGGGGGGAAGGTGTCAGGTAGGTAATCCCTACACCAGAGAAAATATTAACCTTACAAGCTAACTGATTAACCCTTTTATTTCCTGGGACTTTCAGAAGTGTGGTGCACAGCTACAATTAGTGGCCTTCTAATTACCAAAAAAAAATATTAAAAATAGAAATATATTTTACTACCCACCAGGGATTTTCAAACTTTTTCAGATGACAGTGGAGAGGACAAAATTAAACTCCTCATGAAAGGATACATTATTTAATATATAATATTA